>NC_069129.1:2968353-3297684 GCF_026914265.1 Mya arenaria
TAGAAAATAAATAAATTTATATCTGTGCAAATATTTATTTAATTGAGCATTTGTCATTTAGTACTATTTGGCAAAGCCATTTTCTTTTCCCGCGAAACTGTTCCAAGTGAATGCAAGCAAATAAAACAGTTTCGCAGTAAAAAAAAAATCATTTTTGAAGTGCAAGTATTCCATTTAACATTTTTTTTTTATTTTTTTTTTATGATTTAATACATTTATATGATTTAAGATATTGTACCTGTATTTTGAATTCTTTTTTAAAGTATTTTATTTTTTTAAATCATAATAGTACAGTTTCGCAGTATTTTTTCTTTTCTTTTTTATAAAGCTGTATTTAATGCAAATAATTGCCCTTTATTAAACGACTTAGAAATTCTGGTTAAGGTTTTGCGTGCAAGCACACATTATTTTAATATCAAAGCAACGACTTGATGTCTTGCATTGAGACTTGATACAATGGTACTCAACCATCCAACCTACTTAATTAACCATGTAAGATAAATCTAGTTTCATTTAATGCAAATAATTACCCTTTATTATTTGACATAGAAAATCTGGTTAAGGTTTTGCGTGTAAGCACACATAGGTTAATTTCGCAGCAACTACTCGATGTATTGCATTGAGACTTTATAGAATGGTATTCAACCACTCAACGTAATTGAATAACCAAGATATATAAATGTATTTTGCAAATAATTGCCTTTTTTATCTAATCTAACAGTGATCCATGCATGTTTCGCCAAAACTTTTCAATCCGTACACTGAAAAGCGGCGGAATAGTCGAACGCGCTGTCTCTGTGACAGCTCTTGAATGGGACATACATAACCTTTTACCAGCAGTAACTTTATCAGCTTTTTTAGTAGTAAATGTATCCTTCAAAGCCGTGCCATCAGGAGCTTGACTGTTAAAAAGTTGTGGATCTTCTGAGTATATCATCATGTCTTTCATGAACTGACCATCCGCAATTAAACGCGAATAGAAACCAGCTTTATCACTGCTTTCTCCTAGGAAGTTGGACTTTTCTTCTAGGGTGTTTTTTATCAGGTGTTCAATTATGTTTGCCCATGCTCTTGGACTAAGATGTTTGCCTGCACACTCAACTCTTCTTCGAATTCTATCTTTTAAGTTACTTTATAAGCTCTAGAATTACGATTTTATTTGGAAGTCTTACATGTGTCTGGACACTGGAGTCACTGCAAAAAGTTTAACTGTGTTTATGTATAATCAAACTTTTGCTCTCATTTTAAAAAATTTGGTCCTAAAGAGATGAATTGTGGTTATATGGATGTGTAATCACGTTTCCCTGGTGGGAGAGGGGGCATTCGTCCAGTGAAAAGGATTGACTTCGCACTACTCTCAAGATGTTTTGTGGAAGTCAGTGAAGTTGGGATGTATTATTGGGAAAAATTATTTGTGTTGGGATCATCTATAGCTTCTTGTAATGTTTTGGTGGAACATTGTGTGTCTGTTGTTGGAGGTAAGGAACGTCTAGTGGGCTTAGTGTTGTCGCTCAGCTGGGGCTGGGGGGCTGTAACTAGGTGATCTTGCGATGGAGAAGGGAGTGCTTAAATAAAAAAAGGGAGAGGTTTCATTGAAGGATGTGATGCCGAACAGTGGTGTTGCTGAAGGTAACATTGATGATGATGGTGGTGTGGTTGCTTCGTTCAGAATATCAGTCAAGGTGGTGGCTGAAAAAAGCTTATCTTGTGGTGAATGTTGCATTGTGGAGGGTTTTCGAACTGGAATAACTGCGGTTTCGGTGATGGATGATTCAGTGAAATGCGTGTTTGATGTCGCGATGCCGAATGCTGGTGGTTTGGAATATAAATCTCAATTTAAAGTCATTCTTGTAGCTGGTTTCTTATGTGGTGATCGCTTTGGGGGCATGTTGAGATCTGGTGTGGTGAGCGCGTCAACTGGTGGTTCTGAAATGGAGACCGAGGTTGGAGATCGCATATCATTCACGTTGAGTGGCAGGGATACTGGGGGTGATGACATTGGGAGTGCAACTAAGTTCGATGTCGTAATCGGTTTGAACTGGTGCTTCTCAGGATGAACGTAGGTTCTACTGCTAGGGGTGGTGTAGGTACTGGTGGTGGGGTTGAAAGTGAAAACAGGCTGTGCGGAGTCATTGGGGGATGCAATCCTAGCAGTTTTGAATGAAGTAAAGGTCGGTCGTTCAGTTGGTCGAATGTACTATTTACTGATACAAAGGATCATGGAAGTCTGGTCAAGGGCGCCTGGCGCAGGGAGCCAATTGCCACCAGAGGGTATCGACGGGACTGGGCAAGAGGTCATCATACGAAGAAGACGGTTGTTTAATTTATTGTCGGCTAAGATGTAAGGGTTGAAATGTGCCTTGATAAGGTCTTCCCCAGCCTAATAAATGACCTCCACGTGGTTGCTGCTCATCAGGACAGAGGTGATTGAGTGCTCAGAGGTTTTATTTTTAGAGCAGGTTTCAAGTGTGACTTGTCCTTACCATACTCTGGAGGTGTTGTGGGAAATTGCCATCTTGGAGATAAGGGAGCGCATGAGGATGGCCTCTTCGGACGAGTACTCAGTTGCAGGTTCAATGGAGATGAAGGATTGGTGCAGCGGTAGGCGAGATTTGATGTTGCTAAAAGTTTAGGGGGATTGAGGAATGTTGGTGTGAATGCTGGCCCCGGATGTGCCGTAGTAGCTCATGTGGACATTTCAATTTATTAGGAGAGGAACAGCACCAAGGACACATGTATCTCAGCCGTTGGTGGTCAGTTTTTCTTATGTGGTTCTCGCTTATTCGCAAACAAACTGTCTCATACTTCACATTCCCAGTCTGCAATAGAAGAAGAGGAGTCTGGTTGAGTAACACATACTCAGTACATAATATACATAAGCAAATTTCTCAACTGTCTACCGTGTCCAACACTTAGATAAATGCATTTCATTTAACATCGTATGTCGAAAACACTTATGTAAAGCGCTCACGGTTGATCAGGCCGTTCTTCCTACATATGTCGGGTGCTGCCTATAACAGGAACCTCGCAGGTTCAAATAAAACTCGACGGAGTTGTTAATCATTTAATCTCTATTAAGTGTCGATCTGCAGATTAAAGACAGGTTCTTTACTTGACCAGCAAGTGGAATGTTTTTTGTTTTTGTTTTTTCGCCAAACCAAACCTGACACCTCTGTACTTCTAGTGTTTTATAATGTCCTTACACTGACCGACTGTATATCTCCTCTGTGAATAATTCATGTGAATCAGTGTTGTGATTCTATATGCTGTGGTGTCTACTATATTATCAATTTATTTATATATGCAATGTATATCAGATGTGCAATCTCAATTACCCTAATAATGTAGCAATATTATGAACATGTTGTATATTTTCTTATATCCCCCTGTTGTGCAGTGTTATGTTGTTCGGCAGGCTTATTTCCCTGAACAATCGACAGTGTAGTAATAAGGAAGAGGTGTTATTGAAATCGATAACACAGCTTTACACATTAAGCATCTATTTACAAATATCTATCGGAATGGCTTATTTACCATGCCTATTTTTTTAGGAAAACAATTATATTTTCAGCTATGCTGGTTGATGGAAACCCCGATAAAATCTCAGACGGTCTATGTGAAATGGCCAGGGACCGCAGTGATGTTTTCACGAAGTACAAGTCGTCAATTCACTGTCATTAGACATGGTCCTTTCCACTGGGGTGAAAGCTTACTTCAAACCCCAACTCGCTTTCGCTTGTCGAACAACCAAACCGCATCACCTTTGATGAAAGCGCAACACTTGGCGGTAAGGTAATAGTGACGCTTCTGATATTGCGCTTTGACACGTAGATTCGTATGTGCCATCTTGTGCATGGTTTCAAGTTATTGTGAAAAGCTGAGACATATTTGCTCGAATCAGGTAGCTCGATGGTCATAAATGCAGTCCAAATACCAAGTTACTGTGATCGGGTTTCGCAGGGACCCATCAAAGGCAACTTTTTTTTCTCGATTTGATCGACATCATCTTTCAGGGCTTCGATGGTTGACTGCACAGTTCGCCCTATCCATGGCTGTTATAATTCTTATCATGCACGCCTGCATGACCTCAATGGGCGTGCTATAGATTCCTGGGATGCTCCATCTGCCGCCTTCTTCCGTTCAGGGTAACCTGGAGGTGGCAGCGCCGCTCTTTTTATCACTGGTCAAGGCCCTGGAATATTTGGTCAGCCTCATCTAGCGGGCCGGGCATCAGCAAGTCGACGATCTATTCTTCGAAGAGCGGGATTGTCGGTGTACGCGTTGCGGCCCTGGTTTGAGAAGTAACGTCGCCCTCTATGGTGTTGACTGTTGCCGGGGTATGGGGCTGCAACAGGAATCTATTGCGCTGATGTACATATCTGCTGCTCTCCACTAGCCATAGCTATGGTAGATTTATCGGATGCCCGGACATTGAAAGGATCGGTCCCTCCTTGAATGCGTTTAAGGCTGGGCTTTATGGCAAGTGGATGGCTTGCGATGTAGGCCGGGGGTCTGGGGGAAGTTAGGACTGAACCAATGTTACCAATTCTCTGTCGGCGGGGTAAGTCTATTCAACGGATTGGCCAAATAATCCGCAACACAGATGGGGTAACTTGACTTTACAGGAATTTGGTTGACGTCACTCGGTCCCTTTTGCCTATAATTTTCTGCAGGAAAAGGTGCGGATGAGGTCTGATCTTTATAAATTCTTACCCTTCCCCAAGGGCAACCATTTTTATTTTAGTTCCAATGAATCTTGCACATATACGGCCATGCTTGTTTTGACTTATGAGTCTTACCCTAGATTTTGCTCACACACCAATGTGGTTGGTCATACACTTTAGGCGGGTCGGAACAACCGCATATATAGTTTACATTTTTGTTTGTTTCTGTTTTTTTTCTCACCTCAGTTAATATTAATTTTTACCAATAGAGAATGGAAATCGCTGACGGGCTAGTGAAGTTTTTAAGTTTATGTTTTAAAGTAATACAAGAAGAAGCCTCGCCGAAGCATATCAATTAGCGTCGCCACAGTATATTAAGTAGCCTCAGCACAGTATATATAGTAGGCTACTCTGGTGAGGCTACTTCATAAACTGCGGTTAGGCCACTTCATATACTGTGGCGAGGCTACTGAATATACTGCGGTGAGGCCAATGTGTACACACCGGTCTCAAAAATAGACCTGTGTCTTACGACGCATTACTCACCCCCATTTGGGGTAAAAAAGACTCCGACATAAAGTAGTCCGCGTAGGGATGGCGATTTTTTAATGAAACACATTATATCTTTTTCAAGTGTTTAAAAATGGTTTACTTATTCTTCAGTGGTCTTAAAATTCAAGATACAATTAAAAGTTTGACCGTGTTACTATTATTTTATTCAGATATTTAAAACTATGTACTTTCACTTTCGGTTTTTAACTAACAATGGACGAAATAATAACACGCGTGTCTAAGGAAATTGGGTTTGTAAAACCACTGAAAGACTGTCAGAGGGAATGTTTGATGCTTGTTTTAAGTAAACATGATGTGATGGCTATTTTGCCAACCGGATATGGGAAAAGTTTGATTTTTCAAGTGGCCCCATTTGTGTTAAAAGCAAAGTATGACCTTGTTTCTTCTGTTTGCTTAATATTGACACCATTGAACAGCATCATGATGGATCAAATAAATTCAATATACTACATCTAAGTAAAATACGATAAAAGAACAGTGAAACAAATTAAATATTATCAATATCTGCAGTAGATCACACAAACGGCGTTTAAATTGAATTGTTTTTCACTTTACAATTTTATAATTTTGACACTTCCGTGTTTAAGCCGCCATCTTGAAAAAGTAGTGCGTTCCCATCATGCTTAAGAGTGCTTTCACACAGGTCAGTAAGACCGGTGTGTACACAATGGCGGTGAGGCTACTTTATACACTGCGGTGAGGTTACTTCATACACTGCCGGGAGGCTACTTCGTATTCCGATGCAATACTACTGAATATACTGCGTTGAGGCTACTTCATTTACTGCAGTGAGGCTACCTTTTAGCTCACCTTAGCCGTAGACATGGTTGTACGAGGGTTGTCCAGAAAGTTTTGAGACTGTGTCTATATTTCAAAACGTTTGTAATATAAATCAACAAACAATATACAGCTGTGAATATAGACTGTTCACGAGTTTCCTTTTGAAAAATAGAATTTAATAATCTCGTAATAAGGAAGGAAATGGTTGTCAAGACAACTCATCTAGCGCTTCATGGAGCACTTTGAAATTGACGTTTTCTGAAAATTGTTCACAATTCATATATACTTCTCCGTCTGAACAATAGACGCCAAAAAGTCACGTCAAGCATATGACGACAGTATGACATCAACTGTATCACTGCGCAAATTATTGACGCAATTTAATTGTAGACATGGTTGTAACATTCAGCGAAAGTAGAGAGATATTTCGAAGATGTCGGAAAATAATCCAACGTTGACGTCACACAAGGAGCAGCGCGCTATGATCAAACACTGTGTTCGCAGCGGGATAACTCCTACAAATACTTATACGTTTCTACCTCGGGATAAATCAAAGCCAACATGTTCAAGGGCTTTGGTATTTCGCTGGCATGGACGTTTCAGTGATGGGTATGGAAATGTGTACGATTTAAAAAGGAGTGGCAGACCGTCAGTCGTGAAAGTGACGTAAATTCAGTTCGGGGCATGTTACAAGAAGACCGGCGGAGGACAGTGAGGGAAATTGTCGAATCTGTTCGGCTAAAAAGGACAGTTGTTCATATCATAAAAGAGTGGTACAGACAGATACTCAAGCAATGGGTTGATTGTCACCGTAAGTGTGTACGTGCAGAAGGAGCGTATTTTGAAAAACTGATAATGACGTGACGCAATGAGAAAACGAAGTGCTCTGTGGCTTGTAACCTGTACTTTTTGTAATTTTTGTTGTATACGTTCATTTCATAGTATATTGTTGAAACTTTCAGAATTTGTTTATATTAGATACAATTGACAGCTGATAAAATTTTAAATGCATCCTATGAGTGGTAAGTTTTTTATGAATGCAGTCTGAAAACTTTCCGGACAACCCTCGTACTGTTCGTTTGCAATTATGCTGTGTTATAACAAAATGTTAAATTTTGTTTTTGTCCAATTCAATTTCAGCAGGGATTCAATGCTTAATAGAACTAAGAAGAACTGAACCCCTGCTCTTATTGATGGCACTTATCAAGTATTGTTTTAAAATTTGAAATTGTTTTAAATAGGCCACACAACAAAACAGTGTACCTAATTGGGGGACTAGAAGTATGCCAGAAGGCTTGGACGACGTGCCTGGAACTGCCTACCAGTACATTGTACATTTGGAGCAAATTCCTCGGTAACGTTCATAAGGTTTCTTGTTTTGTTGTTTTTCTTACATAGGCTTATTGATGACAGTCAGTTAATATTCCATTAAATTATTAATTAATTAAAAAAAAAAAACAACTCATAGTTGTCTCTAACGACTGGGCAATGAATTATGTGATCAAAATAATATTGAAAAGATATGTTATGAATGTACTTTTGAGTTCGTAAATCTTAATATGTTGCCATTAGCTGAGTGAAACAGATAGTTGGTCCAGAAAAGGTTTGTAGAGCAGTGCGAGCAGAATGCCAGTATGCACTGCCATTGCTGCAGAAAACAGCTACAAAATTTGCCGACAAGATCCCAGACTCCGCCAAGTATGATTTATTCATAAATTTTCTCATGAATTTTGGATATCCTTCTGAATGCATCATGAAAAATATGAAATACACATTCATTGCCAAACTTTAAAAGCCATTATCATCTAATCGTAGTGCAAAACACACAACTGCATAGCTGAACTGCATTGAAATGGAATCATTTCATAATCAAGTGACTTGCACCTCGGTGCTCAATGTAAATTCCTGCAATACATAAATGCTTTATTTATTCATCGTCAAGACTGCACCTGCCCTGCTGCCTGACCAAGAAGGCTGTATACGAAATGATGGCTTTGAAATGGAGGTGTTTGTACATACCAAACACGTTTCTTTCGCATTTAGAATAGATACTTATCTCACATGATTATATCAAAGGTTAGTATGCACTGACTGATATTCTAATATAAATTCGTTTTGCTGGATTCATTCCTGATTTTAGTTGTGTGTTAAAAAATTCATAATCAGTATGACAAAGTCATATAGTTCATTATCCAAATAGCATATGTTGCCAATTACTGTTATATCAATTATGAGTAGTAAAACAGATATGAAGTTGGTGTATTTGCGTATTTGATATTTATGTTGTTGTTGTTGTTTTTTTTTTTTGGTTGTCTAGTTTTGTTGTTTGTATGCATGGAATCACCTGAAAACACTATATTTTATATATATATTTGTCCACATGGGTTATGGTCTTCTGGATATTCTGTAAATAAATCTTGAATCTATAAAATATATTTAGTAAACACATTCAATGGCTGCAGCGAATAAAAAAAAATGACAAAATGTCATAGCTCAAAAATGGGTATATGTCTTAGCTCACAAACCAGTGTCCTACTTTTATAATGGCTTGAGTCTGAGTTTGAGTCTGTGACTCAGAATAGGTAAATCTTAATGTTAGTGTTTGAAAAATATTCCAGGAGTTTTAGCTAATTTCACAAATGTTAAGGCGATTACAATTCAACATACATCCTTCGTTAGAAAACGTTACATAAAAGATATTTGAAACATTAAATTTCAGACTCGGGTTAAAAACAGCAACTTTTCACTACATTCTAATTCTCCTTAGGCCTAAAAAAAATATGTCTGTTTCGGGTTACCTACCTATAAAAATGCGCCGACCCTAACTATTTTTTTCCGTTTCTGAGCAAAAAAAATATTCGTTAGCGAATAGGAAGTTACGAAGGGCAGATAAATGCAGATTTTATTCAGAATTATTGTTTATATGATAAAACAAAGTCAGGCAATGACGGTAATGTAGGAAAGACTGCCATATGCATGAAAACAGTCTGAACTTACGACAGATTTTGAAAAAAATAAAAAATAAATCCCTACCTACCCTACCTAGAAATTTAGGGAAGGTTACCCTAAACAAACAATTTTTGGCCTTATAGATGGGTATTTCTGGCAAAATTTGCGTTATTTGTATTTTTAATGGAAGCTGGCATTTATTTCGTAAAATGAATGGAATGCACACGTTTTTTTTTAAATAAAGATAATGCTTAAATGCACAATAGGCGCACAAGAACACTTCTCAAGTCCAGAATTTTTATTTCTCACATACTGTACATATTAATGGAAACTAATGTCTTTCAGTGATCCAGATTTACCTCCTGCGACATTTGTACTAAAATACAGCGGGAAATAGAAAGAACCACCTGCCTGAAAACAACAAAGAACTAATTCGAAGTAAGAGGTTTACATTTATTAATGTTTATTAGTGACTGTTTTTGATATATCGACAGGCATAGCATCGTTTACGGACAGGTTGTTTTAATGTTATCGGAATGATTGCATCAGCTTTAATATTTCACTTAGTTTTCATGCCTAAGTCATAAGTCAATTTCAGCATTTGATATCAAATAGAAGAAGCAACTGCCCTTTAAACAATTGAAGTTTCTTTAACGCTTATGACAATGTCTTCAGTGATGAGAGAAATAATTCAAGCATGCACAGAAGGCCGGTTCAGCGCCCGATCAGTACGTTCCCATTAATCTAGATGGAATGGACAAGCATAAAGCCAATGCTCCTCACACAACTTATATGACCATGGGACTGCCAAATCTATGGAAGATCAAAGTAAGCCTGAAGGGAGCTAAAGTACCTTGTTACGGCGCCTGTGGGTTCTTCAACACATTCCAATGGGCACATGACAGTTCATTTACAATAAACGGTAAATATTTCATTATGTTACTTAATACCTCAATGCATTAATTTCCTTACCCCTGTTGAATTGCAAAGATGTTTAAAACACCTAATTGAATTGGATTTACCCTTTAATATAAAAGATCCGTTGGGCCTGTCAAAATCGTCAGACGGTACGCCCGGCGGCCTATGATATTTTCATCTATTTGATCCATTTTACTCTCTGTTTTCGAAAAACCGATTATCCGAATCCTACATCGTGTCGATGCCTAACAATGCATCACCTTATAGTGCATCGACCTTCACGATCACTATGTACGAGTACAACTCGGTAAAGTCTGGAATATATTTGATGTTCATTACGACGTACCACGACGTGAAGTGATTGGCTAACGGGTTTTTCGGATAGATGCTCGTTTTTTTTCGTCATATCTTCGGAATTTTCCGATCGTCTCGGATGCAGTCGTCTTGTTTTTAAAGGTTAAATTGTAGTACATTACTGTTGAAAACAAAAACGAACCACTTTAAACTGCGTTTTACGTCCTACCCTATGCCCGGTGTCGCACTCAAGCAAAAGGCAACATGTATTAGCAGTAAACGAGGCTTTTTACAGAAATGGCTTGGTGATTTTTCTTGGCTTAGGTTTGACTCAGACACTAACCTTATGTTTTGCAAGCACTGTACGAGTTTGTATGGAAACAGTTCAGATACAAAGCTTAAATAATCTTCACTTGTGAAGGGCTCGATCAACTTCAAACGTGAAGCCCTAACCCAGAATAATGAAAGTAAATAATATGTAAGAACGTTGACCGCTCAGACTCTGAGGACTCCGATGCTGATGATGTTGAGATGGTTGTGGACCATGTGCTTTCTTTGTTGTCTTTTTATATAAGAGATTAAATAATCTATGAAGTGGTCAAATTTGTTATTTATGTAATTTTTTTGATGCTGTTGTTGTTGTTTTATGATTCGGGCCTATGGATTTGATATATTTATAGGCCCAAATGCTGGGCAAAATATTTCGCAGACTGTATTTGTGGAGTTTGAGCCGTGTTTCTTGTTTGTGTTTTATTTTTGTTTTTGTGTTCTTTGTCTTTCGCGTTTACCCTGTGTCATTAAACCTGCAGCTAGAAAACTGTCCAGGTCAAAACACGAACAGGTAAATTCTGAACAATTACTATAAATGAACTTTTTCTTTCACTGGTTATACTTGGAAAATGGCACTGTTATTTCAATCAAAATGTGCACCACATAATTTAGTATTTTTTTACTCATTGGATATGCAATTATGTATTAAGGTACATGTAGGGCTTCCTGGCAATGTTGGTTGAACTGGGTGTGTTCCGGGAGATTGAGCTGTCATTCCTAATGGTAGGACACACACATGAAGACATAGACCAAATGTTTTCTAGGTGAGATATGATTCCATTCATAATTAATTCTGAACTATTTCATTTGTAGTATGAAGATAACATCTATTTATAAAATAAAAAAAAAAATATCTTCTTAAAAACTCTTCACAGCATTCGAATTTAATAAACATCTATTTATTGTTTGCACAACAGGTATTCCATATGACTTGCGTCAAATGATGTATTCACCCCGGACGAATGGATTTGAGCAGTGCTTAACGCCCAAACCGATAGGTTGAAAGAAATAAGTTTACCTTAAATTGCATGAAAATTGTTAAATATAAATAAGCATTTACTGAAATCACAACATGAACATATTCTTCTTTTCGTTTTCCCTATAAGAGGCGAATGAACTGACACTACACGTTTGTTTGTATTTTGAACCACAAATTTAGTTGCATTGCATAACAATATGTTTTCTTTCAGGACGATTCTACTAATTTCTTCAAACAGTTTAATAAATCTTAACTATTAACAAAAAATTTGTCAAAGTCATTTATCATTCTTATTTCGTAAAGAAAGAAAAGGATTAATTTTGAAGGGAACAATCAAAAAATGTACAAATTGAAAAGATACATTACAGAAATTTACTTATAGCTTAGAATCTATTTCATGATTCAATACTCAGTACCCGGGGGAACGTTTAATTTCAAAATTTGGGGAAAGATTAATTATAAAGCAACTAAGGATCTTCAGTTAAGAATATATCCATTTAACTACATTGTTTTACTTTTTTTTTTGATTTATGACAAATATTTTTCAGTTTTACGAAACGGTACGATTCTTATTATGGCCGGAACAGTTATCGAAATGAGTTTCTGCATTTTCTTCTCCGATACCATGGTACTGGAAATAGTGGTGAACAAGGCTAACAACTGTGTCTGCCCCCTGTCTGAAACATGAAATATCGAAACTTGTATACTTTCGTTGAGATACCCATTTACGTGTATTTCGTATAAAAATATTTTTTGCAAAATTGAAAACAACAAGAAAAAAGCAAGTAAACTGACACGCAGACATTGATTGAAAAAAACTATTCAGGAATAAGCCACTGTTTAATAATATATGAACTGAGTTGATTATAAATACAATCTACATGTACCTGAGCCTTCTGCACACACTCCAAAGACAGCACATTTCCGTGGGATTTCGAAGAAAATAGGGCCAGTCTGTTGGGCATGATGGGGGAAGAAGACCTGCTGTGCGAAACCCCAACTGTATTTGAGGGTGTCTGGCAAGGCAGGAGAATGTCCTGAAATAAGACAGCAATATGAAGAGTACATATATACATTCTGACAGTTTACATATTTACTCAAACTTTTCATAACAGATTGCCTGTTATGCATTCTAATACTATTTAGAAAAAAGAATCAGTTTTAGGCAAAACTAGTTTAAAGTATTAACTTGTATACAAAGTGAGTTGAAACAAACCCAATTTAAGTTCAACTACCAGTACTTCCAGCCTTTTCCTCATCATTGAGCTCCAAAAACACATTTTACTTTGAGCTCATTGATTTCTGTAGTGATCATTTTGTGTTTTTGCTTTTTATATATGGTTTGTATATGCTTCTAAAAGCCTTGCCTTTTCATCTTCATCTTGACCACATGAAGATGTGGAAATTGCTGAGGTTTGCCATTTATGGCATAGATCTCTCTTTGGTTTGGCAGTATAATGTGTGGACAAAACTCCTGCCATACCATACCCACTGGAAAGGTCTTCAACTCACGTCCTTATATGCCGCTTCAACCATTGTTTTTGCAAAAGAAGAATAAGTATCTGCAATAGATTGCCAGGCAATAAAAGAGCATATTTCACAATAAAAGTTCGCACTCTTTCCCTGTCCTGATATGTTAGACCTTTTCCATAATTTGATGGCTGCTTACTTAGACCATGGTGCAGGCAGTCAGGTCATTTTATTATAATGCCTGCTGGATGTTTATAAGTATTTTCTTTCCGAATATGCGAAGCAAAATAGTTTGCGGCACACTTGCTGTCCATCATAACTATGGCGATTTCCCCCTCAATTTCTGTTTCTTTTTACGCACAATGTAAACTTAGAGGATTGTGTGTGCTGACCAAGCTCGGCGATAATTACTCGGAATGTAAAGATCGTAATCATCAAGGTTACATACCACTAATTTTCCTAATCGGAGACGGGGGAGCAACACGAAAAGGTTTTATGTTGCAAGATTTATTTGTTTTCGAAGACAACCCTTGCACTTAAATTTCTCTGAAAAAGGGACCAACTTGCCTCTTTTTTTGAAAAATAACAACAACATTGATAGTTAGTTCATACTAGATTAGGTCTTCTCCCTGAAATTACATTGAATTGCTTATTTGTCACATTTTCGGTTTTAAAAAGAAAAGAGACGAATACATTAAAATAATTTTCCTTTTGGATATGTTCTCGATTTTGTTGGCAATAAGGGTTTAAAGGAAGCCTTTAAACATGTATGAAAATACCCGATTAAATCTCCGATCTTGCTTAATTGTCGATATGAGTAAGCAATGGTTCCGATGCTCAAGAACTTCGGTTAATGGCTTGCGCTACGGATTGTACAAACTGGTGCTGTTACAGATTTAATGTGAATTGGCTAAGTTAAGAAAAAAGATGAAGCGTTCGAACGTCCATCGATGAAATGGAACTATAAGTCAGTTGTTAGAATTCACTTACTCTTAATAACTAACCTGTTTTTGTATTGGCCTTCATGCTGTTATAATGAAGAATAAAAGAACGTTAATGGTGTGCCTCGGAGCGGATGACAAAGCTCGCGAGTTTGTATTTATAAGTACTAAGGGCATCAAATGAATGATGTTGTATGGTTTTCTTGCTTATGATATACACAGCCTTAACCAAATTAACTATATGCACCTTTCTATTATGCATGTGTAATATACATGACGGCCCTTTGGCACAAAGTCGTCTTAAACGGATTGAACACAGTCTTCGCCTGTTGTTTTTGTCAGTTTATGTGCACTCTGAAAGTGCTTGCATAAATTCTTCCTTAACATGGTCTTCGGACAATCGGACAAAGAACAATCCTTTTTTTACAATAGATTTATGTAGTTCAACTAGTGCAGTAGAAGTTCAATCTCGTGTAACGGAAACTACGCTTATAATTATTAATTTAGAATTAACTTATTGACATCTAGCAACTACTTTGATGATTACTTCCTCATAAAAATATGAAGTTGACTATTTCGTCCTTCATAATATCTAAGACATCTATCTATCTATCCTATTATTAAATACAACTACGTGGAATCGTGTTATCTTTAAAACCGTGTTTAATGTTTCAGCAACAAAGGCGTTTTGTCAATTTAATTTTTTTGCTAAAGGTTATCATTCGGATTTTCTCACAAATAAACGATAGATAAATTAATAAAGCCCTTTAATTTTATGAAACTTCTGCAGATTCGAGTTTTCTTTAAAACCGTTTTTGGCTAGCTAGAATGATTCCCGTAGGAAGTCTCTGTCTTTTAAAAATACACGTAAGTAACAGAAAGTTGATATTTTTCTTGGCATTATTTATCTTTGCTGTTTGTCAAAAATTGAATGGTGCACGCCCTGAAGAATTGTATGACACAATAATATGGCTGACCATAGGCATAATGTGTAAAGGTCCTACATTAATGTTGCCGAAAAAGATAGGGACAGTACGGATAGCTACCAATGATAATCCAGCTGATCAACTATACGAGGATGAATTGGATTGTGTAGTAAGATATTTTATTTTTCTTTATTATACAGAATGACTACTACTAGAACATCATCATCCCCTCATATAATGCCAGAGGGTAATACTATGGCAATCTTTCAACTGCCGATATTGACGCAGTTGATGGATTATCAGTTGTATAGTCTACTACAGACTTACCCTAGGCACAAATTGGGGCCCCTGATATACGCTGTCAATAGACTTAAAACAAAGTCGAACCAATTTATAATGGGTCTTTTTGATCATCATCCCCAAATGGAATACTTTCTGGCAGCTCAAAATACAGACTATGTAGACCTTCTCAAGTCTGAGGACACTGGAGTACTTCCGAATGGCCCACCTGTACACTTTGATGACGATGACCATATGGGACATGCAATGTCCGATCATCATGGTGACATGCCAGGCAGCTCTGGAGATGCAGACCGTCACAGCAGTGACTAATTGACATTGCCCCCAGAACATTTATATAGTTGAACTATGAACACATACTCATAGTTACCATATTATATTTTATCTCACACACAAAAAACCTTTATATAAGCAATATATGCTTGCTTACAAAAATTAGCATATAAAAATAATATGTTGCCGACAATACGTGCAATAATATTTATATTAGTGATCTGACTCGGTGACAGACATGCTAATATAATTGTGTCATACGTTACTTGTTATTATTGTTATTGTTCAATAAATGTATTTAACCGTTTATAGGTTGTTGAAGATGTAATGCCCTCACATAATAATGCCTTCAAAAAAAAGGAAGAACAACTCACAAACAGTCGCAGTTCCATCTAAAAAGTCAAGACAATCAGCACCAGTTAATATCAATACTAGAAGGTATATTATCAAGTATATAACTGACTATTAT
The DNA here is from genome assembly GCF_026914265.1 of Mya arenaria. Taxonomy (NCBI): domain Eukaryota; kingdom Metazoa; phylum Mollusca; class Bivalvia; order Myida; family Myidae; genus Mya; species Mya arenaria. Next base: position 2,984,220 of record NC_069129.1, read on the forward strand.
AAAATAATAAAAGAATAATGGCATCATTAATAGTAGCTGGTGTTGTTGCGGCAGTAACTGAAGGAGCCACCGCAGTTGCAGGAACAGTAGCCACAACTGAAGCAATAGCTGGAACAGCAGCTGCTGATGGTGCTACATCTGAATTGGCAATAGCTGGAAGTGCTGCTACAGCTGCAGCCAGTGTAGCTGCTGAAACAACAACTGTAGCAGCTGGAAGTGCTGCAGCAGCATTAATAGATATTGGTGCAGCTGCTGAAACATGTACTCTAGCAACATCAGGAGGTTTAGATATTGCAGGATTATCATCTACTAGTTCAATAGCAGCTCTTGGTGAAGTAGGCGGAACAGCATTAACAGGCGTATCAAGTATGACACCAACAATAGCAGAAGTAGCTGCAATGCAGGCAGGACTAGCCAATGTCAATGCATTAATAGCGGCTGAAGATGCAGCATATTTCGGAGGTGTTACTGCTGCTGGAGCATCAGTTGGTGGTGGTACAACAACAGCAGCAGCATCATAATGCCAGAGGGTAATACTATGGCAATCTTTCAACTGCCGATACTTACGCAGTTGATGGATTATCAGTTGTATAGTCTACAACAGACTTACCCGAGGCACAAACTGGGACCACTGATATACGCTGTAAATAGACTTAAAACAAAGTCTAACCAATTTATAATGGGTCTATTTGATCACCACCCCCAAATGGAATACTTTCTGGCAGCTCAAAATACAGACTATGTAGACCTTCTCAAGTCTGAGGACACTGGAGTACTTCCGAATGGCCCACCTGTACACTTTGACGAAGATGACCATATGGGACATACAATGTCCGATCATCATGGTGACATGCCAGGCCCATCTGGAGATGCCAACCCCAACCGGCGCGGCAGCAGCAGTGACTAATTGACATTGCCCCCGAACTATATTATATTTTATCTCACACACAAAAAACTTTTATATAAGCAATATATGCTTGCTTAAAATTAGCATATAAAAATAATATCATTGCCGACAATACGTGCAATAATATTTATATTAGTGACATGCTAATATAATTGTGTCATACGTTATGTGTTATTATTGTTATTGTTCAATAAATGTTTTTAACCGTTTATAGGTTGTTGAAGATGTAATGCCCTCACATAATAATGCATTCAAAAAAAAGGAAGAACAACTCACAAACAGTCGCAGGTGCTTAGAACCTGACGCGGAGCATCGAACTACGAGTACGAGTTCATAGTTCAACTATATAAATGTTTACCAATTTCAAATATTTATAACTTTTTTATTTTTTATCCGATTTTAATTCTGAAAACTGTTTTATTTTAATAAAAATAAGAGTAATTTAATGCACTTTTCATATTTAAAACATTTTAAATAATAAAAAACTTAAACTTTTACCTGTATACCCTCTATAATAGACTTACCCAAAGTTTCGCGCCATAGATAACGCGCGCGTGAATAGCGCGCGCTTGAATACGTAATACTACTACGTCATTTCCTTCAATTAAATTCATATCAACTACAGATTTACGATACAGGTGCTGCGTATACCAATTTATCGACCAACAAAAAGGTAAATAATTGCTTTATATAAGTTTATACCTTAATATTTTTATTACATATTATAATAATGGATAGAATTAATAAATATATGCAAAAAAACCCTGTAAATACAACTAATTTACATGTTTTAATTTATTTAAGTGAGCTGTTATTTTTCTTGGCATTATTTATCTTTGCTGTTTGTCAAAAATTGAATGGTGCACGCCCTGAAGAATTGTATGACACAATAATATGGCTGACCATAGGCATAATGTGTAAAGGTCCTACATTAATGTTGCCGAAAAAGATAGGGACAGTACGGATAGCTACCAATGATAAGCCAGATGATCAACTATACGAGGATGAATTGGATTGTGTAGTAAGATATTTTATTTTTCTTTATTATACAGAATGACTACTACTAGAACATCATCATCCCCTCATATAATGCCAGAGGGTAATACTATGGCAATCTTTCAACTGCCGATATTGACGCAGTTGATGGATTATCAGTTGTATAGTCTACTACAGACTTACCCTAGGCACAAATTGGGGCCCCTGATATACGCTGTCAATAGACTTAAAACAAAGTCGAACCAATTTGTAATGGGTCTTTTTGATCATCATCCCCAAATGGAATACTTTCTGGCAGCTCAAAATACAGACTATGTAGACCTTCTCAAGTCTGAGGACACTGGAGTACTTCCGAATGGCCCACCTGTACACTTTGATGACGATGACCATATGGGACATGCAATGTCCGATCATCATGGTGACATGCCAGGCAGCTCTGGAGATGCAGACCGTCGCAGCAGTGACTAATTGACATTGCCCCCAGAACATTTATATAGTTGAACTATGAACACATACTCATAGTTACTATATTATATTTTATCTCACACACAAAAAACTTTTATATAAGCAATATATGCTTGCTTACAAAAAATAGCATATAAAAATAATATGTTGCCGACAATACGTGCAATAATATTTATATTAGTGATCTGACTCGGTGACAGACATGCTAATATAATTGTGTCATACGTTACTTGTTATTATTGTTATTGTTCAATAAATGTATTTAACCGTTTATAGGTTGTTGAAGATGTAATGCCCTCACATAATAATGCCTTCAAAAAAAAGGAAGAACAACTCACAAACAGTCGCAGTTCCATCTAAAAAGTCAAGACAATCAGCACCAGTTAATATCAATACTAGAAGGTATATTATCAAGTATATAACTGACTATTATAAAATAATAAAAGAATAATGGCTTCATTAATAGTAGCTGGTGTTGTTGCGGCAGTAACTGAAGGAGCCACCGCAGTTGCAGGAACAGTAGCCACAACTGAAGCAATAGCTGGAACAGCAGCTGCTGTTGGTGCTACATCTGAATTGGCAATAGCTGGAAGTGCTGCTACAGCTGCAGCCAGTGTAGCTGCTGAAACAACAACTGTAGCAGCTGGAAGTGCTGCAGCAGCATTAATAGATATTGGTGCAGCTGCTGAAACATGTACTCTAGCAACATCAGGAGGTTTAGATATTGCAGGATTATCATCTACTAGTTCAATAGCAGCTCTTGGTGAAGTAGGCGGAACAGCATTAACAGGCGTATCAAGTATGACACCAACAATAGCAGAAGTAGCTGCAATGCAAGCAGGACTAGCCAATGTCAATGCATTAATAGCGGCTGAAGATGCAGCATATTTCGGAGGTGTTACTGCTGCTGGAGCATCAGTTGGTGGTGGTACAACAACAGCAGCAGCATCATATTTATCTACATTCCCAACTTTAAATTCATATTTACTATGGGGAGCAACTTCAGCTGGTGCCGCTCCAGGTGCTGTATATGAGGCAACAACAGAAGCCATTACATTGGGACTTTCTGCAACTGCTGGTGGTGCTGCTTCTGTTTCTACTGCAACATTGCTTGAAATAATATCTTCTGTAGCTGCAACTGCCATAGGTGCTGGTTTTGGCATAGGAGAAGCAATTGCTGGTAGTGATGATAATAATCAAACAGGAATGTCAATTGTAAGTCCAGGTGATGGACAATATTCAAAATCTAATTGGTTATCTGTTGGTGGATCAACTAACAATCTAGTAATGACAGCTGGAGAAATGATGTTAAATAAAAATATACCATCAGGTAAAACTGTTGGTACTATAATTAGTCAAGAAAAAAATGTTAATGTACAAGCTAAATTGAATATATTTTTGTAATATATATATATATATATATATATATATATATATATATTGTTTTATTATTACAGTAATACAAAAAAGGTAGCAGCAACAACACCGCCAGCTACACCACCTCCTACAACATTAATTAGACATAAACTGATACATTTTGTTAGATGTGGACGATTTCTTGCATGGGATATTATGGTGTAAATGGGGGATTTTGGTCGTTATTATCATCTTCATAAAAAAAATATCAACGAACCTGATAAATACTTTTGGGATCATAAAAACCAAAATTATTCACTATCTCCATTAGAACCACATACTTATTCAACTGAAGAAGTATCTACATTTACTAAATATTTGTTACAACATAAAAATTTCTTTTCAAAGTTATTTATAAATAAACAAGTACCATATTTTATTCATAATACAGTAGATAAAAGTACTATTGATCATCCATTTATTATAGATAATTTTGGTAAAAAAAGAGCAGACATTGTCAAATTCGTAAGAAGTGGCAATAAAGATCAAATAAATAAAGTATTATCTACTGTTAATTATATATTATATCCTACGGATAAAATATCAAACAAAATAAATATGTCATTTAAAAATAATAATGATGATGCTGGTGGAAGTAGTTCATCTTTACATGAGCAGGCTACCTCATTCCTATTTGAACAGGGACTAGACCCATTACAATATATACCAGAATCTACATTAGAAACAATACAGAAAAAAATGGAGTTGAATGCTCTATTAAATGATACAACATCATTTGACTCATTTGAAGATGTTAAAATCTTCAAATCAGGAGAAGCTACAAGTATACAAAATCATCAAGTATACACATATGTACCAGTAAAAAACACAGACACAGACCAATACATGGTAAAATATGCTACAGTAATGTTTCCAAACCAGGAGTATTGTAATGTAACACATGAGTTGTATAAACCAGATGATATACCAGAAAAAAAAGGTTATGATATTGAATGGGAATTGATATCATTTAGACTTCGTTTCAGTCCATGTTCATATAAGAGTTCAAAATTCTCGTGGGTACTTGCATTGTCTAACAAGTTCTGTCCATTGTATAGTATAAGATCAGAAAGAAAATTCTTGGAGGACTGGCAGAGATCCAACGAATATGGAGATCCAATGCCCATAGACTATGTTCTATGTAAGAATGGAAGACAGGAACATATACAATTCCAGATATCTCAAAAGGATGGGTTTTGGCCATATCAAGATCAGGAAAATGCATTCATATGTTTTCAATTAAACGATAAACCTGATTTCATAGAAAACATAAGAAATGCATCATGTAACGTACAAGGTACTAACGAACCAGGACTGGTAAATTGTAGGAATGCATGGACTGGACATGGACCTATATTGATTAAGGGAATCCTTAATATTTTGTCAGCATGTGAATTCGATTCTAGAGACCAACCTATGACAGAAAATGATATGGCAATGCAAGCCACTATAGAATTACAGTTACGTCCAGTATATGTTAAGAAACAAAATGATATAAATCTAATGGAAATTTTAAAAGAAAATATAATGAAAGAATACATAGGAAAAATAGTTCCTGGTGATGTTTGGTTAGGTACTCAATATGGCAATAGATCAATTGGGAGACAGATTACAAACCTCAATCGTATATCACATGATGCACAACCACAAAGGTCAGACCTACATGTTGGAGGAGATGGTATTGTTACCACTGGTGGGCAGTCAGAGTCAGAACGTGGTCCTATGATATTATCACAACCAGAAGAAGATATAGATCTGGGTGAAACTCCATCCACAATGAACAATATATTCAAAACATCATCAGTAATGATGTTTAAAAAGAAAGGACTTTCTAAAAAGAGTAGTATGAATATATTGACAGACTTCTTACAAGTTGGACCTTTTGATGCAGTATCCACATTGGCTGGATGTATAGAGCATAACCATGGTGATTTCCAAACAGATATTAATCCCATATTTCAATATCAACCATCAGATATTGATAGCCTTTACACTAAATTGCAAAACAAACAATTTAAAAGTTCAAAGAATGTATACAATGGATTCGTATGGAAACGACAATGGAAAACAGCCTTTGATAGAGGATATTGGAGTATACATCATAAAATGGACTATTTCCTGACTAAAGTATACAACAAAGGAGGTACACAAACTGGTAGTGATGACCCAATTACCGCAGCTCAAACAATTGGTACTAATCCAATTGATAAACCATTCGAAGATTTCGTTCAATTCTGGACAGCACCCAAAATAGCAGGATCTTTCAATAGGGTCATTGAAGATATGCAACAATGGGCAATATCAATACTTGACCAATTTGACAATTTACTACCTACAGACAGAGGTTGGAAATCACAATCAACTGACTTCAATTGGGAAAGAGATAACCTGAAAATCTGTATAATAATTACGGTTTACTCCATATGTATCTAGAAATGATAATGGATATGACTCTGTTATATCTATTTACCACACAGGCTGCAGAAGGTCATTCAGGTCTACACAATACGAGTGATTTCACATTGTATGTTAACGCCAATAAAAAAACTGGATATTACTAAAAACACTTAACGAATCACAAACAAATGCAGAATGTCTGTCAGATATGACAGATGCATGGCCTAATGGTGATGGTACTTATCCACCCGCATTGGCATTACATCATGCCCAAGTTGCAGACGATGACACTGTGCACTATTACAAGTATTCTGAAGGTGGTACATCTGGTTTATACTCTCATTTGATTGCTGAAGGACAATATATGAAAGATATGATTATATATTCAGGAGATCCCAAACTCTTTAACAGTCAAAGTCCTGATCCCACTACTTTGGATGCTACATTTCCAGCTGTAGAAAATTCTGAAGATGTTAAAGCTGGTAAAAGGTTGTGTATGTCACCGTTCAATAGCTTATGGGGTGTAGTCATATCTCATTCCACCAGCACTTAACAATTAGGATTCTTAGATCATCAAGTACCAGCAGACGAATACATCAAATATTCTGCTTTCTATTTTGCAACAATGACTAAACCATCAGAAGACGGTGCAGAATTACTGCTACCACCAATACAGTCTTCTTAATACAGAAACAAAAAAAAAGACAAACACATATTATTTTTACTATACTATATAGACATTATTGTTGTTATTGTCTATAATGTATGTTTTATTGATTTGTTCATAATATATATATGTACAATATAGTTGTAAAATTGAATAATACTATTGTTGTTATGATGTTACTTGTTATAAAAGTTAATAAACAGTTATAAGTTATAATATATTGTTATTATCCTCCCCCCTCCCCCCTCCCACATGATAATCCTCCCCCCTCCCCCCTCCCTCCATTTGTTTACCTGTTCCTATTATTACAATTGTGGCCAGTATTATCCTTACAGTCCAAGATATCATTAAAACAGCTCAGTCTGTCTAATGTGTAGTCTACAGTTAAACCATTCACATCCCATCTATCAAGTGATAGAGACAGCTTATTAGGACAAAAATTGGAAAAAACGATCACCACAGGCTTGGCAAATGACTTTGTTCTCGACTCATACTTAGTCGAGAACACACGACCATTTCTAAAATTTTCTATACAAGTGTAATGTATCTTGGACATATCAGTTTGTCTAGCAAGATCAAAACATACAATAGGTTGGTTATGATATGCAAAGGCACAGTCACGTTCAGAAGTGTCATTAAAAATGATTGCACCAGAAGTAGCTTGAAGATAATCACACATAATTGTTTTTCCAGAATTACCAACTGTATCAGATATCCAAAGAATTTCACGTTTAGTTTGACTATTTTTATGTAAATTTATTCGGTCCATGACAACCTGTTGCCATGGACGTAAAGAAAAAGATGTATCAAAATAGGAAACTTCCTTTGCAACTTGATTTTTAAAAACTTCATCTTTTACAATAGCTTCAAACACCTTCCTATCACAATGTGCTATAGTTGATGGTGTTGTATCTCCCCAATTGACCTCGTTGTGATTTTTTGCGTACATAGTAGCTCGAAATACACAACTGGTCAAGGATAAATCAAAACCATCAACTACAGCATATCGATCTTCTTTGGTGACATACCGAATTGCAGATCTTAAATTTCGAACAGATTGAATATCATCAATATTTATATGAGTAATTGAAAAAAAATTATCTTTAAAATCCGAAAATGTCGTAGAATTTACAGTTTCAAAAACAGCATGTGTATGAGAATGGCTCTCAGTGACACCAAATTCATTACCAATAGCAATAGATTGAATAAATTTAGAATCTTTGAATGCCTGCATTCTTTGTAAAACAACTTCTGACTTGCCAATATTCTTATTTAATTTTCTGTGATCTGTGCCTTTGCAATGTCTATTTAAATCAATTGACTTATAAAATTTAACATCACAACAAGGACAATAATAACATTTAAAAGATTTAGCAATTTTATATTTGACACAATCATTAAATTGACATAAAAACAATTTACTTCCCCTCCCCTCTTTATCCCCTTTTCCCTCCCCTCCCCCCCCCCCCTAATACATCAACAGCAGATTCTCTATCTTTTTTTATATGTGCTTTAGACTTTAAATGTTTATTAAAACTAGACTCACTATTAAAAAAAGAACCACAAATTTCACAATCAAAACGAATTCCACTAGCTAAATTAATATGTGAAGAAGTTTTACAATGGTGTGACCAATTAGATTTTTTTGTACATTTATTACAACAATCACAAAATTTCTCATTAAATGCTACTACATGTTCTGCTGGTGTTATATTATCCTCCCCTCCCCCCACCCTCTCAGAAATATCTTCCCTAAAAATAGTATCTTCCCCTTCATCACTTACCCCCCCATCCCTACCCTCATTTATTACCACACCCTTCTTAGTTTTTTTCATTAATTTTGACTTTCTTAAATTTTGTTTATGCTTGTTCCCCTTAAAATGAGTGTCTATAAAATCTTTAGAATAACAAGTAACATCACAGATATCACAAATATAAGTTTTTTTCCCTATTAACATAGATGTTTTGGCATTTTTAATTTTCTCTTCCATTATTAAAATATCAACCCTCTTTTGAGCCTCCTGCTCATCTCTTTCATCTTGCAATCGTTCTAATTCTGTTTGAGAAACCAGTACTCTTGGTACTATTTTAATGGGACTATTATTTAAGACATAATCATGATCTAACGTATAAATACATGATGGACATGTGTTTTCAAAAAATTCATGAGTACATTTGTTATTAGGCTTAATTTTATTTACAGTTTTTTTGTACACTTTTGCTGCCAAAATAGTCAATTCTTGCGGTGATGTTGTCTCCGTAGCATGAGTAGTTGTTGTTGTTCTATCATTATTCTCACTCTTGCAAGTATGTCCGTTACGATAAAATCCATTACAGTTCCTACAGAACGACATCAAATGAGGAGGGGATGGTGTTGGTGGGGGTGTGGGCTCTAACTTTCTTACTCGTTTAACCACCTTAATAAAGAAATGAAATAATACAGTTTAAAGTTAAACAATACTTTATTCAACACATAACTATATTATATACACATTTTTTTTTAACAAATAACTAATAAACAACATAACAACAAATATTGTCTTTCATCATACATCATCATCATTTTTTTTATCAGTCCAGCACTCATTTTTTTATCAGTCCAGCACCAAGAGCAGTGGCATGATGCCTATTACACATGACACACCAGTTGTAATATATGTTTGATTTCCCAATTGCTGGTACTTCATTAGTTACAACTACTCGTCGTTGTACGGGGGTGTTGGACACAACCACTGCTGGCGAGTCTGGAGTGGCATGCATAATCGGTGATGGTGTTTGAGTTGACGACGACCTTAATTGTGCCAAATTCTCATCCTTGTCGTCAAATCTGACAACAAATACGTTAGCCTCAGACTGTTTTATGCTTACTTTAGCCATTGGGTCTACTGATATTATGTTCCTATTTCGAAAGTGATATATTTTTATCTGTGGACTGACCCTATCGTCTTCCATATCTACAATCCTTTTGCCGTTGATCAACGTTGGTGTCTGTTTATTATGGGTCCAGCGGATGTCTTTATCCTGCCATCTTGACGACCCGGCTGCTGCTGCAAGAGATGATCTCTTTGGTGGCTGATTCTGGGATGTGCTGTTGGCTGGGGGGGGGGGGGTACCATTGATCCGTATAACTATTTAAAAAAAAATAATAAATATTATTTAAATATACAATAAATTTTAAAAGTATTATTTATATATATTATAGAAGTGGCAATAAAGATCAAGTAAATCAATTATTATCTACTGTTAATAATATATTATATCCTCCTAAAAAGGAAAAATTATCAACAAAAATAAATATGTCATTTAAAAATAATAATGATGATGCTGGTGGAAGAAGTTCATCTTTACATGAACAGGCTACCTCATTCCTATTTGAACAGGGACTAGACCCATTACAATATATACCAGAATCTACATTAGAAACAATACAGAAAAAAATGGAGTTAAACGCTCTATTAAATGATACAACATCATTTGATTCATTTGAAGATGTTAAAATCTTCAAATCAGGAGAAGCTACAAGTATACAAAATCATCAAGTATACACATATGTACCAGTAAAAAACACAGACACAGACCAATACATGGTAAAATATGCTACAGTAATGTTTCCAAACCAGGAGTATTGTAATGTAACACATGAGTTGTATAAACCAGATGATATACCAGAAAAAAAGGTTATGATATTGAATGGGAATTGATATCATTTAGACTTCGTTTCAGTCCATGTTCATATAAGAATTCAAAATTCTCGTGGGTACTTGCATTGTCTAACAAGTTCTGTCCATTGTATAGTATAAGATCAGAAAGAAAATTCTTGGAGGACTGGCAGAGATCCAACGAATATGGAGATCCAATGCCCATAGACTATGTTCTCTGTAAGAATGGAAGACAGGAACATATACAATTCCAGATATCTCAAAAGGATGGGTTTTGGCCATATCAAGATCAGGAAAATGCATTCATATGTTTTCAATTAAACGACAAACCTGATTTCATAGAAAACATAAGAAATGCATCATGTAATGTACAAGGTACCAACGAACCAGGACTGGTCAATTGTAGGAATGCATGGACTGGACATGGACCTATATTGATTAAGGGAATCCTTAATATTTTATCAGCATGTGAATTCGATTCTAGAGATCAACCTATGACAGAAAATGATATGGCAATGCAGGCCACTATAGAGTTACAGTTACGTCCAGTATATGTTAAGAAACAAAATGATATCAATCTAATGGAAATTTTAAAAGAAAATATAATGAAGGAATACATAGGAAAAATAGTTCCTGGAGATGTTTGGTTAGGTACTCAATATGGCAATAGATCAATTGGGAGACAGATTACAAACCTCAATCGTATATCACAAGATGCACAACCACAAAGGTCAGACCTACATGTTGGAGGAGATGGTATTGTTACCACTGGTGGGCAGTCAGAGTCCGAACGTGGTCCTATGATATTATCACAACCAGAAGAAGATATAAATCTGGGTGAAACTCCAACCACAATGAACAATATATTCAAAACATCATCTGTAATGATGTTTAAAAAGAAAGGACTTAATAAAAAGAGTAGTATGAATATATTGACAGACTTCTTACAAGTTGGACCTTTTGATGCAGTAACCACATTGGCTGCATGTATAGAGCATAACCATGGTGATTTCCAAACAGATATTAATCCCATATTTCAATATCAACCATCAGATATTGATAGCGCTTACACTAAATTGCAATCAAAACAATATAAAAGTTCAAAGAATGTATACAATGGATTCGTATGGAAACGACAGTGGAAAAAAAGCCTTTGATAGAGGATATTGGAGTATACATCATAAAATGGAATATTTCCTGAATAAAGTATACAACAAAGGAGGTCTAGTAACTGGTGGTACAACACAAGTTACCGCAGCTCAAACAACTGGTAGTAATCCAATTGATGAACCATTCGAAGATTTCGTTCAATTCTGGACAGCACCCAAAATAGCAGGATCTTTCAACAGGGTCATTGAAGATATGCAACAATGGGCAATGTCATTACTTGACCAATTTGACAATTTACTACCTACAGACAGAGGTTGGAAATCACAATCAAAGAACTTCAATTGGGAAAGAGATAACCTGACAAAACTGTATAATAATTACGATTTACTCCATATGTATCTAGAAATGATAATGGATATAACTCTGTTATATCTATTTACCACACAGGCTGCAGAAGGTCATTCCGGTGTACACAATATTAGTGATTTCGGATTGTATGTTAACAGCAATAAAAACTGGCAGTTAATAAAAACACTTAACGAAGAACAAACAAATGCAGAATGTCTGTCAGATTTGACAGATGCATGGCCTGATGATGCAAATGTTATACATTATCCACCCAGATTGGCATTACATCATGCCCAAATTGCAGACGATAACACTGTGCACTATATCAGGTATTATGAAGGTGGTACATCTGGTTTTTACTCTCATTTGATTGCTGATGGTCAATATATGAAAGATATGATGATGTATTTAGGAGATCCCAAACTCTTTGACAGTCAAGATCCTGATTCCAATACTTTGGAATTAATCATCATCATCATCATCATCATCATCATCATCATCATGTACACATCATCAGCATCATCATCATCATCATCATTATGATCACGTCATCATCATGTTCACATCGTCGGCATCATCATCATGATGATTACGTCATTATCATGTTCACATCATCATCATGATGCTCACATCATGATGCTCACATCATCATCATCATCATCATCATCATCATCATCATCATCATGCTCACATCATCAAGTTTACATCATCATCATCATCATGTTCACATCATCATGCTCACATCATCATGCTATCATCATCATCACCATCATCATGCTCACATCATCAAGTTAACATCATCATCATCTTCATCATCATCATGTTCACATCATCATTATCATCATCATGCTGGAATAAAGAAAAGCTTTAACTGTTTTGTTTGTTGAAATTTTTACATATCTATTTACAATACAATACAATACAATTAAATTTAATTTAATTTAATTGAAGAATTGACTTTTTATGAAGGATTCAACTTCCTCATTGTCCATACGCCTCTCTCATTTCTCGAGTACACGTTCACTGTGTGGGAATGGACACCGGATATAGCTCAACAAAATATAAATCGATAAGAGTTTGATTTTGACACATGGTCAGTTTTCTATCATTTTTTTTGTATTTAATGTTGATATATTTAATAAAATCGATGAGTTTTGAATTACTTGATACTGTGCAATATACGACTATGATGGAAATATGTCTCCTCTTTTGTATAATAGCCCAATTTACTCCGAATGTTGCATGATCGCTCACAAATGTTCGTTTATGTGGTACGATTCCAAACATAAATCAACAAATTAAATATAAGAATAAAAACTGAATCGAGCGATTTCATTGATATAACATAATCTAGTAATGTGTAAAATATCAATATGATATATTTTGTTGTTACGGAGATATTCATACCTTTTGATGCCCTGGCAGTGTACTGGGGATAGATGAAGCACATGAATAACTGCACAGGGGATAGCTATTAAGTGGACCGAGGATAGTAACGATGTATTTAGAATAACGAGACTGTGATAATGATTACGGATATTTATCTATACGTGAGCTCGATGGAAATTGTTCGATGTTGTCAATATCGAGGGATGAGAGCAAAAACATGTTAAACTGTTTCATTCATATATATTAATTAACCATGATGTCTTTTTCACAAGCATCAATGTCTAAATATTTGAAAAACGCCGGTAATCTGATTTATTGAGTAACACAAAACATGGCCGCAGATTTTTTTGGTGTTTTCTTTTCATATATATAGTATTGCTTTATAAATCAAGTCATTACGTTTTTGCACACAGAATGTCACCAGTGGGGAATGAGATATTGTGATCACGTAAAGCTTTTTTCTTAGCTTGGGTCGATTTTGGTATTACTTATGCACCAGTCAATTGTAACCACGGCCCTCCCAGATCCGGGGAATAGCGGGGACTTTGTCTTTCGGTCCAGCAAAGCCCGGGTAAAATCCCCGCCCTGCGGGGACGAAACACTGGTCAAGTCCCCGCCAAATGCCCCCGCACCCAAGTGACCCTGGGTAAGGCCCATTCCCCGCTATAAAACCACCGCATTCATCCGACATTGCGGGGCCACCTCAAAGGTAAAAACACGGCCCATTTCCCCGGCTATCCCCGGACCTGGGGGTCCGTGGTTACCATTGACTGGTGCATTAGAACAGAATGATGGTCTCTGTTCGTTCATTTCAGTGAGAAAGAATGTACTTTGACCAGCCCTGATATTTACGCAGCTTGCATATATACGTTCATTTAGGAGAGCATGGATCAAACTCATTGTTAACTAAAGTTTGCTCAATAATTTCTTATCAAATTGTACTCTCACTTTTTGCAGATTATTTGAAAGTTCGAAATAGACATATACATGTATATTATATATTAACCGAGTTACTATCATTTTTTGTCCCATTTTATATGTTATCACCAGGACACAAATTTCTCAACCTTGAAACTATCCCAGTAAATAATACGGCTATCCCCAGGACAGTACTGTGAACATTTCTAAGGGCATAAAAGTTACATTGCCATATCTCACATTAAAAGTAGTTGAGCTTATGCTAGTAAAATCCTTCGATTCAAATTTATTTATTCGATATATTTTCTAAAAATAACAATACTTGTCGAAAAGTTTTGAGGTGATCAGCTCAGATTTGAAGAATCATTTTACGAAGTCTGCTAAATCGTAAGCACTTTAAAGTATACCAACGGCCAAATTTAGCATTCAGGTATTAATTCAAACACTTGCTTCATTTGTTGATACGGTAGATATGCGTTAACACAGCAAGATCTTACCTCTGGTTAAGAAAAAGAGCTGCATAATTGTCTGTTTACTTATTACTTTTTGAGCTATATCCGGTGTCCATTCCCACACAGTGACGTTGTTGTGTCTCAACCAGCTTTTGCTGAAAAAGATTATTATTATTAATTAAATTAATAATAATGGTAATGTTAATATTAATTATAATAATAATGCTTCTGATACTGATACTAGTACTACTTAACCTACTGCTACTGCTGATGATGGTACTATTCCTGCTGCTGTTAATGCTGTTGCTGTTACTGCTTCTGATGCTACTACTACTATTACTTACTTCTACTGCTACTGCTGCTGTTTTTGCTACTACTACGACTACTACTACTTTTACCACTACTACTATAACTAGTACTACTACACTTCTAGTTCTAATTCTATATCTTTCAATAATGATAATTAGCTGCAACAATCACAAAATCAATAAAAAAAATATAGAAAATTGATTTTATAAATGATGCTTATACCTTCTTCTCCGACAATGCCACCTGAGATTTGTAGAAACGAATTTGCCACTCGGCAACCTCTTCGCTTAGGCCTTTAGAGAATGCAATTATCAAGACAAGGTTAAGTTGAAACTGTTAAATCGATATTCTAGAAGCTGCCGTAAACTTAGTTCGTATATGCAATAAGTTTCTAACAACCTGTATTAAAGAACAACGAATAAAGTACGTTTTGACTTATTTCAAAATTTACCAACAAGAAAGACAGAAAAGTCAATTAACAGTTAATGGCTATCGATTTATCATGCCACTGAATTGCTTTTGAAAGTCGACTAAATTTATAATATATATACACATGTAACTAAGTTGTAAGTATATAACAATTGTACATGACAAAATCTAGTTTCCAATTGAAATTAAGTAACAATGTAATTGAATTCCATTATTAATATTGTGTCATTTTGCAACAGCTGGTAAAGGGAGGTCACTGCGTCGCAATTCAATTCTTGGTATAGTTTTTTTTGCGGTATTCATTCTTGGGAGTTGAATGCTTTATCTTACCGTGTGATCGTGTTTCTATAAAACTGACAAAAAATGTTGATTACTGTGGATTTCGTCAGTGTCCGTCCCTCCTGTTATGCCGCTGAAGCTTGTATTGCCATTTTATTATTCCATGACCAATAACTTCACTTACAGTTTAGTAACAAACATTTTCTAATGATTTTGTTTGCTGTGAAAACAACATAACAAAACAGTGAAATTATCAACATCACAATATCTTTTTTTTATTAAGATGACATTTGGTATTATCTATTATTTTGCAGTATTATATATATCTAAGAATTAAACAAATATTTTCACATTGTTACCTCTTCCTTTGCAATTCTTCTTAGATTCTGCCATTTGTTTGACACTTCTTCCGAAGATCTTATGGCAAAGCCCAAAGAGGAAATTTCTCCAGCAATTCGGTGCCATTCATCTTTTTTTTCTGATCCGTAACCTTGTTACTGAAGCTACAGCTAAGTAGCTCTTGAGTCTCTTCCACATTCATTAGTTCCTCTAACATCAAAACTGCATTTTTATTAAAGTTTGTTTTTTCTCTTTTTTTGCAGAAGATAAGTTAGCCATCTTGGAAGGAAAATGATGCATTATGGGACAAGAAGTAGAAATTTAACAGCCTGTTAGAAGGATTTAACACTGGCGTTATGGACTTAACGCTGACGTTATTTAATATATGTATTAACTAGAAATGTGTCCATAGGACACGGATGCCCCCACTTCGATTTTTTGTCACAGAAAATAAGCCATAATGATTATTCAGGATAATCTGAGGGCCCTAACTCCTAAATGATTAAAGCGATTTCCATGGCTATCGAACTTGATCAAGATATTATGGTCACAAACATGTGTTAAAAGTTTGGTGAGGATTGGACAAACAGTTTTCAAGAATTAGATCGGAAACAATCTTCGGGACGTATTTTTCAAGTCTTTTTTTGCAAATAAAGGGCCGTAACTCCTAAATGACAAAAGCGATTTCCATGGCTATCGAACTTGATCAAGATATTATGGTCACAATCATGTATGTAAAGTTTGGTGAGGATTGGACACATACTTTTCAAGAATTAGATTGGAAACATATATTTTTGAAGTATTTTTGGCAAAAAAGGGCCGTAACTCCTAAATGACTAAAGCGATTTCCATGACTATCGAACTTGATCAAGATATTATGGTCACAAACATGTGTTTAAAGTTTGGTGAGGATTGGACAAACGGTTTTCAAGAATTAGATCGGAAACAATCTTCGGGAATTTTTGGCAAAAAAGGGCCGTAACTCCTAAATGACTAAAGCGATTTCCATGACTATCGAACTTGATCAAGATATTATGGTCACAAACATGTGTTTAAAGTTTGGTGAGGATTGGACAAACGGTTTTCAAGAATTAGATCGGAAACAATCTTCGGGACGTACGTACGTACGTACGTACGTACGTACGGACAAGGGCAACCCTATATGCCGCCACTTTGTGGGGGCATAAATAGAGGTTTTGAGCAACCTGCCCCAGATGTCATTGGCTTACATAACATTAACGGTCTGAAAAAAGACGACGACAATGTTGTGACCCACATTTTGAAAACGTTTGTTGTGACAACATAAACATTTCACCTGGATCTCATCAATTTCATTATGTGAGTGTTTTAGTATATCACCTAGCATCTTCTATTTTATATGGCACCTTTAAAGCTCATTCTTACACTTCTCATATATATCTTATGCGTTTTACACATTGTAGTTTTTTAATTGGTCTTTATATTGATAAGACTACGAAGAAGTGCTTTAAGTCTCACATAGAAGAACACACCTAGTGATCAAACCTACTCCACAGGACATATTTATCAACAACTACAATCCAGTTATATTGAAATGCCGACGTTCAAACATGGACATTCAAATGATAACTTCAATTTGATTTGGGCATGAATAGCTTACATCACATCATATATATGTAAACTAGAGAAAACAATATCTGAATTAATGCGGAAAGCAAGCAAAGAAAGTGCAGATAAGAACATTAAAGACAAGATGTATCATATAGCAAATCAGCTGCGCAAAGGTCGTAAAGTTTCACATCATGAGGCAATAATGCGTGTTCTGTCTATTCCACTTATGAGATCAAGTAAACCTGTAATTTTCATATCAACAGACTACAAGGAAATTCGCACCAGAATGTTAAAACCCAGTTCTGCGCTAAAAACTCTCGATGATGATGACAATGACATTTATTTGCCAGGTATACATGAAAAATATGCAGCAAGACCATCAAGTCTTGAACATCTGTGTTTTGCTGAAATTTCAGCATACTATGTAACAGCGTCATATGCAAAGAAAGAGAACACAGAAGAGTTAACTGAATGTGATGCTTACCAAACAGGTGGAGTTATTAAACTAAGGTAATAATTTGGGTCGAATGAAAAGGCGCCTGAATCCTCAAGTCATTAAATACCAATACATCTTTAAGGAGAATGATTTTGGAAAATATCATCATCGATTGCTACTTCTTTACAAACCTTGGAAAAGCGAAGACGATTTGATACAGGAATCTTACACTGAAATTTTTAGATCAATTCAATCAGAAATATTCAGTATAATTAAAATGTTTGAACCTTTCCATGAAGAAGTTGACAAAGTTATTGACAATTTTGACCCAGAAGAGCTCTTGCCAGAAGCTTGGGAACACATAGCAACACAAACGGAACAGAAAAAAGTAGAAACTACCTTCAGTGCGATTGTTCCTGAACACAACTTCTTAGACCCAAAGAACATTACAGCTGAACGACTGAAAGTACCAAAGCCATCAACTCACCCGTTTTCTCTCACCTCTACAGTACAACACAATGATACTTACTATTATCAGATAGTTACATCCTTAAATGAACAGCAAAGACAACTTTTTGACTTCACCTACCAATGGGGCGTGGAAATCAAATTGTCACAGAATCCTCCGAAACCATTTTAAATCTTCCTCAGATGTGGCGGTGGTGTGGGGAAAACCCACCTGATTAACACTGTTTCTCAGCTCTTATTCGAGCTTTGCGAACACCAGGACAAAACCCAGATCTACCTACTGTACTTCTCACTGCCTCAATGGATAAGGCTGCTGCTAACATAAACGGAACAATTCTACACGCAGCATTTACCTTACCTGTAAAACATTCCTTGTCAAAGAATCAGTACAAAAAATCTAGCCCCGAAAAACTAAATTTACTGAGGGCATCATACACTAACTTATAAGTAAAGCATTTCAAAAACACAGTTACATTTACTGCATCAGACAGTAAGAGAGACAAATGCACCAACACAGCACCTGTGAATATACAGAACAATAGTTTTTATCAAACAGGGAACTTACCAAGGCAAATCACAATTGCAGAAAAGTGTGCTGTTATTATTACCAAAAATATAGATACAGCAGATCACCTTGTGAGTGACACAATTGGTATTGTGGAAAGAAAACTTGTTCATGAAGAAGATTGTCTGTCGAGCATGTGAAATTCCCACTTGAAAGTATTGGTCAAGCAGCTAAACAGGGCAGTCCACCAAATTTAAAACATTGTGTACCAATTCAAGCCACTACATCTTCATTCTTTTCTTGCAAAAGAGTGTCCAGTCTCAGTGGAACGTAAATTGTTTCCTTTAGTTTTAGCTTTTGCCATCACATGTAACAAATCACAAGGCAGCACCTATGAACATTGAGTTGCAGATTTAGCCAGAAGCACCAAAATGAAGACAATAACCCCTAGACAGGCTTACACCATTCTCAGCAAAGTAACATCTAGAAAAGTATTACTGCTGAAGAACTTCTCACAAAATTGTATAGTGGTTAACAAAGCTGCTGTTGATGAAATAGAGATAATGAGAGCAGACAGTCTCTTTAGCTGGACTCATCCTCTTTCAGTGTTAACAGAAAATGATTTTATTGTAGCCTTTTATATGCTCATTAAATTGTCATCACAAGGACTTTAAAATCAGATTTTTTTTAACAAGGTTTCTATTTCTTGCTTATGTGAAACTCACGTCAAGAACATTGTTCCTTTCGCAATTGAGGGTTTCCACCTCTTAGGCAAAGATATAGAACATGGACTAGCAGTTTACATTAAACATGGTGTGTTGTCAACTAGAAATGAAATACAAGTTATGGCTAGGACATTTTTCTTAACACATGGTCGTCTTAATTTGCTGCTAACTTATAAGCAACCAAACCTAGGATCTACCATTTTCTTCAATCAATCGTTAAAGGAAATTGAAGCCTTTGATTCTTGCACCAGTACAATAGTGATAGGTGAAGATTTCAACATTAATGTTGACCATGTTCTTACCAGTCACGGTTCCCATCAAGATATCCATCAGTTCACTCACGTTCAGAGAGTAATGATCGACCACGTATAAACAAACTTGGAGACAAACTCTGGAGGTGTTGCCTTGTCTTATACAGACCACCTCTGGATTGTGCTGCCACAGTGAATTATTGCACTTGGTCATCAATAGTAGTTCCAATAATTGCAATATCTCAACATAATTTGGCAGTGTAGGCATGTCAATTCTTACTGGATTTATTGACCTTATACATTTCAGTTACTGAACTTGATCCAAGAACTCGAACCAATTGCAATGTTTGCCAGTAATCTATCATGAAGTTTCGGGTCCATATTATGACAATGCTAAATAGAGGATAACATATAAATGTTAATTGAAAGTGTTAAACACGTTGCACAGATTGATACTTTGCGCACTCTACCAAGCATTATCATTATGTGCAACACGTTTAATATTTAAAAAAAAACAAGGGACACAAATGTAATAATATATTTATAACTTGTTTCTTCTCTGCAAAAGCAGTTAAACAATGTTATGACGTCACCACAATATAAATCATAACATTATCGAAAATACTTAAGGATTGCTATTTCATCGATGTTATAAATCAAGGACTTTTTTTCCAAAATTAGCTTGACATTGATCTTACCTACACTACACACAATATGAACAAGTTTCACAAATATCCTTTTATAATATGTTCATACATCCAAGAATATTTATGTTACCGATCAAACAACTTGTACTTTCTATATTCCCACTCTTGACCAGAGTACAATTTTGGTCAGGTTCAACGTACCAGTCAGGTTGCGAGAAAAACAAAATATACTAAACAAGTTGGCCCTGATAGCCCTGTATCGCTCACCTAATCCAATTCGAGTGTGAAATAAGTGTTTTCAGGGCGATGCCAATTGTGACAGTGGGACGGAATAAGTGTTTTTTCGGGGCGATGGAAAGTGAAACGAGCGAGGATTTAATAAAAACAAATTTAGGACTAGTTTTCAATGCTTCATGTTAAGTATTGAAGTTGAGGGTATTACAGTTTTAGAGAATTTGAAATGTCAGTCGGGTGGTCTGCTACCTTAGAAAAAAATGCGTTCTTGTCATTGTTTGTACATTTTTATTTCTGTTCTTGTTATTGTTGGAGTATAAACATGAAAATTGTTTCATTTAATTCAGAATGTTTAATTATATATTTTAGTTTTTTTTCGACATCGTTCTTAAAAATACAATCAAACTCTTAAGTTGAGTGGTCGTCTCCACACACCCACTACAAATGGCTACCCGATCGAGGTTGGCGTAGTCCTATGCCAGGCTGTCGTGTCCTCCAGACCAGACGTTGAGGGGATTTTGCCTGCGTTTTGACGCCCAGAAGCGGTTGAAAAGTCCAGCAGATCCGCCGGCACCTCCGTATTGGTATATCCCCCCCCCCCCCCCCCCTTGTCTCTTTCTCCCACCCATCCTCCCTGATCGTGAAGTATATTTCACGAGAGACTCTAATTCTGTTTTATTTATATACATTGTATCTGTCATATTTGACAGTTATCAGCTGATAGCGTGTCACGTGATAGAAGAGGAGCGCCGCGGAAGGATTTGTGTATGTTTTGTCTGTGATATATGTGTTATTTGTAATTGTTGATTGTATTTCTGTGTGCTTTTTCGTTTTGTAACCGTATGAGCCCTTATTTTATCTATAACTTCGTAAATTTTAGATATTTTGACTGGAACTATTTTATCTTGTGAGTAAACCGGCTAGTTGACATTTATAAAGTGAAAATAGCGTGACTATTATTTTTAGATATATAGCTTTATTTACGGTAAGAGTACATACATTTTTGTTTTATTTCATTTCATTTGATACAAAGTATTATTTTTTAGCATGCACGGCTCGATGGGACGATATTTGACTTCCATTTCACCTGTATCGTGATAGATATATTGTTTGTCTTAAGCACACGTGTTGAATTTATGATGCAATACCGGAATAATGCATTTTAGTCTGGAAAATTTCGGTGAAATTTGCGGGTAGTTGGTTCGTCGAGTAACATGTTTTAGGAAATTTGGGTTTGAAATTGCATTTGTTTTCGTTAAAACTGTACATTTTCTTAAAGATTGACACTAACTTTACAAGGAAAGTCCAAAAATGTAGAGTTTGGTTAAGATTTGATAAAGTTATGGCCTCTTAAACAGGGTCATATCGGCAAATACATGGAAATTTAGGGTCAAGTCGTCACCCTTTACAAAGATAATAAAATAAAAAATTTAAAAAAAAAAAAAAAATTGCCAATTTTCACAAGTTACAGTTACCACATCATATTCTTACTAAAATTTGATAAAAAAAAAAATGAAAAAAAAAACGGACGGGGGCGTGGTGTGTCAAAACAACGCAACCTGCCCCTGTGCTTAAACTGGGAACAAATAAGGAAAACATTATTAAAAATATAAGCGACATTTACTATGGAAAATGAAGTCACATGCCAAAACAGCCAAAAACGTGTTCGCAAAATACGGTTCTAAAGATAACATGAATTAGCAAACTCTTCATAAAATCGAAGGACTGAAAGCTTAGTTATTGGAAGGATGCTATATTCAACCCTATATTTTGTTTCAGGTATTCATTTTCAAAAACTAGAAGACAAGTGCTCTTCATAAATATTGCCTTTAGGCCACACCAAATTAATAACTTATTTATCGGATTTCCCGCACCTTTTTCTTCAGAAAAGCAAAAAAAAAAAAAGTGTTTATTTTACGAGCGCTAATTTGTTTAGTAGGATGTAGCCTTTTCCCTTATAACAGCGTTTTTTTCGATCGTTACAATTATCATAGCACCGGCTCATTCATGCAGCCGCTCTATTTAGAGTCAATGAACGATACAGACATGGATACAAGCGTCTAGATGATCGAGATTAAATTGGCAACATGAAAAAATTATTTAAAATAACTTAAATAATAAAAAAATTAAAACTTTTACCTGCATACCCTATATAATAGACTTGAATTGTATGACACAATTATATGGTTAACCATTGGCATAATGTGCCGTGGGCCTACTCTAATGTTGCCGAAAAAAATAGGAATAGTTAGATTAGCCGCCAACAATGAAAACCATACTACCGATGAAGACAACAAATTTTATCCAGATGAATTGGATTGTGTAGTAAGATTTATTTATTACTTTTATTCAGAATGTCGGGACAATCTCCTAATACATATATTATGCCTGAGGGGAATACAATGGCATTATTTCTATATAGTCTACTCCAAACATATCCCCGAGACAAGTTGGGTCCTCTTATTTGGGCAATAAATCGTGCCAAAACCAATGTTCACCAATTCATCATGGGCCTATTCGATCATCATCCACAAATGGAATACAACCTCAGGGCAAACGAGACGGAATACGTCGACATCGCTAAGTAAGAACACACTGGTGTCCTACCAAACGGACTACCAGTGCACATCGACAAAAAAGATCATCTTACCCATAGCTATGAAGACCATCACCACCACCACGACGTGGCGTCCTCGACTGCAAATGCTCTGTAAAACACTGTCCGGACTGACCGCAGCCTTTATATTTAGTATAATTATCAGGTGGCTGCTGTGTTAATTTATATTAGTTAGGCACCTATAACAATCACTAATGTACTAGCCGAGGAGATGTCGGTTATTACTGTGTGATTCACTAGCTGAGGAGATGCTAATATAATTGTGTCATACGTTATTGTTATAAATGTTTTCAATAAATTGTTTAATCCTTATAGGTAATTTCTGATGATTTAAATACCACTACAACAAATGCCTTCCAAAAAAAAAGAGGAACGGTCAACATTCAGCACCAGTTTCATAAAAAAGGACCCGATATTCAGTAGCACCCCAGCAATTGCCGAAAACAAATACTAGAAGGTATATTATAAAATGTATAACAGACTATTATAAGATAGTCAAAAAGTAATCATAATAATGGCATCATTAATAGTAGCCGGTGTAGTTGCAGCAGCAACAGAAGGAGCAACAGCAGTGGCAGGAACAGTAGCAAGAACTAATGTAATCGCTGGTACAGCAGCTGCAGTTGGTGCTACTTCTGAAATTGCAGTAGCTGGCAGTGCTGCTACTGCAGCATTAGGTATAACAGCAGAAGCAACAGTAGCAGGAAGTACAAGTGCAGCAATATCACTTGTAGACATTGGTGCAGCAGCCGAAACATCTAGATTACTATCCAGTGGTGGATTTGACATTGCCAGTTTGTCTGCAAACGCCTCAATGGAATCTCTTTGCTGGATTTGGAGATACAACATTATCAAGTATGGATAGTCTGTCAACTATAATATTGGTGAAACAACATTTGCAGAATATGACGCAATGCAGGCAGGACTTGCTGAAGTTAACGCATTAATAGCCGCAGAAGATGCAGAACTTTCTTTTTCAGCTGTTGGTGGTGGTGCTGCTGCTGAGACATCGGCTATTGCTGCAGCTGCGTCATCATCATATTTATCATCATTTCCAACATTAAATTCCTACTTACTATGGGGATCTACATCCGCTGGTGCCGCTCCAGGTGCTGTACATGAAGCCACCACTGAAGCTATTTCATTAAGTGTATCTGCCTGCTGCTGCTGGTGGTGCTTCTTCTATTTCTGCTGCAACAATGATTCAAATAATTTCTGCTGTAGCTGCAACTGTCATTGGTTCCCGTTTTGGTATAGGAGAAGCAGTTGCTAGTAATAATGATGATAATAAAGGTGATAGTCAATATACAAAATCAAATTGGCCATCTACTGGTACATCAAATAATACCCTTGTAATGACAGCTGGAGCGATGATGTTAAACAAAGACAAACCAGCGGCGATAACGGTTGGCACGATCATGAGCAGACAAACTTCCGTCAATGTACAAGCTAAAATGAACCTATTTGTATAATATAATATTATATTACAGTCAAAACAAAAAAGCAGCAGCAACATCACCACCAGCAACGCCACCTCCTCATACATTGATTAGACATAAACTGTTACAATTACTTCGCAGTGGACGATTACTGGCCTGGGACATATATGATGTGAATGGACGAGGGGAGGTGGACATATCATAAAGACTTTGTGAACAAACCAAAAAAATATACGTGGGATCCCGTAAAAGAGAATTACGCATACAATAAACAAAAAAATGCATACACTGAAGATCAGTAAACTGAATTTATAGCATATTTAGTAACACATAAAAAGATATATAACGCTGTATTTAGAGACAATAAAGAACCATATTTTATAAGTAAGCATCAGGACAAAGGAGACGTAGACGTTGCTGAAAATAATAAATTTATTACCAGCAAGTTCGGTGTACTAGAAGTTATAAATTTAATAAGAGGTGGACACCCAAAACAAGTTGAAAAAGTTATAGACATAGTTGATAATGTATCCTAAACAATAATATCCGTCGTATAACAACATGTCATTTAAAAAAGTGAGTAATGATGATGGTGGTAGTAGTAGACTCGTAGTACTTCCATACAGGAACAGGCAACATCTTTCCTATTTGAACAGGGTCTAGATCCCTTAATGTATATACCAGAATCTACACTGGAAACAATACTAAAAAAATGGAATTGAATGCATTACTCAATGATACAACATCTATGGATTCATTCGAGGATGTTAAAATATTCAAATCAGGGGAGTCTACAAGTATACACAATCATAAAGTGTACACATATGTTCCCATCAAAAACACTGACACAGATCAATACATGGTCAAATATGCTACAGTAATGTTTCCAAATCAAGAGTACTGTAATGTCACACATGAACTGTATAAACCAGATGATATCCCTGAGAAAAAAGGTTACGATATTGAATGGGAATTGATATCATTTAGACTTCGTTTCAGTCCATGCTCATACAATAATTCAAAGTTCTCATCAGGGTATTAGCCTTGTCCAATAAGTTTTGTCCATTGTATAACGTACGCACAGAAAGACAATTCTTGCAAGATTGGCAACAATCAAATGAATATGGAGATCCAATGCCCATACAATATGTACTATGTGAAATAGGAAGACAGAAACATATACAATTCCAGATATCTCAAAAGGATGGCTTTTGGCCATATCAAGATCAGGAAAATGCATTCATATGTTTTCAACTGAATGACAAGCCTGATTTCATCGAAAACATCAGAAATGCATCATGTAACATACAAGGTACAAATGAACCAAGACTGGTTAATTTTAGAAATGCATGGATTGGACATGGGCCTATAATGATTAAGGGAATCCTTAATATGAGGAAGAATTTACTGTCCTGCATTTACAGTTACATATCAAATAAATGGATTTTGTTGTAGTTTGCGTTTTTTCTATGCTTCCAGTGTTGTAATCATTAGAAAGACAACATTGATGAAATTTTATATGTGTATAATAATATTTTTTTTTTAAAAATACAGGAACTAGTTATTTTTTATAAAATTTGGTCAATTTTGTTTGACTTGTGATGAACATTTTTACAGTGGGTTCAGAAAACTGATATTGCCTTCTTCAGCACTTTGGACTTTTGGTCGCTTCAGACGGTTTATTCTTATAGAAAGGTATTTCCCAACGTCCATTTGCCAAATAAGCATTTGGAGGAGTTGAAAACATATAAATCCCGATTTTATCAGAAGAAAACATGACGTAACATTTCGTGTTAAATATGTTACGTCTCGGGTCGCTTGGTGATTGGACGACAACATAACATATATAATGCACCAAGAGACCTGTTTTTAATTTTACCAAGGTCAGGTGTTCATTTGATGAAAACAATAGTTCCCATAATTACGTACAAAACGTGTATTGATCACCCGAAATATTTCGCCTAAAGTCGTGTCTCAAATGTTACGTCACAAATTTTTCAGATTGTATTCATGTACACAGCCCGTTGTGTATTTCGACAAACGTTAACTGTGTGGCATATAGCTAATCCCGCGAGCGGAAAGTAGCACCGAAAGCGCGCATTGATACTGTGTAGTATATCCAAGATGGTGGATCAAGCAAAGCATGGGTAAGTGTTGTCGTGGAAGTTACGACCTAACAGGTTCGAGGTGGGCTTATTTCATTCAGTTCCATGACATTAATTGATGCAGCTTGTATATTTCGCCTGTACGGGTACAAACAATAATGATTTGTCTCAATTGTCTTGAGGTTTAAAACATTCGATTTCACGCACGTTCGGTTCAAATGTTTTGTGAAGATCGATCCGAAGCTGGTATTTTAGTGTCTTATGTTACGTCTACGAAGTCATTGTGTTTACATCGGTACACGCTGTATTTTAAATAGTCACAATTCGCAGTTTATGCATATAAACTGAGTAAATTTTAACCAGATAAATAAGGAATTTCTTAAAAATGCCTGTTGTCACACAGCTCTTTATTACACGAATACGTAACGGCGACACCATTCATTATCGATTTTGGCATTTGGGTAAAGAGTCCCAAGTTACGTCCAAATAATTATTTTATTAAAACGCAGGACTGACATTTGTTTTAAAGCTTGTGACAAAGAAATATTCATGATTTAACAATTAAATTTAATATGCATCTTAAAGAGGAATAAATTATTAAAAAAGAAGAAATGCAGCCTGTTTATAATTTTTAGCGAAAGTATTGAACTGGACACTTGTTTTCTGTCCAAGTTACCTCTGAATTAAGAAATACAGACATTCTTCGGTTTAAATGGCTTGAAAATTCATTCCAACACTTTTTTAATGAAGAATGAACAATACATGTGTATGAACAATTAAAAAACCCAAAACATTAAAAGGATGTATCGTGGAAACCGGTTATTATACTTGGTCACGTCAATGTTACATTTTAAAAATGTGTGGTTGTGTCCATGTTATGTCTAAATACACGCATCAGAGTACATGTGACATCTTTTTTTTGGTCTGCCCAAAAACGAACTAAATAGAATCAGCAAAGCAATATTATGTTTACTTGCAAAAAAAAAATATTATGCGTCCTGGTAATATGTACCTCAGTGTTGTTATGATAATAACATATAATTAAACAATGATGTAACATTGACACAGAATTTGTGTCCTTGTTACATCAATTATAAAATGTTGGAGTCTTTGTAACATCTCTTGAACTGTCTTCTGAATTGTTTCTTCAGACTGGTTCATATGCCTACATTTATGAAAATATGTCTACTTACTACACTGCAATTTTTATTTATTTTTTTGGTTGCCTGTGAAATCCCTTTTCACATTGTTTACAAGAATTGAAATATAGATGTAATTTTGACACCATAAGTAGAGTCCAAGTTACGTCTTAAAAATAGAAAAGGTTTCTTAGTTACATCTTTATTCATCCTAGCTATCCAATAGAAACTGTTGTAGGACGCTTTATTTAAACCAATATCTTGGAAGAAAGTCTTTTGTTAAAATTGATCAATCTCTGAATTGACTTGTATCATTTTATGAAACAATATTATTTGATACCATAATGATACCATAATTGGTATCAGCTATGTCTGTGTTATTGTCAATGAAACATCTGTGCAGAATTCACAGAAAATGTTCTGCAAGTTTTTGATGCATCTCCATTTTTTTATACATGTTAAAATTTGTCCTCAATAAAACGGGCATTTAAATGTATTCTTTTGCAAAAAAAAAGATTTGTTAGTTCAAGATGTAACTTGACACACTTGATGCTAGGTTTGAATGTTATAATTTGTGTCAATACCTACGTCTCGATCTACAGTTCGACATAAAGAACATAGGAAATGTGTGAAATTCGACCACTTGGACTGAAAAACGAGGTCGACATAGCGAAAAAGTGGAGATAAAAAATCGACACAAACAGATTTATTTTATATAGAATAAGAAGGAATAAATTCGGGACTGGAAAAAGTCGACATAACCGGAAAGTCGACTTATCCGACGTCGACACAGCGAGGTTCGACTGTATGTTGCTGTTTGGGTGCATCATACAATATACAACAGTGAGGATGATGTTGGAAACAAACAAAAGCGGAATGGGATGACAAGAAAAAGAAAAGAGGAACCAAAAGTCAAAATACAAAGAAAAAGAAAAACACAGAAAGATCAAATATTGGGATGTAGAACATTCGAAGACCTGCAAAAACAGGCAGTAAAAGAAAATGAAGCAGTTGGCACTTCTAAAGACCTGTCATTTGCTATGATTAAGAAAAGTGTGGATAACTTAAGTTCACAGCTTGTGCCTAGTGATATTCCTCTGTTTGCCACGGTCAGCTAGTGTGTCAGCCTATGGAAATGAAGAATATCACGAAGACCTGCGTTGTAGAATAGTGTATGAACTTGCAAAGAATGAGACGCGCTATCTTGACGATAAAACAATGCAAAAGGGAAAAAATGAACTTGGAAACGAACGAGTTGTACAAACATTTGCGCATATTTCGCCATTTTACATGGGACAGGGTCTAAACAAACGGGCAATACAAAGCATATACAGAAAAGAAGTTTTAGACATACGAAAGAGTGGAAAATGGATGGGATTGTGGCAGCTAGCCAGCTTGGCAAATGTTTTAGGTTGTCCTGTTGTGTCAGTTTGTCCAACCTACGGCACACACACTCTGCGAAATGATATGCATCTGATTTTATACCCCTTTAGTGAAGACCGTTGCAAAAAAGAAACTGTCTTCATTATGTGGACAAGTCTCACAGGCATTGAAGTTCCTGAGAAGGAGTTCGCGTTCAATCACTTCAAAGTACTATTGCCAATGACCAGCACGAACTCTGATGGAACATATTTTGAGGACAGTGACAGTGACTGGAGTTTTGATGCAGATAGCCATATTCTGAACATAATCAGTGACCAATTGCCAGATGAATTTGCTGACGAGACAATCAGTTTCAACAAAGAAGAGGTCAAGCCGAAATACCACCCTGGGACCCATGTGGTATGTGTAGAAGACTCTTGGTAAGTATTGTAAATATCAAATGAATAACAGTAAGCTTAACTTGCTACCTGTTTTATTCACGATCAGATGCATAACTGAACCTTAAATGTACAAAGAATGCCCTTTTGTGTTTCAGTACTATTGGAGAGGCATTGGAGACGGCTCTAGATGAGAAGATCAATCCCAATGCTGAAGAGGCTCTTCCACTGAATCAGTTGCTTTCTGGGTTAGTCCATTAACATAGTATTAAGATTTACAGCTAAAGTTCAATTTAAGCAAAGTATAAAATAGAATGAAGTATACTTAAAAGCCATATGGAGACATATAGTCTTGGATATCATAATTGAATCAGGGATGCCAATTTTCTCTTCAGCTGATTTCCCTTTTTTGGTCACAAAATTAAGTGTTGCAATTAATCTGATCTATACAAAAAATGCTAATTGTATATAGTATGATGGGGATCCTCTTATTTCATACTGGTTTCCCCTTTTTTACAAATTTGTGTAAGCATACCTGTTGAATGTTGGTCTTAAGTAATACAGGAGAAGCTCTATCAGTAAATGTGAAATCTTATAATTTCGAGTACTATTTTCCAGGACTTTCTTACGTCACCGGGGCCCTCCCATACGGTTAACGTGGGGACCTCGTTTCCCGCTTTTGAACCCTTTCGCGTTAACGTAGTCGCCATGCGAGCCGCCGTCTAAGAACAACGCGCGCGGTCCCAGCCTTCTACGTCAACGCGAAAGGGTTCAAAAGCGGGAAACGAGGTCCCCACGTTAACCGTATGGGAGGGCCCAGGTGACAGCCGGTGACGTAAAGTGACGTCATATCGGTCAGAAGTAAGAACGTAGTCGCCATGCGAGCCGCCGTCTAAGAACAACGCGCCCGGTCCCAGCCTTCTACGTCAACGCGAAAGGGTTCAAAAGCGGGAAACGAGGTCCCCACGTTAACCGTATGGGAGGGCCCAGGTGACAGCCGGTGACGTAAAGTGACGTCATATCGGTCTGAAGTAAGAACGTAGTCGCCATGCGAGCCGCCGTCTAAGAACAACGCGCGCGGTCCCAGCCTTCTACGTCAACGCGAAAGGGTTCAAAAGCGGGAAACGAGGTCCCCACGTTAACCGTATGGGAGGGCCCAGGTGACAGCCGGTGACGTAAAGTGACGTCATATCGGTCAGAAGTAAGAACGTAGTCGCCATGCGAGCCGCCGTCTAAGAACAACGCGCCCGGTCCTAGCCTTCTACGTCAACGCGAAAGGGTTCAAAAGCGGGAAACGAGGTCCCCACGTTAACCGTATGGGAGGGCCCAGGTGACAGCCGGTGACGTAAAGTGACGTCATATCGGTCTGAAGTAAGAACGTAGTCGCCATGCGAGCCGCCGTCTTAGAACAACGCGCGCGGTCCCAGCCTTCTACGTCAACGCGAAAGGGTTCAAAAGCGGGAAACGAGGTCCCCACGTTAACCGTATGGGAGGGCCCAGGTGACAGCCGGTGACGTAAAGTGACGTCATATCGGTCAGAAGTAAGAACGTAGTCGCCATGCGAGCCGCCGTCTAAGAACAACGCGCCCGGTCCCAGCCTTCTACGTCAACGCGAAAGGGTTCAAAAGCGGGAAACGAGGTCCCCACGTTAACCGTATGGGAGGGCCCAGGTGACAGCCGGTGACGTAAAGTGACGTCATATCGGTCAGAAGTAAGAACGTAGTCGCCATGCGAGCCGCCGTCTAAGAACAACGCGCGCGGTCCCAGCCTTCTACGTCAACGCGAAAGGGTTCAAAAGCGGGAAACGAGGTCCCCACGTTAACCG
Source organism: Mya arenaria (assembly GCF_026914265.1). Taxonomy (NCBI): domain Eukaryota; kingdom Metazoa; phylum Mollusca; class Bivalvia; order Myida; family Myidae; genus Mya; species Mya arenaria. Next base: position 3,016,041 of record NC_069129.1, read on the forward strand.
TATGGGAGGGCCCAGGTGACAGCCGGTGACGTAAAGTGACGTCATATCGGTCTGAAGTAAGAACGTAGTCGCCATGCGAGCCGCCGTCTAAGAACAACGCGCCCGGTCCCAGCCTTCTACGTCAACGCGAAAGGGTTCAAAAGCGGGAAACGAGGTCCCCACGTTAACCGTATGGGAGGGCCCAGGTGACAGCCGGTGACGTAAAGTGACGTCATATCGGTCAGAAGTAAGAACGTAGTCGCCATGCGAGCCGCCGTCTAAGAACAACGCGCCCGGTCCCAGCCTTCTACGTCAACGCGAAAGGGTTCAAAAGCGCGAAACGAGGTCCCCACGTTAACCGTATGGGAGGGCCCAGGTGACAGCCGGTGACGTAAAGTGACGTCATATCGGTCTGAAGTAAGAACGTAGTCGCCATGCGAGCCAGGTACTCTTCTGGAGAATATCTTCTCATTAAACATGGGGAGTCCTTCCTACCTGCGGTGGTAAGACGGTTTCCAAAGTTTAAAAAATGTTAATATCTTTATTTTCCAATGCTGTCACATTCTGTCAATACACTCATAATCGTTGGCATGAAATTTCATGGTTTATTGAAACGTGTGCATATTCGTGGATTTCATAACTGTAACAAAAAAGCAAGGGGAAATTAATGTTCAGTGGGATCTTAAATTCGTTGTTTAGCTATCCCACAAAAATAAGTGCCCCACTAATAATTTTTCCACAGTACATGTGCATTTATTTAAGAAAAGTTAAATTTTGTGCATTTATGCGGGTATGCACTACTATTGGTCAGATGAAAAATCCACGAATTGAGCTAAAATGGCTTATGCCTAAATGTGTAAAATTCAATGTTCATGTTCCATTCAGGTTCTTGCTTCCTGTTTTGTTTCTTGTTTTATTTGAATGACTTTGTTAATAATTAACTTTGTAAATTGATAATATATAATAACAATGTAACAGTCATACTTTAATTAATCATTCAGAATTCTCACTTAAACATACCTTTAACTATGTTGTGGGAATTAGAACAAGCTTGAAATGTCACATTAATCATGGTTAATGGAATCTTAAAAGAACAAGTGCTTCATGAATTGTTGTTACTTTTTAAAAAAGGTAATTTTAATGTAATTTTAAATTAAATGTTGAAATGTATTGTATTTAAGGTGAAAGAATGGCCATGGGTTAACTTTTTCAAAACATTTAAAAAGAAAACTTGGGTCATAAATGATGTCAAACACGCCCTATTCCAGTCAGATGTTGGAACCACCTTATGTCTTTATGCTTGGAAGTCGTCTGTTGTACACATTCAAGAATAAGTATGTTTGAGTATTAATTACATAATTTGTGTGTCCCATGCGAGGCAGAGCTGGTGGCACTTAGCCGTCCAATTTGTCCATCTGCGTTGGCTTCCATTTTCTTTTAAGCTTATGACAAGCATTTATGTGGCGACAGGTCCCTATGACGTCTGCCTTGTTTATCTTTTAATGTACTTGATTTTACTTATTGTGGATTTTACGTACATAATGACCAGTCTCTGTAGATGCTTTCATGAAAAGGGCACAGATTATGTTAAAATATCATACACATTCATGAACTTAAATTTTCTCTCAGTTAATGAAAGCACATTTTCTTTTAGCTTCTGGTTATGATTATATATATATAATCTTTGTTAAGTGTATCAACCTAAATTTTCAGGTTATTAGCAGGACAGATGAAGAAGTATCCATAATAGTCAGAAATCATGCTGGCAGTTACAGATTTTGCAGTTACAGATTAACTCTTTGCAAATTTGTTTAATAAATCTTTTAAATAATACGAGTTTTCTTAATAAAAAGTAAACACTTGTTTGTTCAGCTTCTGATACATACAATGATTAGCAAAGGCTTGGAGATGTATGAGTGGTCTAAATTTACTAGGTTATCTGGTCCCCCTAGGCGTTGTTGTCCGTTTAAGTTTTGTGTTTAAGATCTTGACAAGGATTTCAGTGGCGACAGGTCCGTATCTAGGCTTTGACCAATGGCCAATTGCAAACCATTTTAACTAGGAGGTTAAAGTTGTCTAAAGTTATCAGGGTATCTGGTCCCCCTAGGCTTCGACCAATGGCCAACGACCTAGTATTGTCTGCTCAAAGGCAGGGGTATCATTGCTTCCGTACTTCCCATTTACCAAAGTGTCTATGTAAGTATCACCTGCCATATCTTTCATTACTTGCATTTCTTCAAGTGCTTGGCTGAGAACTGCTTTCTGATTGGGAGCTGTCATTATTGATCTCCACTGTTGTATCAGACTGTTCTGGTGAGGGTCTTCTCTCAGAAGGTGTCCGAGGACCTCTGACATGTTGACGGCGTTGTACTTCTCTAGCATGTCTATGACGACTTGTACCTTCCGTGCGGTAGCGGTGATGGCGACTTGACTCGGTTGTCGGGGTGCCTGATTCTGCGTACACGCTTGATAACTGGCTAAGTCAGGAGTCTGAGATGTAGTAGGAGTCTGGGCTGTCAGGATGGCGGTCATTACCCCTTCCTCTGAAGACTCCCCGCTCGTACTCTGTCCCTCTGTTGCCTCCCAATCTTCGACGAATTCTGATGGGGCCGACTCTTGGAGATGACGTCCGATGTTCGCTGGGTCTTCTAGGCGTTGAATGGTATCGAGAAGGGCCTGGCTGTTCGTCCCGCCAAATAGTCTCGGGGCTTGGAGGCAGTACGTCAGGAGACCTGGCAGTCTTGCATTTCATGGACCGCATGTTCAATCCAGGATAGAATGGACTCATCTCCTTGAAAATGGCTTTGGCCCTGTTGACTTGGAAGATGTCCCGATGAAATGACTGGTTGTGGGTGTGGACGATTGCATGGAGATGCAGAGTATGGAAATGACATGTTGGGTCTGAACGGCTGTCGTGCCAAAAGACAGCACTTGGCATAGAGTTGAAGATACTCTTCACGGCATTGACAATTTTCTTTTCTGAGTCTGTCAGAGGGTCGTACTTGGACAGTGGGGTGGACCACCGCGCAACTAGTGTGTCGTGAAGTTTCTTCGCACGTATGGATTCGGGTGAGAAGTACTCTAGACATGGTTCTCCTCTTGCAGTGGTGATGACAGAGCCGTTCTTGTTTAGTTTAGTGTGTTGTGCAGCAATGAGATCAGGAATGGTCAAAATGTTATCAAAGCCCTCGATCACCACAGAATATAGGTTTCCGGGGTTGAGAGGAGTGTCTCTGATCTGCTGGAAGGAACGTTTGGCTTTGTATGAGTTGGCAGATCTGAAATGTATTAATTGATAGTACTAAATGGTCGTTTCCCGCATGTATAAGTAGCACGCAATGGACAGTTACAACCCCCCCCACCAGTACTTTCTTTTTCTTTATCAACAATGTTTGGTGCAATTTGATGTTGTGGATCATTAGGGGGTTGGTCATCATCAGTCAATGGGGGGGGGGGGCATACGGCAAAGTCTACGGCTGGTTCTTTGACTATGCTATTTTCTGCATAGTAAGTTAACTGATTTAACATTTGATCTACCCTTTCTGTGAGTATTTTTATCCTACTTCTACCTATTCTGTCAATACTAAGTCTGATGAGTGGATATACTGTGGCAACTTCAGTACTATGTTTTAATTCTGATGCACCAATAATAGCCCCCAAGTCCTGTATTTCGGTCGGTATTAATTTTTTGTCAACACTTTCTAGTTCAGTTTCGATATTGGTAATGGAAGTTTCAATGTTCGCTAGTTTATCAGTGTATTTATCCCAATTGTCTGTTACGCTTTTTAACTCAATTAGTTTTGGTGCCATTGCTTTCCTACATCATATTTTTTTTCAACCCCAAATACTTCTGTATGAATTTTAGTTACTTCCTCCATTTTTTTAGTTATTGTAGCTAATTGACTTGAGGGCACTTTATTTTCCACCATGTATACACAAAAAGTAATTTTTGTCTCATCCGTAGTATCATCCACCCATTGACATCGACGCTACGAGGTATACGAGCAGCCATATTGGATGTAAAAAAACAAAAACATGTCTAAGAAATTAATGTTATTAAACTTTATAATGTCTGAAAGTGTTGATGAAGATGATGAAAAAGAAAGTAAGAACACCAGGAACAAGAAAAGAAAAGGTATTTATTATTTATTTAATATTTTATAGTTTTTTTTATGATTTTATATGTATATATATGATGGGTGGGGGATGTAAACAATACATATTATGTTGTTATATTTTATATTTATAGCTGAAGAAGCTATGATAAATGTCATAGAGGAAGAAGAGAGGAGGGAGGCTAGATATTTCATTGACGATCGGCATTTGGACGAAGAAGAAGAGGAGACATCCCCACCTCCGAACCCATATATGGATATGCCCAGCAGCAGTACTGGCAGACCAACAACTTCATCATCATCATCCAGAAAGCGAGTAAAGATGACCGAAGCAGATGTGACATCCCAACAGTCATTGATGAGGAGATTTATAGATACATATTGCTCGCCGCCTCAACTACCACCAGTTACATCAACTGGTAAGTTATAAATATATATATTTTTTGTAATTATTATTATTATTATATATTGTATATATAATATATATAAAAATATATAATTATTTATTATTAATAATATTATTTATTTTATATTAGTGTCGTCATCTGTGGGGTCCTTTCACATAAACCCACCAGCAACCACCACCAGTGATGAGGGGATGTGTATACGGTGATGAGAGAAGAGCGAGTACAACATGCAAGGGATCACTTGAAGAGTTAGTTTTTTTGTGTTTTTTTTTATTATTATTTTATATGTTATTTAATAAGTAGTATAGTCGAATGCAGATAAAAGGTAAGATATATATGTTATGATATATATAAATAATAATTTTAAACTTTATTGTATAATTTAATAATATTTTTTTTTTTGTAATAGTTATACGGATCAATGATACACCACCCACCACCACATCACAGAATCAGCCACCATCAGTGAAGAGATCATCTCTGGCCGCAGCGGCAGGGTCATCCAAGTGGCGGGATGAGGACATCCGTTGGTCCCACAACAAACAGGCACCCACTCTGATCAACGGGAAAAGAACTGTAGAAATGGAAGATGAGAGAGTGAGTCCTCAAATTAAAATCTACCATTTTAGAAATAGAAATATAATTTCAATTGACCCCATGGCTAAGGTTAGCATTAGACAGACCGAGGCTAACCTATTTGTTGTAAGGTTTGATGACAAAGAGGAAAATCTGGCTCAATTAAAGTCTTCAGCTCAACAACCATCCCCGATTCTACACGCCACTCCTGATTCGCCAGTGGTTGTGTCCAACACCCCTGTGCAATGAAATCCCAGAAATGGGAAAATCCAACATGGCCTACAACTGGTGTACAATGTGCAAAAGGCATCATGCCACAGGACTAATCAAAAAATGATTATGATGATATGATCATATATGAAAGACAATAGTTGTTGTTTATTTGTTATTTTGTTATTTGTTCCATAAAAATGTGTATATAATATAGTTATGTGTTTAATAAAGTATTGTTTAACTTTAAACTGTATTATTTCATTTCTTTATTAAGGTGGTTAAAAGAGTACGAACATTAGAGCCTACCCCTCCACCATCCCCACAACCAACTCCTCATCTGATGTCATTTTGTAGTACATGTGTTGGATTTTATCGTAAAGGACATAAGTGCAAAACTGAGAATAATACAACAACAACTACTCCTGCTACGACGACAACATCATCACCGCAACAATTGACTGTATTAGCAGCAAAAGTTTATAAAAAAACTGTAAACAAACTTCAGCCTAAGAACAAATGTAATCATGATTTTTTGGATAGTACATGTCCATCATGTATATATACTTTAGATAATGATAATGTATTTAATAGTCCCATTAAAATAGTACCAAGAGTACTGGTTTCTAAAGAGGAATTAGAACGTTTACAAGATGAAAGATATGAACAAGAAGCTCAAAGGAGAGTTGATATATTAATTATGAAAGAAAAAATTAAAAATGCAAAAACAGCAATGTCGATAGGGAAAAAAACTTTTTATTGTGATGTATGTGATGTTACTTGTTATTCTAAAGATTTTATAGAAACTCATTATAAGGGGAACAAACATAAACAAAATTTAAGAAAGTCAAAATTAATGAAAAAAGTTAAGAAGGGGGTGGTAATTAATGAGGGGGGTAGGGATGGGGGTGTAAGTGATGAAGGGGGGGAAGATAATATTTTTAGGGAAGATCCGTCTGAGAGGGTGGGGGGAGGGGAGGATATTATAACACCAGCAGAACATATAGTAGCATTTAATGAGAAATTTTGTGATTGTTGTAATAAATGTATAAAAAAATATAATTGGTCACACCATTGTAAAACTTCTTCACATATTAATTTAGCTAGTGGAATTCGTTTTGATTGTGAAATTTGTGGTTCTTATTTTAATAATGAGTCTAATTTTGATAAACATTTAAAGTCTAAAGCACATATAAAAAAAGATAGAGAATCTGCTGTTGATGTAATAGGGGGGGGGGGGGGAAGGGGAGGGAAAAGGGGATAAAGGAGGGAGGGGAAGTAAATTGTTTTTATGTAGTTTTAATGATTGTGTAAAATATAAAATTGCTAAATCTTTTAAATGTTATTATTGTCCTTGTTGTGATGTGAAATTTTATAAGTCAATTGATTTAAATAGACATTGCAAAGGCACAGCTCACAGAAAATTTAATAAGAATATTGGCAAGTCAGAAGTTGTTTTACAAAGAATGCAGGCATTCAAAAATTCTCAATTTATTCAATCTATTGCTATTGGTAATGAATTTGGTGTCACTGAGAGCCATTCTCATACACATGCTGTTTTTGAAACTGTAAATTCTATGACATTTTCGGATTTTAAAGATAATTTTTTTTCAATTACACATATAAATATTGATGATATTCAGTCTGTTAGAAATTTAAGATCTGCAATTCGTTATGTCACCAAAGAAGATCGATATGCTGTAGTTGATGGTTTTGATTTATCCTTGACCAGTTGTGTATTTCGAGCTGCTATGTACGCAAAAAATCACAACGAGGTCAATTGGGGAGATACAACACCATCAACTATAGCACATTGTGATAGGAAGGTGTTTGAAGCTATAGTAAAAGATGAAGTTTTTAAAAATCAAGTAGCAATGGAAGTTTCTCATTTTGATACATCTTTTTCTTTACGTCCATGGCAACAGGTTGTCATGGACCGCATAAATTTACACAAAAATAGTCAAACTAAACGTGAAATTATTTGGATATCTGATACAGTTGGTAATTCTGGAAAAACAATTATGTGTGATTATCTTCAAGCTACTTCTGGTGCAATCATTTTTAATGACACTTCTGAACGTGACTGTGCCTTTGCATATCATAACCAACCTATTGTATGTTTTGATCTTGCTAGACAAACTGATATGTCCAAGATACATTACACTTGTATAGAAAATTTTAGAAATGGTCGTGTGTTCTCGACTAAGTATGAGTCGAGAACAAAGTCATTTGCCAAGCCTGTGGTGATCGTTTTTTCTAACTTTTGTCCGAATATACTTGTAGACTACACATTAGACAGACTGAGCTGTTTTAATGATATCTTGGACTGTAAGAATAATACTGGCCATAATTGTAATAATAGGAGCAGGTAAACAAATGGAGGGAGGGGGGAGGGGAGAGGGGGGAGGATTATCATGTGGGAGGGGGAAGGGGGAGGATAATAACAATATATAATGAACTTATAACTGTTTATTGACTTTTATAACAAGTAACATTGTACATATATATTGTATTCAATATTTTATAAACAAGTACATTGTACATATATATATTATTCAATTTTATAACAAGAACAAATCAATAAAACATACATTATAGACAATAACAACAATAATGTCTATATAGTATAGTAAATATACTATGTGTTTGTCTTTTTTTTGTATTAAGAAGACTGTATTGGTGGTAGAGATAATTCTGCACCATCATCTGATGGTTTAACCAGTGTTGAATAATAGAAACAAGAATATTTGTCGTAATCGGATACTGGTACTTGATTTTCTGTGAATCCTAATTGTTTAATGCTGGTGGAATGATTTATGACTACACCCCATAAGCTATTGAACGGTGACATACACAACCTTTTACCAGCTTTAACATCTTTAGACCCTTTTACATCTGGAAATGTAGTGTCCAAAGTAGTTTGATCAGGATCTTGACTGTCAAATAGTTTGGTATCTGATGAATATATCATCATATCTTTCATGAACTGACCATCGGCAATCAAATGAGAGTAAAAACCAGCTGTACCACCTTCATAGTATCTGTAAAAGTGCACCGTGTTATCGTTTGCAATTTGGGCATGACGTAATGCCAATCTGGGTGGATAATGTGTAACATTGTCATCATCAGGCCATGCATCTGTCAAATCTGACAGACATTGTGCATTTGTTTGTTCTTCGTTAAGTGTTTTTATTAACTGCCAGTTTTTATTGCTGTTAACATACAATACGAAATCACTCATATTGTGTATACCGGAATGACCTTCTGCAGCCTGTGTGGTAAATAGATATAACAGAGTTATATCCATTATAATTTCTAAATACATATGGAGTAAACCGTAATTATTATACAGTTTTGTCAGGTTATCTCTTTCCCAATTGAAGTCCTTTGATAATGATTTCCAGCCTCTGTCTGTAGGTAGTAAATTATCAAATTGGTCATGTAATGACATTGCCCATTGTTGCATATCTTCAATGACCCTATTGAAAGACCCTGCTATTTTGGGTGCTGAACGAAGTCTTCGAATGGTTCATCAATTGGATTACTACCAATTGTTTGAGCTGCGGTAACTTGTGTTGTACCACCAGGTATTGGACCTCCTTTGTTGTATACTTTCTTCATGAAATATTCCATTTTATGATGTATACTCCAATATCCTCTATCAAAGGCTTTTTTCCACTGTCGTTTCCATATGAATCCATTGTATACATTCTTTGAACTTTTATATTGTTTTGATTGCAATTTAGTGTAAATGCTATCAATATCTGATGGTTGATATTGAAATATGGGATTAATATCTGTTTGGAAATCACCATGGTTATGCTCTATACATGCAGCCAATGTGGTTACTGCATCAAAAGGTCCAACTTGTAAGAAGTCTGTCAATATATTCATACTACTCTTTTTACTAAGTCCTTTCTTTTTAAACATCATTACAGATGATGTTTTGAATATATTGTTCATTGTGGTTGGAGTTTCACCCAGATTTATATCTTCTTCTGGTTGTGATAATATCATAGGACCACGTTCGGACTCTGACTGCCCACCAGTGGTAAAAATACCATCTCCTCCAACATGTAGGTCTGACCTTTGTGGTTGTGCATCTTGTGATATACGATTGAGGTTTGTAATCTGTCTCCCAATTGATCTATTGCCATATTGAGTACCTAACCAAACATCTCCAGGAACTATTTTTCCTATGTATTCCTTCATTATATTTTATTTTAAAATTTCCATTAGATTGATATCATTTTGTTTCTTAACATATACTGGACGTAACTGTAACTCTATAGTGGCCTGCATTGCCATATCATTTTCTGTCATAGGTTGATCTCTAGAATCGAATTCACATGCTGATAAAATATTAAGAATTCCCTTAATCAATATAGGTCCATGTCCAGTCCATGCATTCCTACAATTGACCAGTCCTGGTTCGTTGGTACCTTGTATGTTACATGATGCATTTCTTATGTTTTCTATGAAATCAGGTTTGTCGTTTAATTGAAAACATATGAATGCATTTTCCTGATCTTGATATGGCCAAAAGCCATCCTTTTGAGATATCTGGAATTGTATATGTTCCTGTCTTCCATTCTTACAGAGGACATAGTCTATGGGCATTGGATCTCCATATTCGTTGGCTTCCTGCCAGTCCTCCAAGAATTTTCTTTCTGATCTTATACTATACAATGGACAGAACTTGTTAGACAATGCAAGTACCCACGAGAATTTTGAATTCTTATATGAACATGGACTGAAACGAAGTCTAAATGATATCAATTCCCATTCAATATCATAACCTTTTTTTTCTGGTATATCATCTGGTTTATACAACTCATGTGTTACATTACAATACTCCTGGTTTGGAAACATTACTGTAGCATATTTTACCATGTATTGATCTGTGTCTGTGTTTTTTACTGGTACATATGTGTATACTTGATGATTTTGTATACTTGTAGCTTCTCCTGATTTGAAGATTTTAACATCTTCAAATGAATCAAATGATGTTGTATCATTTAATAGAGCGTTTAACTCCATTTTTTTCTGTATTGTTTCTAATGTAGATTCTGGTATATATTGTAATGGGTCTAGTCCCTGTTCAAATAGGAATGAGGTAGACTGTTCATGTAAAGATGAACTACTTCCACCAGCATCATCATTATTATTTTTAAATGACATATTTATTTTTGATAATTTTTCCTTTTTAGGAGGATATAATATATTATTAACAGTAGATAATACTTGATTTACTTGATCTTTATTGCCAACTTCTTACGAAATTGACAATGTCTACTAATACACCAAATCTTTTTACAATCAATTTATCTTGAATATTATCAGGTAAACTGTCTGACTTATGAACAAAATATGGTATTTGTTTATCTATAAATAACTGTTCATACAACTTTTTATGTTGTACTAAATATTTAGTAAATATAGATAAGTCTGTACTGTCGTATATATGTGGTGGTTGTAATGGAGTACTTCCGTAATTTTTTTCTTTTTGATTCCAAAAGTATTTTTCAGGTTCGTTGATAAAATGGTTATGAAGATGGTACATATATCCATAAGGCAATTTGGTATTTGCCATCTACATCATCATATCCCATGCAAGAAATCGTCCACTTCTAACAAAATGTATAAGTTTATGTCTAATTAATGTTGTAGGAAGTGGTGTAGCTGGCGGTGTTGTTGCTGCTACTTTTTTTGTATTACTGTAATAATAAGACAATATATATATATTACAAAAATATATTCAATTTAGCTTGTACATTAACATTTTTTCTTGACTAATTATAGTACCAACAGTTTTACCTGATGGTATATTTTTATTTAACATCATTTCTCCAGCTGTCATTACTAGATTATTAGTTGATCCACCAACAGATAACCAATTAGATTTTGAATATTGTCCATCACCTGGACTTACAATTGACATTCCTGTTTGATTATTATTATCATCACTGCCAGCAATTGATTCTCCTATACCAAAACCAGCACCAATAGCAGTTGCAGCTACAGATGATAATACTTGAATTAATGTTGCAGTAGAAACAGAAGCAGTTCCACCAACAGTTGCAGAAAATCCCAATGTAATGGCTTCTGTTGTTGCCTCATATACAGCACCTGGAGCTGCACCAGCTGAAGTTGCTCCCCATAGTAAATATGAATTTAAAGTTTGGAATGAAGATAAATATGATGCTGTTGTAGCACCACCAACTGATGTTCCAGCAGCAGTAACACCTCCTACTTCACCTATTGTGAAAGCTGCTGCATCTTCAGCTGCTATTAATGCATTGACATTGGCTAGTCCTGCTTGCAATGCAGCTACTTCTGCTATTGTTGGTGTCATACTTGATACGCCTGTTAATGCTGTTTCGCCTACTTCACCAAGAGCTGCTATTGAACTAGTAGATGATAATCCGGCAATATCTAAACCTCCTGATGTTGCTATAGTACATGTTTCAGCAGCTGCACCAATATCTATTAATGCTGCTGCAGCACTTCCAGCTGCTACAGTTGTTGTTTCAGCAGCTACACTGGCTGCAGCTGTAGCAGCACTTCCAGCTATTGCTAATTCAGATGTAGCACCAACAGCAGCTACTGTTCCAGCTACTGCTTCAGTTGTGGCTACTGTTCCTGCAACTGCAGTGGCTCCTTCCGTTACTGCCGCAACAACACCAGCTACTATTAATGATGCCATTATTATGTCTTTGTTATTTTTATTATTTTATAAGAGTCCGTTATATACTTGATAATATACCTTCTTGTATTTATATGAACTGGTGCCGATTGTCTTGACTTTTTAGATGGACCTGCTACTGTTTGTGAGTTGTTCTTCCTTTTTTTTTGAAGGCATTATTATGTGAGGGCATTACATCTTCAACAACCTATAAACGGTTAAAAACATTTATTTAACAATAACAATAATAACACATAACGTATGACACAATTATATTAGCATGTCACTAATATAAATATTATTGCACGTATTGTTGGCAATGATATTATTTTTATATGCTAATTTGAAGCAAGCATATATTGCTTATATAAAAGTTTTTTTGTGTTTGAGATAATATAATATGGTTCGGGCAATGTCAATTAGTCACTGCGGTCGGCATCTCCAGATGGGCCTGGCATGTCACCATAATGATCGGACATTGTATGTCCCATGTGGTCATCTTCGTCGAAGTGTACAGGTGGGCCATTCGGAAGTACTCCAGTGTCCTCAGACTTGAGAAGGTCTACATAGTCTGTATTACGAGCTGCCAGATAGTATTCCATTTGGGGGTGGTGATCAAATAGACCCATTATGAACTGGTTAGACTTTGTTTTAAGTCTATTTACAGCGAATATAAGTGGCCCCAGTTTTTGCCTTGGGTACGTCTGTAGTACACTGTACAACTGATATTCCATCAACTGCGTAAGTATCGGCAGTTGAAAGATTGCCATTGTATTACCCTCTGGCATTAAATGAGGTGACGATGATGGTGGTCTAGAAGTCATTCTGTATAATAAAGAAAAATAAAATATCTTACTACACAATCCAATTCATCCTCGTATAGATCATCATCTGGCTTATCATTGTTGGCCGCTATCCGTACTGTTCCTATTTTTTTTGGCAACATTAATGTCGGTCCTCTACACATGATGCCTATGGTCAGCCATATGATTGTGTCATACAGTTCAGGGCTTTCACCATTCAATTTTTGACAAACAGCAAAGATAAATAATGCTACGAAAAATAGCAACTCGCATAAATAAATTAAAACATGTCAATTAGTTGTATTTACAGGGTTTTTTTTTGCATATATTTATTAATTCTATCCATTATTATAATATAGAATAAAAATATTTAGGTATAAACTTATATAAAGCAATTATTTACCTTTTTGTTGGTCGATAAATTGGTGATAGCAGCACCTGTATTGTAAATCCGGTATTAATATGATTATAATTGAAGGAAATGACGTAGTAGTATACGTCATCAAGCGCGCGCTATTCACGCGAGCGTTATCGATGGCGCGAAACTTTTGGGTTAGTCTATTATAGAGTGTATACAGGTAAAGTTAAACTATGAGCTCGTACTCGTAACAACATAATATGTATTGTTTACATCCCCCACCCATCATATATATACATATAAAATCATAAAAAAAATATAAAATATTAAATAAATAATAAATACCTTTTCTTTTCTTGTTTCTTTTATTCTTGCTTCTTTTTTCTACATCCTCATCTACACTTTCAGATAATACAAAGTGTTTTAACATTAATTTCTTCGACATTATTTTTTTCTCTAAGTTATACCCAAGATGGCCGACTCGTAGATGTCGTAGCGTCAGGTTCTCTAGCCTTGCTTAGAACCTGACGCGGAGCATCGAACTACGAGTACGAGTTCATAGTTTAACTACTATAAAGTTTACCAATTTCAAATATTTATAACTTTTTTATTTTTTATCCGATTTTAATTATGAAAACTGTTTTATTTTAATAAAAATAAGAGTACTTTAATGCACTTTTCATATTTAAAGCATTTTAAATAATAAAAAACATAAACTTTACCTGTATACCCTCTATAATAGACTTACCCAAAAGTTTCGCGCCATCGATAACGCGCGCGTGAATAGCGCGCGCTTGATGACGTATACCACTACGTCATTTCCTTCAATTATAATCATATCAACTACAGATTTAAGATACAGGTGCTGCGTATACCAATTTATCGACAATAAAAAAGGTAAATAATTGCTTTATATACGTTTATACCTTAATATTTTTATCACATATTATAATAATGGATAGAATTAATAAATATATGCAAAAAAACCCTGTAAATACAACTAATTTACATGTTTTAATTTATTTAAGTGAGCTGTTATTTTTCTTGGCATTATTTATCTTTGCTGTTTGTCAAAAATTGAATGGTGCACGCCCTGAAGAATTGTATGACACAATAATATGGCTGACCATAGGCATAATGGGTAAAGGTCCTACATTAATGTTGCCGAAAAAGATAGGAACAGTAAGGATAGCTACCAATGATAATCCAGCTGATCAACTATACGAGGATGAATTGGATTGTGTAGTAAGATATTTTATTTTTCTTTATTATACAGAATGACTACTACTAGAACACCATCATACCCTCATATAATGCCAGAGGGTAATACTATGGCAATCTTTCAACTGCCGATACTGACGCAGTTGATGGATTATCAGTTGTATAGTCTACTACAGACTTACCCTAGGCACAAATTGGGGCCACTGATATACGCTGTCAATAGACTTAAAACAAAGTCTAACCAATTTATAATGGGTCTTTTTGATCATCATCCCCAAATGGAATACTTTCTGGCAGCTCAAAATACAGACTATGTAGACCTTCTCAAGTCCGAGGACACTGGAGTACTTCCGAATGGCCCACCTGTACACATTGATGACGATGACCATATGGGACATACAATGTCCGATCATCATGGTGACATGCCAGGCAGCTCTGGAGATGCAGACCGTCGCAGCAGTGACTAATTGACATTGCCCCCAGAACATTTATATAGTTGAACTATGAACACATACTCATAGTTACTATATTATATTTTATCTCACACACAAAAAACTTTTATATAAGCAATATATGCTTGCTTACAAAAATTAGCATATAAAAATAATATATTTGCCGACAATACGTGCAATAATATTTATATTAGTCGTTGTTTATGGCTTCGCCCGCTTCGCGATCCCGTAGGGAAACACGACATACAGCTACAGCCCATAGACGAGTGTCTCTCTCAACCGTAAATTTTGTCATCATCCGCGCACTATTTTTATTTCTTGTATTTTCATTGGCCCGAAGGGTAGAACTCATTTGTTTTCATCGGATGAATTCTTGTGTTCATAGTCCAGGACATATAAAAGAAGTTGTTATTGTGTGACGTATCATTGATGTTCTAGACGTAGACCTGTACACTACCAAACATACAGTGGATACAGTAAGCATAATTTATTACTCTTTGTATTTATTGCATTATGTCTTCTTCTATTTCACCAGATAACAAGAAGAACACTGAGAAGCAGGCAGACCTTGGAGTTGGCGAAGGTGTGAGTGCAAGCAATGGTATCTACCAACAGTTTAGTCAAGATGTAGCTTCAGGTGGTAAGAAGACTGTAACATTTTCACGTACATTTGTACACTTCCTTGGCCCAGGCGTTGAAAAAGGAGGAGCCAAGGTCGAAAGCAACGCAGAAGGAGAGCTCTGCTACTCATATGATTGGGGTGCTAGTATTCTACCTTATAATACGACTAAGGCCGCATGTACCCCGTCTTAGTTGTTACCTTATATGTCAAGGTGTAACAGCTATCGTATCACTGGTCATGGCGTACGTATACATGATCTCATAACCTCCTGCGACGAAATTCAGGCGGATGGTCGCATAGTGACCACCCCTATGCCAGACTCTATAGAAGTATTCTCAGATAAAAATAGATTACTTCGACCCAGTAACATAGTGCCAATAGGCACTAAAACTATCTTCGAAATCAATAAAGGGTTTCGTCGTGTCGAACCAGAGACATGGGAGGAGGGGTTACTACCCCGGGTTAAGGTCCAGTTTCCCAGTGAAATGTATCAGAGCACCCGTAACGAGCCCCAACGTGACTTCAGACTTAGGGCATTTGATGTATACAATGGTCTTTTTGCTATGTTTACTTGGAATACT
Source organism: Mya arenaria (assembly GCF_026914265.1). NCBI lineage: Eukaryota > Metazoa > Mollusca > Bivalvia > Myida > Myidae > Mya > Mya arenaria. The sequence goes on from NC_069129.1 coordinate 3,032,050, forward strand.
GGCAATGAGTTATCATTTAGTGCTGAACTTGACTCAGGCCGCATCCCCGTAGGCTCTTTCGCTGAAATGCACGACTTGCCATGTAATAAAACAACGCTCAATCTAGCCAATAAAATGCTTGACACAGTGTGGGGCATTCAGGCTAACATGGCGACCCAACAGAACCGCTCCCCCATTATCCCCCCCATGCCTGTCTTCTTCCGGTTTGCCCCTTTCTTTACAGCTAGGGGCCGTGCCCAACGTAGAGCTCAATTTAAATGTACTTATACGTCCACCATTGAGTTCTACTTCTCACCACGCATGGGGGTTGAGATGTTAATGCTAGGTAACCAAGGTAAACGAATGAATGAATCCTATGTTGACCCCTGGGACAATGCTGCAGCTGATGTACTACGGTACAATCCCGGTGTCCATGCTGAAAATTTTGTCATGCCCTTAACCGCTTACATTCTCCAAGAGACGGCCCTCAGAACCGGAAACGACGCTCTTGTCCCCAAACCTGTCGTACTTGACGAGGACATAACTATGCAAAACAATGTTGAAAGTGAGTTTGTCAAGAAAGGTTTCGTTGTCACTGATACTGTCATCAATGACATACCCGTGGTCAAAAACATTACGTCAGAGGCCGGTGACGGCAACATAAAGACAGACGAACGTGACGTTGGACATGACTTACGTAACCCTGAGTTCTATGCTTCCGCTCTGGAGGGCATGGGGTTCAGTCAAGATGAAATTGATTTATTTGGCGACGTACTCGACCTCGAAGCTGACAGTGAAAGCGCAGCCAAAGACTATGTCATGAAAGACGGTATCTTGACCCAGACATCAGCGGACGACAAAACCCAAGTGGTCGGTCCTCTCCTTCCTGTCCAAGCCATCCCACAAATTGATGGCGACGTACGAGTCACAAACACTCGTAATCTCAGGCCAGCAGAGGCATGGCGAGCCATCGGGGTGGAGGACTACCCTGTATGGACTCGCAAAAGACATGTTTATAACTTTAGTTATGTACCGTGGCCCAGACTTGATCAGTACGGCACTGTTAATAAGAATCTATGTGACATACGTGATGTCCAAGCCGTCCGTCGCCTTAATGAGGCTGGTATTCTCAAAAAAATGAGAGTAGTTAACAGGGCAAATATTGTCCAAGATATGGAATTTGATGAGGGGGGTACTAAAGATAATAAACAAATGTTTGAAAAACCTGCTAGTCAGCTGCAAGAGAGTACGCTTACAACTCCTTTGCAGGTTGTCGGCCAAACTTCAATCCAACAGATTATGCCCGCGACTGACTCGTTTCCTGAACTCAAACTTTCGTTGACCCCAGAGGACGAACAGACACTGGTCAAGCAGACACCTATGAGCTACGAACAAGACTCACAAGCAGACATCTTCTCAGACCCACCACGCAAGAAACCAAAGAGAAACTAAATGGCAGACAGGTCAGATACTACTGATATTGTAAAAAGTTTTAAGCCACTTACTTTTTATGGCTTGAATTTATTCATTAATGCTATACAAACTGGTGTAGAAAATCTTTGGACAAAAACTCATCTCACTACAGGTTTTCAATGGCAATTAGTTACTCGTTATCTTAGAAATGCATTAATTCATCTTGGAGTTGAAAATGTGGCACCACCTACCAAATTGACTGAGGTAATTCAACGTAATGTCTGTGTGGATCCTAAAAGTAATGATAGAGTATGTTATCCATCGTATGCAGGGACAGCTAGAGGTGTATTTAATGGTGAACTTATGACTCCCACTGAACATAACTGGGGTGAAGGGATAGATTGGACTAGATTTAGTTTTTATAGAATAGTTGTTACTATGCCTGATACTGATATCTTTAAAATAAAAATAGTTGATGCTGGAGATGATATCTACTTTGATCTAGAAGGCAATCTAGTCTGTCAATATGATGATGATCCTAAGACTAGTAAAAACAAATATAGCATAGCAATATACATGCTTCAAAATCATATGCCTATTCCACAACTGCCTAAACTGATAAAAGCATTAGATGATGTAACTACAATTCAAACAGCAGTATTAGATGTAAAAGATAAAGTAATTGCTGTAGGTAAACAATTAGAGACAATGCAATCCGAAAGAATCGAGTATTTATCAAAAGAAAAGGCCATGCAAACAGCAATTGCGACCATAGAAACAGAAATCGAACGTGTTGATAAGACACTTATACCTAATGAAATTCAAACATTAAGTATTAGAATTAAAGCCATAGAAGATCAGCACAAGATTGATATCGCAAAAATCCCCGAGCCTCTTGATATGATTAATGACGCAATTAGTCGTAAACGTATCACAATATTGACAGATAGGGTGGATGGCATACTCAATCAAATGACTAATTATCGTGATAATACCATTGTCAAAAGACCCTTTACACCATATGACGGTCCTATACCAAAAGCAACTGGTGGTGATGATCCGCATCATCAAAAATCAAATGATCTATTAAATAGGGTTAATGCAATCATTGGTCGTGTAGAGGATCTTGTACGTGAAATGCAACGTTATTCAGACCTATTTAATGCTCTCAAAGAAAAAGTAGATACTCTAGAAGTAGTAAAACAGAATGAAGGTATGGAGGGGGGGGGGGGTGTCCATGTCCATTACGTGCTACATATACATCTGGCAAACGTCCTTTTAATACACTTTCATAACATTTCAGGCCTGCCGTACCATACACAAACTACAGTTCCGGGTCTAGCGGTGGATTTAGAGTTCCTCGCTACCAACAAAAAAAATACACAAATTATCAGAAAAAAAACTGGGAAACAGACATATTTAAAGCTGATATCACTTCCGGCGGTCCACTATACTCACTTGTACTAGAATTCCCCAACGAGTTAGCATCCATTGTTGATGCTCTACAGCCTCAAAAGCCATCACTCAAAAAAGACGGTGACTACGTCCGCAACAAACAAAACGAAGTATGCAAAACGTACTTTACGTCAGAAGACATCTCTGCGAGACGCCAATATTGTTCACCCACTGTTGCGTTGTCAACCCCCACCAGCATTTACGGGGCCATACCAGAGTTAGAGAAGAAGGTTGTCGATGCAGTCAAGCACATGTTCAACAACTCGCCATGTCTTGCCTGCTGGCACGACGGCCGTTCAGACGAATCTTGCACGTTCAAGGGCCTCCACATGCACTTACTCCTCCACAGCCATGTCAACTCATTTCCGCACGGCCACTACGCGTACACTCGGTTGACGACAGTGATGAAGGAGACGAACACCTTCTTCAATGGATTGAAGGCACGTTATCAGAAATGCGCGAACTTCAGTGGCTTGACAGCTTATCTCCTCAAAGAGCCCCGCATTCTGATAGGCTGCAACAACGAAATGATGCTCAAAGAAATACAGAAACACTCACAGCCATCAGAACCAGGTACCGTGGAGACGATGTGGCGGACCGAAGAAGAATCGGAGGAGGCGCCATTCGCCGACATTTGGGAGGACGACGAGCAAGCGAGTACGAGCGGGCAGTGTTCGGCAATAGGCATCAGCCCGTTCGGCCAACAGCTACAATTACTAGCGTCCAAGACACCCCAGACAGACCAGACGACTCCGACGATCAGTCAACCATCAGCGACCTTTCAGCAGAGTATGAGGGACTGTACACCCCAGCCACGCCAGAAAGTGACGATCTCCGCAACAGCCCGGAAGATCGAACACATATTAGCTCGTCTGAAAGAGTGTTCCGCCACAACTTACGAAGAGGTCCTAGAACACCTCAAGGGCCTTACACCTCAACCCCTAGAAGAGATCGCCAGGTGGCGCACAATAATGACGTCAATGAACAGCATGAGGATGCTCCAGCAAGCCCAAGCAGAGATGGAGATCGACCGGAAACAGACACGGAGTACATACATTGACACCCTCATAGAAGCGAACTTTGGTGATGAAAGTGATATGATGTCAACACAAGAAACAACCAGAACGTTCATCGACTGGTGCCAAGAACAGAATATCACTCCTGCACAGTTCATCTTGGACTTATATCTGATACTGGGTATGAAACTGAAGAAAATTAACACTTTCATGCTCCATGGCCGAAGTAATGCGGGCAAAACTTATTGGATGAATTGTCTCATACCCATACCAAACATTGTTGGCCAAACAGTCCCATCGGCAGATTTCGCTTGGATGGACTGTCCAGGGAAGCAAGTAATCATGGTCCCAGAGTTGAACCTGACCAAGCCTGAGCAGGTGGAAGAGGCGAAGTGTGTCTTTGAGGGTCAAAAGAAGAAGGTTGGTATCAAAAACAAGGCTCCACAGTTCCTGGAGAGGACCCCTCTATTGCTCACGTGCAACACCAAGCCGTGGGCAAATTACTCAGAAGAAGAGGAGGGGTTGAGAAATCGTATGGTAATGTACGAGGACCTTTTGGAATCCCAGATACTGCCTAATGCTGGGAATCCAAACTTGCGGTTTTTCCCCCACGCCTTCAAGTATATCAAGGACGAACTAGATAGTGGCCCTGACTTCGGCTATGACATGCAGTCCGACCCTGATAAACGCTCTGAGGTAGAAGAAGCAATAGATGTGTTCCTGAAGAAAGAGTTGCATGACTATGTGTCTTTGGAAGAGTTTTGGGATAAAGAGGAAGACGAGTTCATCCGGTTGTATAATGATGTTCACGTGGACCCCACAAGGACGGACAGATATCTCACTTTAGAGCCAGACAGACTAGAGAGAGGCTACCCATTGTCATGCACTATTCGCGAAATGAAGCAACATTTCGTACAATGGAAACAGCAAGCGGGAGATTATTCTGTAAAATGGGACAACGATAGCTGCGTCTTACTCAACTGTAGAGAGGAACGGTATCGAGTGGCAGACATCCCCGCTCACATTATGGCCAAACTAAAGTACCATAAGATCAGACTGGTTAGGGTGTATAAGATCTTTGAGAAAGAAAAGCTGACCTTAATCCAGAAAGACGGTTACCCAGTCAAACAATCCATTAAAGAAATGGTGCAGATGATTAGCCGAATTCAAGAAGCTCATGAGAAGCATAGTAAGAGGTTCGCGCCCAAAATAGCAAGTACGCCAATCATCCCTGCCACCAGTTGGATTGAAGACGAAGTCATGTCACGTGCTTAAATAATCTTCACTTGTGAAGGGCGGCTCGATCAACTTCAAACGTGAAGCCCTAACCCAGAATAATGAAAGTAAATAATATGTAAGAACGTTGACCGCTCAGACTCTGAGGACTCCGATGCTGATGATGTTGAGATGGTTGTGGACCATGTGCTTTCTTCGTTGTCTTTTTATATAAGAGATTAAAAAATCTATGAAGTGGTCAAATTTGTTATTTATGTAATTTTTTTGATGCTGTTGTTGTTGTTTTATGATTCGGGCCTATGGATTTGATATATTTATAGGCCCAAATGCTGGGCAAAATATTTCGCAGACTGTCTTTGTGGAGTTTGAGCCGTGTTTCTTGTTTGTGTTTTATTTTTGTTTTTGTGTTCTTTGTCTTTCGCGTTTACCCTGTGTCATTAAACCTGCAGCTAGAAAACTGTCCAGGTCAAAACACGAACAGGTAAATTCTGAACAATTACTATAAATGAACTTTTTCTTTCACTGGTTATACTTGGAAAATGGCACTGTTATTTCAATCAAAATGTGCACCACATAATTTAGTATTTTTTTTACTCATTGGATATGCAATTATGTATTAAGGTACATGTAGGGCTTCCTGGCAATGTTGGTTGAACTGGGTGTGTTCCGGGAGATTGAGCTGTCATTCCTAATGGTAGGACACACACATGAAGACATAGACCAAATGTTTTCTAGGTGAGATATGATTCCATTCATAATTAATTCTGAACTATTTCATTTGTAGTATGAAGATAACATCTATTTATAAAATAAAAATAAAATATCTTCTTAAAAACTCTTTACAGCATTCGAATTTAATAAACATCTATTTATTGTTTGCACAACAGGTATTCCATATGACTTGCGTCAAATGATGTATTCACCCCGGACGAATGGATTTGAGCAGTGCTTAACGCCCAAACCGATAGGTTGAAAGAAATAAGTTTACCTTAAATTGCATGAAAATTGTTAAATATAAATAAGCATTTACTGAAATCACAACATGAACATATTCTTCTTTTCGTTTTCCCTATAAGAGGCGAATGAACTGACACTACACGTTTGTTTGTATTTTGAACCACAACTTTAGTTGCATTGCATAACAATATGTTTTCTTTCAGGACGATTCTACTAATTTCTTCAAACAGTTTAATAAATCTTAATTATTAACAAAAAAATTGTCAAAGTCATTTATCATTCTTATTTCGTAAAGAAAGAAAAGGATTAATTTTGAAGGTAACAATCAAAAAATGTACAAATTGAAAAGATACATTACAGAAATTTACTTATAGCTTAGAATTTATTTCATGATTCAATACTCAGTACCCGGGGGAACGTTTAATTTCAAAATTTGGGGAAAGATTAATTATAAAGCAACTAAGGATCTGCAGTTAAGAATATATCCATTTAACTACATTGTTTTACATTTTTTTTTGATTTATGACAAATATTTTTCAGTTTTACGAAACGGTACGATTCTTATTATGGCCGGAACAGTTATCGAAATGAGTTTCTGCATTTTCTTCTCCGATACCATGGTACTGGAAATAGTGGTGAACAAGGCTAACAACTGTGTCTGCCCCCTGTCTGAAACATGAAATATCGAAACTTGTATACTTTCGTTGAGATACCCATTTACGTGTATTTCGTATAAAAATATTTTTTGCAAAATTGAAAACAACAAGAAAAAAGCAAGTAAACTGACACGCAGACATTGATTGAAAAAAACTATTCAGGAATAAGCCACTGTTTAATAATATATGAACTGAGTTGATTATAAATACAATCTACATGTACCTGAGCCTTCTGCACACACTCCAAAGACAGCACATTTCCGTGGGATTTCGAAGAAAATAGGGCCAGTCTGTTGGGCATGATGGGGGAAGAAGACCTGCTGTGCGAAATCCCAACTGTATTTGAGGGTGTCTGGCAAGGCAGGAGAATGTCCTGAAATAAGACAGCAATATGAAGAGTACATATATACATTCTGACAGTTTACATATTTACTCAAACTTTTCATAACAGATTGCCTGTTATGCATTCTAATACTATTTAGAAAAAAGAATCAGTTTTAGGCAAAACTAGTTTAAAGTATTAACTTGTATACAAAGTGAGTTGAAACAAACCCAATTTAAGTTCAACTACCAGTACCTCCAGCCTTTTCCTCATCATTGAGCTCCAAAAACACATTTTACTTTGAGCTCATTGATTTCTGTAGTGATCATTTTGTGTTTTTGCTTTTTATATATGGTTTGTATATGCTTCTAAAAGCCTTGCCTTTTCATCTTCATCTTGACCACATGAAGATGTGGAAATTGCTGAGGTTTGCCATTTATGGCATAGATCTGTCTTTGGTTTGGCAGTATAATGTGTGGACAAAACTCCTGCCATACCATACCCACTGGAAAGATCTTCAACTCACGTCCTTATATGCCGCTTCAACCATTGTTTTTGCACAAGAAGAATAAGTATCTGCAATAGATTGCCAGGCAATAAAAGAGCATATTTCACAATAAAAGTTCGCACTCTTTCCCTGTCCTGATATGTTAGACCTTTTCAATAATTTGATGGCTGCTTACTTAGACCATGGTGCAGGCAGTCAGGTCATTTTATTATAATGCCTGCTGGATGTTTATAAGTATTTTCTTTCCGAATATGCGAAGCAAAATAGTTTGCGGCACACTTGCTGTCCATCATAACTATGGCGATTTCCCCCTCAATTTCTGTTTCTTTTTACGCACAATGTAAACTTAGAGGATTGTGTGTGCTGACCAAGCTCGGCGATAATTACTCGGAATGTAAAGATCGTAATCATCAAGGTTACATACCACTAATTTTCCTAATCGGAGACGGGGGAGCAACACGAAAAGGTTTTATGTTGCAAGATTTATTTGTTTTCGAAGACAACCCTTGCACTTAAAATTCTCTGAAAAAGGGACCAACTTGCCTCTTTTTTTAAAAAACAACAACAACATTGATAGTTAGTTCATACTAGATTAGGTCTTCTCCCTGAAATTACATTGAATTGCTTATTTGTCACATTTTCGGTTTTAAAAAGAAAAGAGACGAATACATTAAAATAATTTTCCTTTTGGATATGTTCTCGATTTTGTTGGCAATAAGGGTTTAAAGGAAGCCTTTAAACATGTATGAAAATACCCGATTAAATCTCCGATCTTGCTTAATTGTCGATATGAGTAAGCAATGGTTCCGATGCTCAAGAACTTCGGTTAATGGCTTGCGCTACGGATTGTACAAACTGGTGCTGTTACAGATTTAATGTGAATTGGCTAAGTTAAGAAAAAAGATGAAGCGTTCGAACGTCCATCGATGAAATGGAACTATAAGTCAGTTGTTAGAATTCACTTACTCTTAATAACTAACCTGATGACCATTTAAAATAAATTGCCATTATTTTTGTATTGGCCTTCATGCTGTTATAATGAAGAATAAAAGAACGTTAATGGTGTGCCTCGGAGCGGATGACAAAGCTCGCGAGTTTGTATTTATAACTACTAAGGGCATCAAATGAGTGATGTTGTATGGTTTTCTTGCTTATGATATACACAACCTTAATCAAATTAACTATATGCACCTTTCTACTATGCATTAGTAATATACAACGCCGGTCTTTGTAGCCCTTTAGCACAAAGTCGTCTTAAACTGATTAAACACAGTACTAAGGGCATCAAATGAATGATGTTGTATGGTTTTCTTGCTTATGATATACACAGCCTTAACCAAATTAACTATATGCACCTTTCTACTATGCATGTGTAATATACATGGCCGCCCTTTGTAGCCCTTTGGCACAAAGTCGTCTTAAACTGATTAAACACAGTCTTCGCCTGTTGTTTTTGTCAGTTTATATGCACTCTGAAAGTGCTTGCATAAATTCTTCCTTAACATGGACTTCGGACAATCGGACAAGGAACAATCATTTTTTACAATAGGGTTATGTAGTTCAACTAGTGCAGTAGAAGTTCAATCTCGTGTAACGGAAACTACGCTTACTCCGCCCATAATTATTAATTTAGAATTAACTTATTGACATCTAGCAACTACTTTGATGATTACTTCCTCATAAAAATATATAGTTTACTATTTCGTCCTTCATAATATCTAAGACATCTATCTATGTTTAATGTTTCAGCAACAAAGGCGTTTTGTCAATTTAATTTTTTTGCGAAAGGTTATCATTCGGATTTTCTCATAAATAAACGATAGATAAATTAATAAAGCGTCCTTACATAACTAAACTTTCAGCCCTTTAATTTTATGAAACTTCTGCAGAATTGAGTTTTCTTTAAAACCGTTTTTGGCTAGCTAGAATGATTCCCGTGTGAAGTCTCTGTCTTTTAAAAATACACGTAGGTAACAGAAAGTTGATACTGTACATGTCGTGTTTTTACTTTTATTATTATTTTGTTTGTTTTATCACAGTTTAAGTACGATGGTGGTTGTTATTAGAAAAAAAGTATGGAGTAGATTTTATTGGTAGGCAGAAGTGCAAATCACTCAAAGCCTTCTGGCGTGCTTCCTGACCTCGCCAGCTTTGCTTTGTTCTCATTAAACTTTTGGCGATGAAAGCCGGTGACATTTAACCATTTTTTTTCTGTATGTCCTATTTTGATTCTGGCACTCTTGCCGAGAAATACACACAGGGGTGGCATTTAATGAAAAGGAATAACGCCAGAGCCATTGAACACACACAATCACGTACAAGAAACATGGTATAACAGCTCAAAAATACACAAACAACACCTTACACATATACTAAGTTAAACAAATAGGCGTGTTAATAAAGTGTTGTAATACGCCATGGTCGGTCAGTTAAATGATAATTTACTTTGAGCTTATCAACTAGTTAGCGCAAGCTTAATCGTATCCCAATATTCTCGAATAAGGTAAAAACGTGAAAGGTAAATCTTGGACTTTATCGAATATTCAAGTCATTTACCTTCGCGCTGATGGAATTTATTTTGTTTCTTTATTGTTTAAAGAAAGAAATTACAAGTTTAAAATAGAAGGAATAAACAATACCTCCCCAACTTGATGGTTGTGGTGATTTACATCTAGCTAACAAGGAACATCCGACACCTACTTTAAGCGAACAACGCTATTTCCCCTCTCATCGGTCTTATCAGGAGTCTCCTAATTTACTGCGATTATATGCAGAAAATAATTTTTGAACCAGAAACCATATTTTTTTTTAAGTTCCTGAATTCTCAGATTCTACAAGTGAGTTTTTGGGATAAAAATACTAACAACAGTAAACTTTTTTTTCTTCAAATAATTAAACAAAACTGTCAATTGAAAAAGTTGCATAGCAATGACAAATCAGAAAGAAGAGGGGTAATTTAAGCATATTCAAAGTCTCACTCCTCTGTATGGACAAATTCTTATAAAAAAAAACACCAAAACATACTTATTGAAATAAAAAAAATATGCTTAAATAATTTCCTTTGGTAAGGAATTTAATATTTTTAAGTAGTATACTTATATATATGATGTTGTATATAATGATGTGATATATGTGATAGATTAGACACTGCTACTGCGACGGTCACGGTCTGCATCTCCAGAGCTGCCTGGCAGGTCATCATGATGATCGGACATTGAATGTCCCATATGGTCATCTTCATCATTATGTACAGGTGGGCCATTCGGAAGTACTCCAGTATCCTCGGACTTGAGAAGGTCTACATAGTCGGTATTTTGAGCTGCCAGAAAGTATTCCATTTGGGGATGATGATCAAAAAGGCCCATTATAAATTGGTTACATTTTGTTTTAAGCCTATTGACAGCGTAAATCAGGGGCCCCAATTTCTGCCTAGGGTAAGTCTGTAGCAGACTATACAATTGGAAATCCATCAACTGCGTCAATATCGGCAGTTGAAAGATTGCCATAGTGTTACCCTCTGGCATTATATGAGGGGATGATGATGTTCCAGTAGTAGTCATTCTGTATAATAAAGAAAAATAAAATATCTTACTACACAATCCAATTCATCCTCATATAGTTGATCAGCTGGGTTATCTTTGGTAGAGATCCTTACGGTTCCTATCTTTTTCGGCAACATTAAGGTAGGACCTTTACACATTATGCCTATGGTCAGCCATATTATTGTGTCATACAATTCTTCAGGGCGTGCGCCATTCAATTTTTGACATACAGCAAAGATAAATAATGCCAAGAAAAATAACAGCTCAGTTAAATAAATTAAAACATGTAAATTAGTTGTATTTACTGGGTTTTTTTTCATATATTTATTAATTGTATCCATTATTATAATATGTGATAAAAATATTAATGTATAAATGTATATAAAGCAATTATTTACCTTTTTTATTGTCGACAAATTGGTATACGCAGCACCTGTGTATTAAATCTGTAGTTGATATGATTATAATTGAAGGAAATGACGTAGTAGTAGACGTCATCAAGCGCGCGCTATTCACGCGCGCGTTATCTATGGCGCGAAACTTTGGGTAAGTCTATTATAGAGGGTATTATTAATTTATCAACAAGTTTTTGAGCCTCCTGCTCATCCCTTTCATCTTGTATACGTTCTAATTCCTTTTGGGAAACCAGTACTCTTTTTACCATTTTAATCGGACTGTTGTTGAAAACATTATCATTATCTAATTTATAAATGCATGACGGACAGGTATTTTCAAAAAATTCATGTGTACATATATTATTCGGTTTTATCTTATCTACAGTTTGTCTATAAACTTTTGCTGATAAAACAGTCAGTTCTTGTGGTGAAGTTGTCTGTGTATCTGTATTGTTGTTATCACTTTTCTTGCACGTTTGTCCTTTACGATGAAATTTACTGCAAGTCCTACAGAATGACATCAGTGGGGGTGGGGATGGTGTTGGTGGGGGTGTTGGATCTAATCGTCTTACTTTCTTAACCACCTTAATAAATAAATGAAATAATACAGTGTAAAGTTAAACAATACTTTATTCAATATACAACATAACTATTTTATATACAAACTTTTTGTTTACAAACAAATAACTACTAAACAATATAACAACAAATATTGTCTTTCAGTCTATTATCAACTCATTTCTTAATAAGTCCAGCTCCCAAAGCCCTGGCGTGGTGCCTATGGCACATCGCACACCAACTATAATAACTGTTAGATGTTCCATTTGGTGGTTTTTCATTTGCCACAACAACTACTCTACGTTGTACAGGTGGTGCTGTTGACACCACATCAGGTGAGTTTGGCGTCGCATGATAGATGGGTGATGGTATTGTCGGTGTTTGTGTTGAGGAGGATCTCAGTTGTGCTAAACTATCAGGCTTATCATCGAACCTCACAACAAACACATTCTCCTCAGATTGTTTGACACTCACTTTAGACTTAGGATCTAATGATATAATGTTGCGATTTCTGAAATGGTATATCTTGATTTGTGGCATTACCCGATCATCCTCCATGTCGACTACTCTCTTGCCGTTGACTAATGTTGGAGATTGTTTCTGGTGCGTCCACCTGATGTCCTTATCACTCCATCTGGAAGGGCCTGCCGCAGCCGCAAGAGATGATGATTGCTGTTGTGTTGGCTGCTGATTCTGTGCCGCAGTGCTGTTGTTGGTTGTTAGGGGAGTACCAGCATTGACCGTTATAACTATTTAAAAAAAAAAAATATATATTATTAAAATATACAATAAATTGTAAAATTATTATTTATATATATTATAACATATATATCTTACCCTTTTATCTGCATTCGACTATACTACTTATTAAATAAAATGTATAATAATAAACAACTAACTCTTCGCATGATTCTTGGCGTGTTGCACTTTCTCCTCTTTCATCACTGTATATGCTGCCTCATCATCCGTAGTTGTTGTTGCTGGTGGTGGTACTAGATGAAAGGAGCCCAATGAGGAGGATGACACTATATAAAATAAATAATATTATTAATAATAAATACTTATATATTTTTATATATATTATATATAAAATATATAATAATAATAATAATAATAATAATAATAATAAATATAACTTACCAGTTGATGTCACTGCCGGTGGTGAACAGTAGGCGTCAATAAACCTCCTCATGACCGCCTGCTGTGATGTAACGTCCTCGTTCATCCTAACCCTCTTCCTCATGCTGCTGGATGATGATGTGCTTCTCTCCATGTAGGGGTTTGGTGGGAGTTCGTCATGTATTTCGTCGGTATCCAGACTTCTATCATCTATAAAATACCGAGACTCCCTCTTTTCCTCCTCCTCAATCTGGTTGATCATAGTTTCCTCAGCTATAAATATAAAATATAACAACATAATATGTATTGTTTACATCCCCCCACCCATCATATATACATATAAAATCATAAAAAAAACAATATAAAATATTAAATATATAATAAATACCTTTTCTTTTTTTATTTCTGTTGTTCTTTGTGTCTTTCTCTAATTCCTCATCAATACTTTCTGACAAAACAAAGTTCTTTAACATAAATTTCTTCGACATGATATTTTTTTCTACTACTCAAGATGGCCGACTCGTACTTGTCGTAGCGTCAGGTTCTCTAGCCTTGCTTAGAACCTGACGTGGAGCATCGAACTACGAGTACGAGTTCATAGGTTAACTACTATAAAGTTTACCAATTTCAAATATTTATAACTTTTTTATTTTTTATCCGATTTTAAAAATTAAAACTGTTTTATTTTAATAAAAATAAGAGTAATTTAATGCACTTTTCATATTTAAAGCATTTTAAATAATAAAAAACTTAAACTTTACCTGTATACCCTCTATAATAGACTTACCCAAAAGTTTCGCGCCATAGATAACGCGCGCGTGAATAGCGCGCGCTTGATGACGTATACCACTACGTCATTTCCTTCAATTATAATCATATCAACTACAGATTTAAGATACAGGTGCTGCGTATACCAATTTATCGACAATAAAAAAGGTAAATAATTGCTTTATGTACGTTTATACCTTAATATTTTTATCACATATTATAATAATGGATACAATTAATAAATATATGCAAAAAAAACCTGTAAATACAACTAATTTACATGTTTTAATTTATTTAAGTGAGCTGTTATTTTTCTTGGCATTATTTATCTTTGCTGTTTGTCAAAAATTGAATGGTGCACGCCCTGAAGAATTGTATGACACAATAATATGGCTGACCATAGGCATAATGTGTAAAGGTCCTACATTAATGTTGCCGAAAAAGATAGGAACAGTAAGGATAGCTACCAATGATAATCCAGCTGATCAACTATACGAGGATGAATTGGATTGTGTAGTAAGATATTTTATTTTTCTTTATTATACAGAATGACTACTACTAGAACACCATCATACCCTCATATAATGCCAGAGGGTAATACTATGGCAATCTTTCAACTGCCGATACTGACGCAGTTGATGGATTATCAGTTGTATAGTCTACTACAGACTTACCCTAGGCACAAATTGGGGCCACTGATATACGCTGTCAATAGACTTAAAACAAAGTCTAACCAATTTATAATGGGTCTTTTTGATCATCATCCCCAAATGGAATACTTTCTGGCAGCTCAAAATACAGACTATGTAGACCTTCTCAAGTCCGAGGACACTGGAGTACTTCCGAATGGCCCACCTGTACACATTGATGACGATGACCATATGGGACATACAATGTCCGATCATCATGGTGACATGCCAGGCAGCTCTGGAGATGCAGACCGTCGCAGCAGTGACTAATTGACATTGCCCCCAGAACATTTATATAGTTGAACTATGAACACATACTCATAGTTACTATATTATATTTTATCTAACACACAAAAAACTTTTATATAAGCAATATATGCTTGCTTACAAAAATTAGCATATAAAAATAATATATTTGCCGACAATACGTGCAATAATATTTATATTAGTCGTTGTTTATGGCTTCGCCCGCTTCGCGATCCCGTAGGGAAACACGACATACAGCTACAGCCCATAGACGAGTGTCTCTCTCAACCGTAAATTTTGTCATCATCCGCGCACTATTTTTATTTCTTGTATTTTCATTGGCCCGAAGGGTAGAACTCATTTGTTTTCATCGGATGAATTCTTGTGTTCATAGTCCAGGACATATAAAAGAAGTTGTTATTGTGTGACGTATCATTGATGTTCTAGACGTAGACCTGTACACTACCAAACATACAGTGGATACAGTAAGCATAATTTATTACTCTTTGTATTTATTGCATTATGTCTTCTTCTATTTCACCAGATAACAAGAAGAACACTGAGAAGCAGGCAGACCTTGGAGTTGGCGAAGGTGTGAGTGCAAGCAATGGTATCTACCAACAGTTTAGTCAAGATGTAGCTTCAGGTGGTAAGAAGACTGTAACATTTTCACGTACATTTGTACACTTCCTTGGCCCAGGCGTTGAAAAAGGAGGAGCCAAGGTCGAAAGCAACGCAGAAGGAGAGCTCTGCTACTCATATGATTGGGGTGCTAGTATTCTACCTTATAATACGACTAAGGCCGCATGTACCCCGTCTTAGTTGTTACCTTATATGTCAAGGTGTAACAGCTATCGTATCACTGGTCATGGCGTACGTATACATGATCTCATAACCGCCTGCGACGAAATTCAGGCGGATGGTCGCATAGTGACCACCCCTATGCCAGACTCTATAGAAGTATTCTCAGATAAAAATAGATTACTTCGACCCAGTAACATAGTGCCAATAGGCACTAAAACTATCTTCGAAATCAATAAAGGGTTTCGTCGTGTCGAACCAGAGACATGGGAGGAGGGGTTACTACCCCGGGTTAAGGTCCAGTTTCCCAGTGAAATGTATCAGAGCACCCGTAACGAGCCCCAACGTGACTTCAGACTTAGGGCATTTGATGTATACAATGGTCTTTTTGCTATGTTTACTTGGAATACTGGCAATGAGTTATCATTTAGTGCTGAACTTGACTCAGGCCGCATCCCCGTAGGCTCTTTCGCTGAAATGCACGACTTGCCATGTAATAAAACAACGCTCAATCTAGCCAATAAAATGCTTGACACAGTGTGGGGCATTCAGGCTAACATGGCGACCCAACAGAACCGCTCCCCCATTATCCCCCCCATGCCTGTCTTCTTCCGGTTTGCCCCTTTCTTTACAGCTAGGGGCCGTGCCCAACGTAGAGCTCAATTTAAATGTACTTATACGTCCACCATTGAGTTCTACTTCTCACCACGCATGGGGGTTGAGATGTTAATGCTAGGTAACCAAGGTAAACGAATGAATGAATCCTATGTTGACCCCTGGGACAATGCTGCAGCTGATGTACTACGGTACAATCCCGGTGTCCATGCTGAAAATTTTGTCATGCCCTTAACCGCTTACATTCTCCAAGAGACGGCCCTCAGAACCGGAAACGACGCTCTTGTCCCCAAACCTGTCGTACTTGACGAGGACATAACTATGCAAAACAATGTTGAAAGTGAGTTTGTCAAGAAAGGTTTCGTTGTCACTGATACTGTCATCAATGACATACCCGTGGTCAAAAACATTACGTCAGAGGCCGGTGACGGCAACATAAAGACAGACGAACGTGACGTTGGACATGACTTACGTAACCCTGAGTTCTATGCTTCCGCTCTGGAGGGCATGGGGTTCAGTCAAGATGAAATTGATTTATTTGGCGACGTACTCGACCTCGAAGCTGACAGTGAAAGCGCAGCCAAAGACTATGTCATGAAAGACGGTATCTTGACCCAGACATCAGCGGACGACAAAACCCAAGTGGTCGGTCCTCTCCTTCCTGTCCAAGCCATCCCACAAATTGATGGCGACGTACGAGTCACAAACACTCGTAATCTCAGGCCAGCAGAGGCATGGCGAGCCATCGGGGTGGAGGACTACCCTGTATGGACTCGCAAAAGACATGTTTATAACTTTAGTTATGTACCGTGGCCCAGACTTGATCAGTACGGCACTGTTAATAAGAATCTATGTGACATACGTGATGTCCAAGCCGTCCGTCGCCTTAATGAGGCTGGTATTCTCAAAAAAATGAGAGTAGTTAACAGGGCAAATATTGTCCAAGATATGGAATTTGATGAGGGGGGTACTAAAGATAATAAACAAATGTTTGAAAAACCTGCTAGTCAGCTGCAAGAGAGTACGCTTACAACTCCTTTGCAGGTTGTCGGCCAAACTTCAATCCAACAGATTATGCCCGCGACTGACTCGTTTCCTGAACTCAAACTTTCGTTGACCCCAGAGGACGAACAGACACTGGTCAAGCAGACACCTATGAGCTACGAACAAGACTCACAAGCAGACATCTTCTCAGACCCACCACGCAAGAAACCAAAGAGAAACTAAATGGCAGACAGGTCAGATACTACTGATATTGTAAAAAGTTTTAAGCCACTTACTTTTTATGGCTTGAATTTATTCATTAATGCTATACAAACTGGTGTAGAAAATCTTTGGACAAAAACTCATCTCACTACAGGTTTTCAATGGCAATTAGTTACTCGTTATCTTAGAAATGCATTAATTCATCTTGGAGTTGAAAATGTGGCACCACCTACCAAATTGACTGAGGTAATTCAACGTAATGTCTGTGTGGATCCTAAAAGTAATGATAGAGTATGTTATCCATCGTATGCAGGGACAGCTAGAGGTGTATTTAATGGTGAACTTATGACTCCCACTGAACATAACTGGGGTGAAGGGATAGATTGGACTAGATTTAGTTTTTATAGAATAGTTGTTACTATGCCTGATACTGATATCTTTAAAATAAAAATAGTTGATGCTGGAGATGATATCTACTTTGATCTAGAAGGCAATCTAGTCTGTCAATATGATGATGATCCTAAGACTAGTAAAAACAAATATAGCATAGCAATATACATGCTTCAAAATCAAATGCCTATTCCACAACTGCCTAAACTGATAAAAGCATTAGATGATGTAACTACAATTCAAACAGCAGTATTAGATGTAAAAGATAAAGTAATTGCTGTAGGTAAACAATTAGAGACAATGCAATCCGAAAGAATCGAGTATTTATCAAAAGAAAAGGCCATGCAAACAGCAATTGCGACCATAGAAACAGAAATCGAACGTGTTGATAAGACACTTATACCTAATGAAATTCAAACATTAAGTATTAGAATTAAAGCCATAGAAGATCAGCACAAGATTGATATCGCAAAAATCCCCGAGCCTCTTGATATGATTAATGACGCAATTAGTCGTAAACGTATCACAATATTGACAGATAGGGTGGATGGCATACTCAATCAAATGACTAATTATCGTGATAATACCATTGTCAAAAGACCCTTTACACCATATGACGGTCCTATACCAAAAGCAACTGGTGGTGATGATCCGCATCATCAAAAATCAAATGATCTATTAAATAGGGTTAATGCAATCATTGGTCGTGTAGAGGATCTTGTACGTGAAATGCAACGTTATTCAGACCTATTTAATGCTCTCAAAGAAAAAGTAGATACTCTAGAAGTAGTAAAACAGAATGAAGGTATGGAGGGGGGGGGGGGGTGTCCATGTCCATTACGTGCTACATATACATCTGGCAAACGTCCTTTTAATACACTTTCATAACATTTCAGGCCTGCCGTACCATACACAAACTACAGTTCCGGGTCTAGCGGTGGATTTAGAGTTCCTCGCTACCAACAAAAAAATACACAAATTATCAGAAAAAAAACTGGGAAACAGACATATTTAAAGCTGATATCACTTCCGGCGGTCCACTATACTCACTTGTACTAGAATTCCCCAACGAGTTAGCATCCATTGTTGATGCTCTACAGCCTCAAAAGCCATCACTCAAAAAAGACGGTGACTACGTCCGCAACAAACAAAACGAAGTATGCAAAACGTACTTTACGTCAGAAGACATCTCTGCGAGACGCCAATATTGTTCACCCACTGTTGCGTTGTCAACCCCCACCAGCATTTACGGGGCCATACCAGAGTTAGAGAAGAAGGTTGTCGATGCAGTCAAGCACATGTTCAACAACTCGCCATGTCTTGCCTGCTGGCACGACGGCCGTTCAGACGAATCTTGCACGTTCAAGGGCCTCCACATGCACTTACTCCTCCACAGCCATGTCAACTCATTTCCGCACGGCCACTACGCGTACACTCGGTTGACGACAGTGATGAAGGAGACGAACACCTTCTTCAATGGATTGAAGGCACGTTATCAGAAATGCGCGAACTTCAGTGGCTTGACAGCTTATCTCCTCAAAGAGCCCCGCATTCTGATAGGCTGCAACAACGAAATGATGCTCAAAGAAATACAGAAACACTCACAGCCATCAGAACCAGGTACCGTGGAGACGATGTGGCGGACCGAAGAAGAATCGGAGGAGGCGCCATTCGCCGACATTTGGGAGGACGACGAGCAAGCGAGTACGAGCGGGCAGTGTTCGGGAATAGGCATCAGCCCGTTCGGCCAACAGCTACAATTACTAGCGTCCAAGACACCCCAGACAGACCAGACGACTCCGACGATCAGTCAACCATCAGCGACCTTTCAGCAGAGTATGAGGGACTGTACACCCCAGCCACGCCAGAAAGTGACGATCTCCGCAACAGCCCGGAAGATCGAACACATATTAGCTCGTCTGAAAGAGTGTTCCGCCACAACTTACGAAGAGGTCCTAGAACACCTCAAGGGCCTTACACCTCAACCCCTAGAAGAGATCGCCAGGTGGCGCACAATAATGACGTCAATGAACAGCATGAGGATGCTCCAGCAAGCCCAAGCAGAGATGGAGATCGACCGGAAACAGACACGGAGTACATACATTGACACCCTCATAGAAGCGAACTTTGGTGATGAAAGTGATATGATGTCAACACAAGAAACAACCAGAACGTTCATCGACTGGTGCCAAGAACAGAATATCACTCCTGCACAGTTCATCTTGGACTTATATCTGATACTGGGTATGAAACTGAAGAAAATTAACACTTTCATGCTCCATGGCCGAAGTAATGCGGGCAAAACTTATTGGATGAATTGTCTCATACCCATACCAAACATTGTTGGCCAAACAGTCCCATCGGCAGATTTCGCTTGGATGGACTGTCCAGGGAAGCAAGTAATCATGGTCCCAGAGTTGAACCTGACCAAGCCTGAGCAGGTGGAAGAGGCGAAGTGTGTCTTTGAGGGTCAAAAGAAGAAGGTTGGTATCAAAAACAAGGCTCCACAGTTCCTGGAGAGGACCCCTCTATTGCTCACGTGCAACACCAAGCCGTGGGCAAATTACTCAGAAGAAGAGGAGGGGTTGAGAAATCGTATGGTAATGTACGAGGACCTTTTGGAATCCCAGATACTGCCTAATGCTGGGAATCCAAACTTGCGGTTTTTCCCCCACGCCTTCAAGTATATCAAGGACGAACTAGATAGTGGCCCTGACTTCGGCTATGACATGCAGTCCGACCCTGATAAACGCTCTGAGGTAGAAGAAGCAATAGATGTGTTCCTGAAGAAAGAGTTGCATGACTATGTGTCTTTGGAAGAGTTTTGGGATAAAGAGGAAGACCAGTTCATCCGGTTGTATAATGATGTTCACGTGGACCCCACAAGGACGGACAGATATCTCACTTTAGAGCCAGACAGACTAGAGAGAGGCTACCCATTGTCATGCACTATTCGCGAAATGAAGCAACATTTCGTACAATGGAAACAGCAAGCGGGAGATTATTCTGTAAAATGGGACAACGATAGCTGCGTCTTACTCAACTGTAGAGAGGAACGGTATCGAGTGGCAGACATCCCCGCTCACATTATGGCCAAACTAAAGTACCATAAGATCAGACTGGTTAGGGTGTATAAGATCTTTGAGAAAGAAAAGCTGACCTTAATCCAGAAAGACGGTTACCCAGTCAAACAATCCATTAAAGAAATGGTGCAGATGATTAGCCGAATTCAAGAAGCTCATGAGAAGCATAGTAAGAGGTTCGCGCCCAAAATAGCAAGTACGCCAATCATCCCTGCCACCAGTTGGATTGAAGACGAAGTCATGTCACGTGCTT
The DNA here is from genome assembly GCF_026914265.1 of Mya arenaria. NCBI lineage: Eukaryota > Metazoa > Mollusca > Bivalvia > Myida > Myidae > Mya > Mya arenaria. The sequence goes on from NC_069129.1 coordinate 3,053,257, forward strand.
AAATAATCTTCACTTGTGAAGGGCGGCTCGATCAACTTCAAACGTGAAGCCCTAACCCAGAATAATGAAAGTAAATAATATGTAAGAACGTTGACCGCTCAGACTCTGAGGACTCCGATGCTGATGATGTTGAGATGGTTGTGGACCATGTTCTTTCTTCGTTGTCTTTTTATATAAGAGATTAAAAAATCTATGAAGTGGTCAAATTTGTTATTTATGTAATTTTTTTGATGCTGTTGTTGTTGTTTTATGATTCGGGCCTATGGATTTGATATATTTATAGGCCCAAATGCTGGGCAAAATATTTCGCAGACTGTCTTTGTGGAGTTTGAGCCGTGTTTCTTGTTTGTGTTTTATTTTTGTTTTTGTGTTCTTTGTCTTTCGCGTTTACCCTGTGTCATTAAACCTGCAGCTAGAAAACTGTCCAGGTCAAAACACGAACAGGTAAATTCTGAACAATTACTATAAATGAACTTTTTCTTTCACTGGTTATACTTGGAAAATGGCACTGTTATTTCAATCAAAATGTGCACCACATAATTTAGTATTTTTTTTTACTCATTGGATATGCAATTATGTATTAAGGTACATGTAGGGCTTCCTGGCAATGTTGGTTGAACTGGGTGTGTTCCGGGAGATTGAGCTGTCATTCCTAATGGTAGGACACACACATGAAGACATAGACCAAATGTTTTCTAGGTGAGATATGATTCCATTCATAATTAATTCTGAACTATTTCATTTGTAGTATGAAGATAACATCTATTTATAAAATAAAAATAAAATATCTTCTTAAAAACTCTTTACAGCATTCGAATTTAATAAACATCTATTTATTGTTTGCACAACAGGTATTCCATATGACTTGCGTCAAATGATGTATTCACCCCGGACGAATGGATTTGAGCAGTGCTTAACGCCCAAACCGATAGGTTGAAAGAAATAAGTTTACCTTAAATTGCATGAAAATTGTTAAATATAAATAAGCATTTACTGAAATCACAACATGAACATATTCTTCTTTTCGTTTTCCCTATAAGAGGCGAATGAACTGACACTACACGTTTGTTTGTATTTTGAACCACAACTTTAGTTGCATTGCATAACAATATGTTTTCTTTCAGGACGATTCTACTAATTTCTTCAAACAGTTTAATAAATCTTAATTATTAACAAAAAAATTGTCAAAGTCATTTATCATTCTTATTTCGTAAAGAAAGAAAAGGATTAATTTTGAAGGTAACAATCAAAAAATGTACAAATTGAAAAGATACATTACAGAAATTTACTTATAGCTTAGAATTTATTTCATGATTCAATACTCAGTACCCGGGGGAACGTTTAATTTCAAAATTTGGGAAAAGATTAATTATAAAGCAACTAAGGATCTGCAGTTAAGAATATATCCATTTAACTACATTGTTTTACATTTTTTTTTGATTTATGACAAATATTTTTCAGTTTTACGAAACGGTACGATTCTTATTATGGCCGGAACAGTTATCGAAATGAGTTTCTGCATTTTCTTCTCCGATACCATGGTACTGGAAATAGTGGTGAACAAGGCTAACAACTGTGTCTGCCCCCTGTCTGAAACATGAAATATCGAAACTTGTATACTTTCGTTGAGATACCCATTTACGTGTATTTCGTATAAAAATATTTTTTGCAAAATTGAAAACAACAAGAAAAAAGCAAGTAAACTGACACGCAGACATTGATTGAAAAAAACTATTCAGGAATAAGCCACTGTTTAATAATATATGAACTGAGTTGATTATAAATACAATCTACATGTACCTGAGCCTTCTGCACACACTCCAAAGACAGCACATTTCCGTGGGATTTCGAAGAAAATAGGGCCAGTCTGTTGGGCATGATGGGGGAAGAAGACCTGCTGTGCAAAATCCCAACTGTATTTGAGGGTGTCTGGCAAGGCAGGAGAATGTCCTGAAATAAGACAGCAATATGAAGAGTACATATATACATTCTGACAGTTTACATATTTACTCAAACTTTTCATAACAGATTGCCTGTTATGCATTCTAATACTATTTAGAAAAAAGAATCAGTTTTAGGCAAAACTAGTTTAAAGTATTAACTTGTATACAAAGTGAGTTGAAACAAACCCAATTTAAGTTCAACTACCAGTACCTCCAGCCTTTTCCTCATCATTGAGCTCCAAAAACACATTTTACTTTGAGCTCATTGATTTCTGTAGTGATCATTTTGTGTTTTTGCTTTTTATATATGGTTTGTATATGCTTCTAAAAGCCTTGCCTTTTCATCTTCATCTTGACCACATGAAGATGTGGAAATTGCTGAGGTTTGCCATTTATGGCATAGATCTGTCTTTGGTTTGGCAGTATAATGTGTGGACAAAACTCCTGCCATACCATACCCACTGGAAAGATCTTCAACTCACGTCCTTATATGCCGCTTCAACCATTGTTTTTGCAAAAGAAGAATAAGTATCTGCAATAGATTGCCAGGCAATAAAAGAGCATATTTCACAATAAAAGTTCGCACTCTTTCCCTGTCCTGATATGTTAGACCTTTTCCATAATTTGATGGCTGCTTACTTAGACCATGGTGCAGGCAGTCAGGTCATTTTATTATAATGCCTGCTGGATGTTTATAAGTATTTTCTTTCCGAATATGCGAAGCAAAATAGTTTGCGGCACACTTGCTGTCCATCATAACTATGGCGATTTCCCCCTCAATTTCTGTTTCTTTTTACGCACAATGTAAACTTAGAGGATTGTGTGTGCTGACCAAGCTCGGCGATAATTACTCGGAATGTAAAGATCGTAATCATCAAGGTTACATACCACTAATTTTCCTAATCGGAGACGGGGGAGCAACACGAAAAGGTTTTATGTTGCAAGATTTATTTGTTTTCGAAGACAACCCTTGCACTTAAAATTCTCTGAAAAAGGGACCAACTTGCCTCTTTTTTTAAAAAACAACAACAACATTGATAGTTAGTTCATACTAGATTAGGTCTTCTCCCTGAAATTACATTGAATTGCTTATTTGTCACATTTTCGGTTTTAAAAAGAAAAGAGACGAATACATTAAAATAATTTTCCTTTTGGATATGTTCTCGATTTTGTTGGCAATAAGGGTTTAAAGGAAGCCTTTAAACATGTATGAAAATACCCGATTAAATCTCCGATCTTGCTTAATTGTCGATATGAGTAAGCAATGGTTCCGATGCTCAAGAACTTCGGTTAATGGCTTGCGCTACGGATTGTACAAACTGGTGCTGTTACAGATTTAATGTGAATTGGCTAAGTTAAGAAAAAAGATGAAGCGTTCGAACGTCCATCGATGAAATGGAACTATAAGTCAGTTGTTAGAATTCACTTACTCTTAATAACTAACCTGATGACCATTTAAAATAAATTGCCATTATTTTTGTATTGGCCTTCATGCTGTTATAATGAAGAATAAAAGAACGTTAACGGTGTGCCTCGGAGCGGATGACAAAGCTCGCGAGTTTGTATTTATAACTACTAAGGGCATCAAATGAGTGATGTTGTATGGTTTTCTTGCTTATGATATACACAACCTTAATCAAATTAACTATATGCACCTTTCTACTATGCATTAGTAATATACAAGGCCGGTCTTTGTAGCCCTTTAGCACAAAGTCGTCTTAAACTGATTAAACACAGTACTAAGGGCATCAAATGAATGATGTTGTATGGTTTTCTTGCTTATGATATACACAGCCTTAACCAAATTAACTATATGCACCTTTCTACTATGCATGTGTAATATACATGGCCGCCCTTTGTAGCCCTTTGGCACAAAGTCGTCTTAAACTGATTAAACACAGTCTTCGCCTGTTGTTTTTGTCAGTTTATATGCACTCTGAAAGTGCTTGCATAAATTCTTCCTTAACATGGACTTCGGACAATCGGACAAGGAACAATCATTTTTTACAATAGGGTTATGTAGTTCAACTAGTGCAGTAGAAGTTCAATCTCGTGTAACGGAAACTACGCTTACTCCGCCCATAATTATTAATTTAGAATTAACTTATTGACATCTAGCAACTACTTTGATGATTACTTCCTCATAAAAATATATAGTTTACTATTTCGTCCTTCATAATATCTAAGACATCTATCTATGTTTAATGTTTCAGCAACAAAGGCGTTTTGTCAATTTAATTTTTTTGCGAAAGGTTATCATTCGGATTTTCTCATAAATAAACGATAGATAAATTAATAAAGCGTCCTTACATAACTAAACTTTCAGCCCTTTAATTTTATGAAACTTCTGCAGAATTGAGTTTTCTTTAAAACCGTTTTTGGCTAGCTAGAATGATTCCCGTGTGAAGTCTCTGTCTTTTAAAAATACACGTAGGTAACAGAAAGTTGATACTGTACATGTCGTGTTTTTACTTTTATTATTATTTTGTTTGTTTTATCACAGTTTAAGTACGATGGTGGTTGTTATTAGAAAAAAAGTATGGAGTAGATTTTATTGGTAGGCAGAAGTGCAAATCACTCAAAGCCTTCTGGCGTGCTTCCTGACCTCGCCAGCTTTGCTTTGTTCTCATTAAACTTTTGGCGATGAAAGCCGGTGACATTTAACCATTTTTTTTCTGTATGTCCTCTTTTGATTCTGGCACTCTTGCCGAGAAATACACACAGGGGTGGCATTTAATGAAAAGGAATAACGCCAGAGCCATTGAACACACACAATCACGTACAAGAAACATGGTATAACAGCTCAAAAATACACAAACAACACCTTACACATATACTAAGTTAAACAAATAGGCGTGTTAATAAAGTGTTGTAATACGCCATGGTCGGTCAGTTAAATGATAATTTACTTTGAGCTTATCAACTAGTTAGCGCAAGCTTAATCGTATCCCAATATTCTCGAATAAGGTAAAAACGTGAAAGGTAAATCTTGGACTTTATCGAATATTCAAGTCATTTACCTTCGCGCTGATGGAATTTATTTTGTTTCTTTATTGTTTAAAGAAAGAAATTACAAGTTTAAAATAGAAGGAATAAACAATACCTCCCCAACTTGATGGTTGTGGTGATTTACATCTAGCTAACAAGGAACATCCGACACCTACTTTAAGCGAACAACGCTATTTCCCCTCTCATCGGTCTTATCAGGAGTCTCCTAATTTACTGCGATTATATGCAGAAAATAATTTTTGAACCAGAAACCATATTTTTTTTTAAGTTCCTGAATTCTCAGATTCTACAAGTGAGTTTTTGGGATAAAAATACTAACAACAGTAAACTTTTTTTTCTTCAAATAATTAAACAAAACTGTCAATTGAAAAAGTTGCATAGCAATGACAAATCAGAAAGAAGAGGGGTAATTTAAGCATATTCAAAGTCTCACTCCTCTGTATGGACAAATTCTTATAAAAAAAAACAACCAAAACATACTTATTGAAATAAAAAAAATATGCTTAAATAATTTCCTTTGGTAAGGAATTTAATATATTGCTTCTCTCCATGTAGGGGTTTGGTGGGAGTTCGTCATGTATTTCGTCGGTATCCAGACTTCTATCATCTATAAAATACCGAGACTCCCTCTTTTCCTCCTCCTCAATCTGGTTGATCATAGTTTCCTCAGCTATAAATATAAAATATAACAACATAATATGTATTGTTTACATCCCCCCACCCATCATATATACATATAAAATCATAAAAAAAACAATATAAAATATTAAATATATAATAAATACCTTTTCTTTTTTTATTTCTGTTGTTCTTTGTGTCTTTCTCTAATTCCTCATCAATACTTTCTGACAAAACAAAGTTCTTTAACATAAATTTCTTCGACATGATATTTTTTTCTACTACTCAAGATGGCCGACTCGTACTTGTCGTAGCGTCAGGTTCTCTAGCCTTGCTTAGAACCTGACGCGGAGCATCGAACTACGAGTACGAGTTCATAGGTTAACTACTATAAAGTTTACCAATTTCAAATATTTATAACTTTTTTACTTTTTATCCGATTTTAAAAATTAAAACTGTTTTATTTTAATAAAAATAAGAGTAATTTAATGCACTTTTCATATTTAAAGCATTTTAAATAATAAAAAACTTAAACTTTACCTGTATACCCTCTATAATAGACTTACCCAAAAGTTTCGCGCCATAGATAACGCGCGCGTGAATAGCGCGCGCTTGATGACGTATACCACTACGTCATTTCCTTCAATTATAATCATATCAACTACAGATTTAAGATACAGGTGCTGCGTATACCAATTTATCGACAATAAAAAAGGTAAATAATTGCTTTATATACGTTTATACCTTAATATTTTTATCACATATTATAATAATGGATAGAATTAATAAATATATGCAAAAAAAACCTGTAAATACAACTAATTTACATGTTTTAATTTATTTAAGTGAGCTTTTATTTTTCTTGGCATTATTTATCTTTGCTGTTTGTCAAAAATTGAATGGTGCACGCCCTGAAGAATTGTATGACACAATAATATGGCTGACCATAGGCATAATGTGTAAAGGTCCTACATTAATGTTGCCGAAAAAGATAGGAACAGTAAGGATAGCTACCAATGATAATCCAGCTGATCAACTATACGAGGATGAATTGGATTGTGTAGTAAGATATTTTATTTTTCTTTATTATACAGAATGACTACTACTAGAACACCATCATACCCTCATATAATGCCAGAGGGTAATACTATGGCAATCTTTCAACTGCCGATACTGACGCAGTTGATGGATTATCAGTTGTATAGTCTACTACAGACTTACCCTAGGCACAAATTGGGGCCACTGATATACGCTGTCAATAGACTTAAAACAAAGTCTAACCAATTTATAATGGGTCTTTTTGATCATCATCCCCAAATGGAATACTTTCTGGCAGCTCAAAATACAGACTATGTAGACCTTCTCAAGTCCGAGGACACTGGAGTACTTCCAAATGGCCCACCTGTACACATTGATGACGATGACCATATGGGACATACAATGTCCGATCATCATGGTGACATGCCAGGCAGCTCTGGAGATGCAGACCGTCGCAGCAGTGACTAATTGACATTGCCCCCAGAACATTTATATAGTTGAACTATGAACACATACTCATAGTTACTATATTATATTTTATCTCACACACAAAAAACTTTTATATAAGCAATATATGCTTGCTTACAAAAATTAGCATATAAAAATAATATATTTGCCGACAATACGTGCAATAATATTTATATTAGTCGTTGTTTATGGCTTCGCCCGCTTCGCGATCCCGTAGGGAAACACGACATACAGCTACAGCCCATAGACGAGTGTCTCTCTCAACCGTAAATTTTGTCATCATCCGCGCACTATTTTTATTTCTTGTATTTTCATTGGCCCGAAGGGTAGAACTCATTTGTTTTCATCGGATGAATTCTTGTGTTCATAGTCCAGGACATATAAAAGAAGTTGTTATTGTGTGACGTATCATTGATGTTCTAGACGTAGACCTGTACACTACCAAACATACAGTGGATACAGTAAGCATAATTTATTACTCTTTGTATTTATTGCATTATGTCTTCTTCTATTTCACCAGATAACAAGAAGAACACTGAGAAGCAGGCAGACCTTGGAGTTGGCGAAGGTGTGAGTGCAAGCAATGGTATCTACCAACAGTTTAGTCAAGATGTAGCTTCAGGTGGTAAGAAGACTGTAACATTTTCACGTACATTTGTACACTTCCTTGGCCCAGGCGTTGAAAAAGGAGGAGCCAAGGTCGAAAGCAACGCAGAAGGAGAGCTCTGCTACTCATATGATTGGGGTGCTAGTATTCTACCTTATAATACGACTAAGGCCGCATGTACCCCGTCTTAGCTGTTACCTTATATGTCAAGGTGTAACAGCTATCGTATCACTGGTCATGGCGTACGTATACATGATCTCATAACCTCCTGCGACGAAATTCAGGCGGATGGTCGCATAGTGACCACCCCTATGCCAGACTCTATAGAAGTATTCTCAGATAAAAATAGATTACTTCGACCCAGTAACATAGTGCCAATAGGCACTAAAACTATCTTCGAAATCAATAAAGGGTTTCGTCGTGTCGAACCAGAGACATGGGAGGAGGGGTTACTACCCCGGGTTAAGGTCCAGTTTCCCAGTGAAATGTATCAGAGCACCCGTAACGAGCCCCAACGTGACTTCAGACTTAGGGCATTTGATGTATACAATGGTCTTTTTGCTATGTTTACTTGGAATACTGGCAATGAGTTATCATTTAGTGCTGAACTTGACTCAGGCCGCATCCCCGTAGGCTCTTTCGCTGAAATGCACGACTTGCCATGTAATAAAACAACGCTCAATCTAGCCAATAAAATGCTTGACACAGTGTGGGGCATTCAGGCTAACATGGCGACCCAACAGAACCGCTCCCCCATTATCCCCCCCATGCCTGTCTTCTTCCGGTTTGCCCCTTTCTTTACAGCTAGGGGCCGTGCCCAACGTAGAGCTCAATTTAAATGTACTTATACGTCCACCATTGAGTTCTACTTCTCACCACGCATGGGGGTTGAGATGTTAATGCTAGGTAACCATAGTAAACGAATGAATGAATCCTATGTTGACCCCTGGGACAATGCTGCAGCTGATGTACTACGGTACAATCCCGGTGTCCATGCTGAAAATTTTGTCATGCCCTTAACCGCTTACATTCTCCAAGAGACGGCCCTCAGAACCGGAAACGACGCTCTTGTCCCCAAACCTGTCGTACTTGACGAGGACATAACTATGCAAAACAATGTTGAAAGTGAGTTTGTCAAGAAAGGTTTCGTTGTCACTGATACTGTCATCAATGACATACCCGTGGTCAAAAACATTACGTCAGAGGCCGGTGACGGCAACATAAAGACAGACGAACGTGACGTTGGACATGACTTACGTAACCCTGAGTTCTATGCTTCCGCTCTGGAGGGCATGGGGTTCAGTCAAGATGAAATTGATTTATTTGGCGACGTACTCGACCTCGAAGCTGACAGTGAAAGCGCAGCCAAAGACTATGTCATGAAAGACGGTATCTTGACCCAGACATCAGCGGACGACAAAACCCAAGTGGTCGGTCCTCTCCTTCCTGTCCAAGCCATCCCACAAATTGATGGCGACGTACGAGTCACAAACACTCGTAATCTCAGGCCAGCAGAGGCATGGCGAGCCATCGGGGTGGAGGACTACCCTGTATGGACTCGCAAAAGACATGTTTATAACTTTAGTTATGTACCGTGGCCCAGACTTGATCAGTACGGCACTGTTAATAAGAATCTATGTGACATACGTGATGTCCAAGCCGTCCGTCGCCTTAATGAGGCTGGTATTCTCAAAAAAATGAGAGTAGTTAACAGGGCAAATATTGTCCAAGATATGGAATTTGATGAGGGGGGTACTAAAGATAATAAACAAATGTTTGAAAAACCTGCTAGTCAGCTGCAAGAGAGTACGCTTACAACTCCTTTGCAGGTTGTCGGCCAAACTTCAATCCAACAGATTATGCCCGCGACTGACTCGTTTCCTGAACTCAAACTTTCGTTGACCCCAGAGGACGAACAGACACTGGTCAAGCAGACACCTATGAGCTACGAACAAGACTCACAAGCAGACATCTTCTCAGACCCACCACGCAAGAAACCAAAGAGAAACTAAATGGCAGACAGGTCAGATACTACTGATATTGTAAAAAGTTTTAAGCCACTTACTTTTTATGGCTTGAATTTATTCATTAATGCTATACAAACTGGTGTAGAAAATCTTTGGACAAAAACTCATCTCACTACAGGTTTTCAATGGCAATTAGTTACTCGTTATCTTAGAAATGCATTAATTCATCTTGGAGTTGAAAATGTGGCACCACCTACCAAATTGACTGAGGTAATTCAACGTAATGTCTGTGTGGATCCTAAAAGTAATGATAGAGTATGTTATCCATCGTATGCAGGGACAGCTAGAGGTGTATTTAATGGTGAACTTATGACTCCCACTGAACATAACTGGGGTGAAGGGATAGATTGGACTAGATTTAGTTTTTATAGAATAGTTGTTACTATGCCTGATACTGATATCTTTAAAATAAAAATAGTTGATGCTGGAGATGATATCTACTTTGATCTAGAAGGCAATCTAGTCTGTCAATATGATGATGATCCTAAGACTAGTAAAAACAAATATAGCATAGCAATATACATGCTTCAAAATCAAATGCCTATTCCACAACTGCCTAAACTGATAAAAGCATTAGATGATGTAACTACAATTCAAACAGCAGTATTAGATGTAAAAGATAAAGTAATTGCTGTAGGTAAACAATTAGAGACAATGCAATCCGAAAGAATCGAGTATTTATCAAAAGAAAAGGCCATGCAAACAGCAATTGCGACCATAGAAACAGAAATCGAACGTGTTGATAAGACACTTATACCTAATGAAATTCAAACATTAAGTATTAGAATTAAAGCCATAGAAGATCAGCACAAGATTGATATCGCAAAAATCCCCGAGCCTCTTGATATGATTAATGACGCAATTAGTCGTAAACGTATCACAATATTGACAGATAGGGTGGATGGCATACTCAATCAAATGACTAATTATCGTGATAATACCATTGTCAAAAGACCCTTTACACCATATGACGGTCCTATACCAAAAGCAACTGGTGGTGATGATCCGCATCATCAAAAATCAAATGATCTATTAAATAGGGTTAATGCAATCACTGGTCGTGTAGAGGATCTTGTACGTGAAATGCAACGTTATTCAGACCTATTTAATGCTCTCAAAGAAAAAGTAGATACTCTAGAAGTAGTAAAACAGAATGAAGGTATGGAGGGGGGGGGGGTGTCCATGTCCATTACGTGCTACATATACATCTGGCAAACGTCCTTTTAATACACTTTCATAACATTTCAGGCCTGCCGTACCATACACAAACTACAGTTCCGGGTCTAGCGGTGGATTTAGAGTTCCTCGCTACCAACAAAAAAAATACACAAATTATCAGAAAAAAAACTGGGAAACAGACATATTTAAAGCTGATATCACTTCCGGCGGTCCACTATACTCACTTGTACTAGAATTCCCCAACGAGTTAGCATCCATTGTTGATGCTCTACAGCCTCAAAAGCCATCACTCAAAAAAGACGGTGACTACGTCCGCAACAAACAAAACGAAGTATGCAAAACGTACTTTACGTCAGAAGACATCTCTGCGAGACGCCAATATTGTTCACCCACTGTTGCGTTGTCAACCCCCACCAGCATTTACGGGGCCATACCAGAGTTAGAGAAGAAGGTTGTCGATGCAGTCAAGCACATGTTCAACAACTCGCCATGTCTTGCCTGCTGGCACGACGGCCGTTCAGACGAATCTTGCACGTTCAAGGGCCTCCACATGCACTTACTCCTCCACAGCCATGTCAACTCATTTCCGCACGGCCACTACGCGTACACTCGGTTGACGACAGTGATGAAGGAGACGAACACCTTCTTCAATGGATTGAAGGCACGTTATCAGAAATGCGCGAACTTCAGTGGCTTGACAGCTTATCTCCTCAAAGAGCCCCGCATTCTGATAGGCTGCAACAACGAAATGATGCTCAAAGAAATACAGAAACACTCACAGCCATCAGAACCAGGTACCGTGGAGACGATGTGGCGGACCGAAGAAGAATCGGAGGAGGCGCCATTCGCCGACATTTGGGAGGACGACGAGCAAGCGAGTACGAGCGGGCAGTGTTCGGGAATAGGCATCAGCCCGTTCGGCCAACAGCTACAATTACTAGCGTCCAAGACACCCCAGACAGACCAGACGACTCCGACGATCAGTCAACCATCAGCGACCTTTCAGCAGAGTATGAGGGACTGTACACCCCAGCCACGCCAGAAAGTGACGATCTCCGCAACAGCCCGGAAGATCGAACACATATTAGCTCGTCTGAAAGAGTGTTCCGCCACAACTTACGAAGAGGTCCTAGAACACCTCAAGGGCCTTACACCTCAACCCCTAGAAGAGATCGCCAGGTGGCGCACAATAATGACGTCAATGAACAGCATGAGGATGCTCCAGCAAGCCCAAGCAGAGATGGAGATCGACCGGAAACAGACACGGAGTACATACATTGACACCCTCATAGAAGCGAACTTTGGTGATGAAAGTGATATGATGTCAACACAAGAAACAACCAGAACGTTCATCGACTGGTGCCAAGAACAGAATATCACTCCTGCACAGTTCATCTTGGACTTATATCTGATACTGGGTATGAAACTGAAGAAAATTAACACTTTCATGCTCCATGGCCGAAGTAATGCGGGCAAAACTTATTGGATGAATTGTCTCATACCCATACCAAACATTGTTGGCCAAACAGTCCCATCGGCAGATTTCGCTTGGATGGACTGTCCAGGGAAGCAAGTAATCATGGTCCCAGAGTTGAACCTGACCAAGCCTGAGCAGGTGGAAGAGGCGAAGTGTGTCTTTGAGGGTCAAAAGAAGAAGGTTGGTATCAAAAACAAGGCTCCACAGTTCCTGGAGAGGACCCCTCTATTGCTCACTTGCAACACCAAGCCGTGGGCAAATTACTCAGAAGAAGAGGAGGGGTTGAGAAATCGTATGGTAATGTACGAGGACCTTTTGGAATCCCAGATACTGCCTAATGCTGGGAATCCAAACTTGCGGTTTTTCCCCCACGCCTTCAAGTATATCAAGGACGAACTAGATAGTGGCCCTGACTTCGGCTATGACATGCAGTCCGACCCTGATAAACGCTCTGAGGTAGAAGAAGCAATAGATGTGTTCCTGAAGAAAGAGTTGCATGACTATGTGTCTTTGGAAGAGTTTTGGGATAAAGAGGAAGACGAGTTCATCCGGTTGTATAATGATGTTCACGTGGACCCCACAAGGACGGACAGATATCTCACTTTAGAGCCAGACAGACTAGAGAGAGGCTACCCATTGTCATGCACTATTCGCGAAATGAAGCAACATTTCGTATAATGGAAACAGCAAGCGGGAGATTATTCTGTAAAATGGGACAACGATAGCTGCGTCTTACTCAACTGTAGAGAGGAACGGTAACGAGTGGCAGACATCCCCGCTCACATTATGGCCAAACTAAAGTACCATAAGATCAGACTGGTTAGGGTGTATAAGATCTTTGAGAAAGAAAAGCTGACCTTAATCCAGAAAGACGGTTACCCAGTCAAACAATCCATTAAAGAAATGGTGCAGATGATTAGCCGAATTCAAGAAGCTCATGAGAAGCATAGTAAGAGGTTCGCGCCCAAAATAGCAAGTACGCCAATCATCCCTGCCACCAGTTGGATTGAAGACGAAGTCATGTCACGTGCTTAAATAATCTTCACTTGTGAAGGGCGGCTCGATCAACTTCAAACGTGAAGCCCTAACCCAGAATAATGAAAGTAAATAATATGTAAGAACGTTGACCGCTCAGACTCTGAGGACTCCGATGCTGATGATGTTGAGATGGTTGTGGACCATGTGCTTTCTTCGTTGTCTTTTTATATAAGAGATTAAAAAATCTATGAAGTGGTCAAATTTGTTATTTATGTAATTTTTTTGATGCTGTTGTTGTTGTTTTATGATTCGGGCCTATGGATTTGATATATTTATAGGCCCAAATGCTGGGCAAAATATTTCGCAGACTGTCTTTGTGGAGTTTGAGCCGTGTTTCTTGTTTGTGTTTTATTTTTGTTTTTGTGTTCTTTGTCTTTCGCGTTTACCCTGTGTCATTAAACCTGCAGCTAGAAAACTGTCCAGGTCAAAACACGAACAGGTAAATTCTGAACAATTACTATAAATGAACTTTTTCTTTCACTGGTTATACTTGGAAAATGGCACTGTTATTTCAATCAAAATGTGCACCACATAATTTAGTATTTTTTTTACTCATTGGATATGCAATTATGTATTAAGGTACATGAAGGGCTTCCTGGCAATGTTGGTTGAACTGGGTGTGTTCCGGGAGATTGAGCTGTCATTCCTAATGGTAGGACACACACATGAAGACATAGACCAAATGTTTTCTAGGTGAGATATGATTCCATTCATAATTAATTCTGAACTATTTCATTTGTAGTATGAAGATAACATCTATTTATAAAATAAAAATAAAATATCTTCTTAAAAACTCTTTACAGCATTCGAATTTAATAAACATCTATTTATTGTTTGCACAACAGGTATTCCATATGACTTGCGTCAAATGATGTATTCACCCCGGACGAATGGATTTGAGCAGTGCTTAACGCCCAAACCGATAGGTTGAAAGAAAGAAGTTTACCTTAAATTGCATGAAAATTGTTAAATATAAATAAGCATTTACTGAAATCACAACATGAACATATTCTTCTTTTCGTTTTCCCTATAAGAGGCGAATGAACTGACACTACACGTTTGTTTGTATTTTGAACCACAACTTTAGTTGCATTGCATAACAATATGTTTTCTTTCAGGACGATTCTACTAATTTCTTCAAACAGTTTAATAAATCTTAATTATTAACAAAAAAATTGTCAAAGTCATTTATCATTCTTATTTCGTAAAGAAAGAAAAGGATTAATTTTGAAGGTAACAATCAAAAAATGTACAAATTGAAAAGATACATTACATAAATTTACTTATAGCTTAGAATGTATTTCATGATTCAATACTCAGTACCCGGGGGAACGTTTAATTTCAAAATTTGGGGAAAGATTAATTATAAAGCAACTAAGGATCTGCAGTTAAGAATATATCCATTTAACTACATTGTTTTACTTTTTTTTTTTGATTTATGACAAATATTTTTCAGTTTTACGAAACGGTACGATTCTTATTATGGCCGGAACAGTTATCGAAATGAGTTTCTGCATTTTCTTCTCCGATACCATGGTACTGGAAATAGTGGTGAACAAGGCTAACAACTGTGTCTGCCCCCTGTCTGAAACATGAAATATCGAAACTTGTATACTTTCGTTGAGATACCCATTTACGTGTATTTCGTATAAAAATATTTTTTGCAAAATTGAAAATAACAAGAAAAAAGCAAGTAAACTGACACGCAGACATTGATTGAAAAAAACTATTCAGGAATAAGCCACTGTTTAATAATATATGAACTGAGTTGATTATAAATACAATCTACATGTACCTGAGCCTTCTGCACACACTCCAAAGACAGCACATTTCCGTGGGATTTCGAAGAAAATAGGGCCAGTCTGTTGGGCATGATGGGGGAAGAAGACCTGCTGTGCGAAATCCCAACTGCATTTGAGGGTGTCTGGCAAGGCAGGAGAATGTCCTGAAATAAGACAGCAATATGAAGAGTACATATATACATTCTGACAGTTCATAACAGATTGCCTGTTATGCATTCTAATACTATTTAGAAAAAAGAATCAGTTTTAGGCAAAACTAGTTTAAAGTATTAACTTGTATACAAAGTGAGTTGAAACAAACCCAATTTAAGTTCAACTACCAGTACCTCCAGCCTTTTCCTCATCATTGAGCTCCAAAAACACATTTTACTTTGAGCTCATTGATTTCTGTAGTGATCATTTTGTGTTTTTGCTTTTTATATATGGTTTGTATATGCTTCTAAAAGCCTTGCCTTTTCATCTTCATCTTGACCACATGAAGATGTGGAAATTGCTGAGGTTTGCCATTTATGGCATAGATCTATCTTTGGTTTGGCAGTATAATGTGTGGACAAAACTCCTGCCATACCATACCCACTGGAAAGATCTTCAACTCACGTCCTTATATGCCGCTTCAACCATTGTTTTTGCAAAAGAAGAATAAGTATCTGCAATAGATTGCCAGGCAATAAAAGAGCATATTTCACAATAAAAGTTCGCACTCTTTCCCTGTCCTGATATGTTAGACCTTTTCCATAATTTGATGGCTGCTTACTTAGACCATGGTGCAGGCAGTCAGGTCATTTTATTATAATGCCTGCTGGATGTTTATAAGTATTTTCTTTCCGAATATGCGAAGCAAAATAGTTTGCGGCACACTTGCTGTCCATCATAACTATGGCGATTTCCCCCTCAATTTCTGTTTCTTTTTACGCACAATGTAAACTTAGAGGATTGTGTGTGCTGACCAAGCTCGGCGATAATTACTCGGAATGTAAAGATCGTAATCATCAAGGTTACATACCACTAATTTTCCTAATCGGAGACGGGGGAGCAACACGAAAAGGTTTTATGTTGCAAGATTTATTTGTTTTCGAAGACAACCCTTGCACTTAAAATTCTCTGAAAAAGGGACCAACTTGCCTCTTTTTTTAAAAAAACAACAACAACATTGATAGTTAGTTCATACTAGATTAGGTCTTCTCCCTGAAATTACATTGAATTGCTTATTTGTCACATTTTCGGTTTTAAAAAGAAAAGAGACGAATACATTAAAATAATTTTCCTTTTGGATATGTTCTCGATTTTGTTGGCAATAAGGGTTTAAAGGAAGCCTTTAAACATGTATGAAAATACCCGATTAAATCTCCGATCTTGCTTAATTGTCGATATGAGTAAGCAATGGTTCCGATGCTCAAGAACTTCGGTTAATGGCTTGCGCTACGGATTGTACAAACTGGTGCTGTTACAGATTTAATGTGAATTGGCTAAGTTAAGAAAAAAGATGAAGCGTTCGAACGTCCATCGATGAAATGGAACTATAAGTCAGTTGTTAGAATTCACTTACTCTTAATAACTAACCTGATGACCATTTAAAATAAATTGCCATTATTTTTGTATTGGCCTTCATGCTGTTATAATGAAGAATAAAAGAACGTTAATGGTGTGCCTCGGAGCGGATGACAAAGCTCGCGAGTTTGTATTTATAACTACTAAGGGCATCAAATGAGTGATGTTGTATGGTTTTCTTGCTTATGATATACACAACCTTAATCAAATTAACTATATGCACCTTTCTACTATGCATTAGTAATATACAACGCCGGTCTTTGTAGCCCTTTAGCACAAAGTCGTCTTAAACTGATTAAACACAGTACTAAGGGCATCAAATGAATGATGTTGTATGGTTTTCTTGCTTATGATATACACAGCCTTAACCAAATTAACTATATGCACCTTTCTACTATGCATGTATAATATACATGGCCGCCCTTTGTAGCCCTTTGGCACAAAGTCGTCTTAAACTGATTAAACACAGTCTTCGCCTGTTGTTTTTGTCAGTTTATATGCACTCTGAAAGTGCTTGCATAAATTCTTCCTTAACATGGACTTCGGACAATCGGACAAGGAACAATCATTTTTTACAATAGGGTTATGTAGTTCAACTAGTGCAGTAGAAGTTCAATCTCGTGTAACGGAAACTACGCTTACTCCGCCCATAATTATTAATTTAGAATTAACTTATTGACATCTAGCAACTACTTTGATGATTACTTCCTCATAAAAATATATAGTTTACTATTTCGTCCTTCATAATATCTAAGATATCTATCTATCCTATTATTAAATACAAATACGTGGAATCGTGTTATCTTTAAAACCGTGTTTAATGTTTCAGCAACAAAGGCGTTTTGTCAATTTAATTTTTTTGCGAAAGGTTATCATTCGGATTTTCTCATAAATAAACGATAGATAAATTAATAAAGCGTCCTTACATAACTAAACTTTCAGCCCTTTAATTTTATGAAACTTCTGCAGAATTGAGTTTTCTTTAAAACCGTTTTTGGCTAGCTAGAATGATTCCCGTGTGAAGTCTCTGTCTTTTAAAAATACACGTAGGTAACAGAAAGTTGATACTGTACATGTCGTGTTTTTACTTTTATTATTATTTTGTTTGTTTTATCACAGTTTAAGTACGATGGTGGTTGTTATTAGAAAAAAAGTATGGAGTAGATTTTATTGGTAGGCAGAAGTGCAAATCACTCAAAGCCTTCTGGCGTGCTTCCTGACCTCGCCAGCTTTGCTTTGTTCTCATTAAACTTTTGGCGATGAAAGCCGGTGACATTTAACCATTTTTTTTCTGTATGTCCTCTTTTGATTCTGGCACTCTTGCCGAGAAATACACACAGGGGTGGCATTTAATGAAAAGGAATAACGCCAGAGCCATTGAACACACACAATCACGTACAAGAAACATGGTATAACAGCTCAAAAATACACAAACAACACCTTACACATATACTAAGTTAAACAAATAGGCGTGTTAATAAAGTGTTGTAATACGCCATAGTCGGTCAGTTAAATGATAATTTACTTTGAGCTTATCAACTAGTTAGCGCAAGCTTAATCGTATCCCAATATTCTCGAATAAGGTAAAAACGTGAAAGGTAAATCTTGGACTTTATCGAATATTCAAGTCATTTACCTTCGCGCTGATGGAATTTATTTTGTTTCTTTATTGTTTAAAGAAAGAAATTACAAGTTTAAAATAGAAGGAATAAACAATACCTCCCCAACTTGATGGTTGTGGTGATTTACATCTAGCTAACAAGGAACATCCGACACCTACTTTAAGCGAACAACGCTATTTCCCCTCTCATCGGTCTTATCAGGAGTCTCCTAATTTACTGCGATTATATGCAGAAAATAATTTTTGAACCAGAAACCATATTTTTTTTTAAGTTCCTGAATTCTCAGATTCTACAAGTGAGTTTTTGGGATAAAAATACTAACAACAGTAAACTTTTTTTTCTTCAAATAATTAAACAAAACTGTCAATTGAAAAAGTTGCATAGCAATGACAAATCAGAAAGAAGAGGGGTAATTTAAGCATATTCAAAGTCTCACTCCTCTGTATGGACAAATTCTTATAAAAAAAAAAAAAAAAAACATACTTATTGAAATAAAAAAAATATGCTTAAATAATTTCCTTTGGTAAGGAATTTAATATTTTTAAGTAGTATACTTATATATATAATGTTGTATATAATGATGTTCAAAAAGCAGTTTGTCAATTATTTATAAAAAATATTTTTGCTAATAGTTTATGATTATGTTAGGTTCGCTGAAATTTCAAATTTAGTAGAAAAATATTTACACAAAAGAGTTGTTGCTGCTTAATGGCATTTGTTATAATTTGGTCATTGTTGAATGTAACGAAAAGGATCAATGTGAGACAATATTGTAAGCAAAATGATAATCATGTACTGTTATATTACCATGTTGCTCAGGAAAATTATGCTTCTGATCTTTCCCGATTCATTACGATTGTGAAGCCATCTTACCAATGTGCCTATGATTAAGTATCAAAAGATTTTTTCAGAATGCATGGCGAAATTCACATAAGAATAATCATGTATGAAATAACATACATATTCTTAAAACATATAGTGTTACCTTTCCAGCCAACCTATTAAGCGCTATTATCAAGCTTAAACAGATGATTTGTTTATTATACAAAATGATCCTCAATTGATTCTTCAGATGGCCGCAGTGTTTATAAGTAATAGGGAATGCTCAGAAGGTTTTTTTGAGCGTTGTATAACGTTTTATGCAATCAAATTATTTTATTGTGGAATGTTGTGTAAGCTGTGTTTTGTATTGTATATTTAATAGCATTACTTAAATTATCAGTCCAGTATTGTTTCTACAATGAGTGTGTCATAAGGATATGATATTTCCACTGCACATACATGGAGAATAAACTTTACAGTTCAGAGCAGCTTCATTCTTTATTTACAATGTATCCCGCGTTTTCATTGAATCAAAATTGATCCAATTGTATTCCATGACTTAAGCCATTTTAAAAACAGTAACAAGACTGCCCAATGAAATATTGAATAGAAGTTCTTGCAAACTTTGTTATAATTTCATTTTTTGTTTGAAAGTGATGGAAGATGACAGCTTAATAAAGTCATGCTGCTCTTGTCCGTTTTCATAGGAAGAATGATTTCTGACCAGCACTCAGGTGTACATTTGAAAGGCCATGAGACAGTACTCCTGTAGGAGATTAAATCTGCAACCTCTGAGTGAGAGGTGGACACCTATATCGCTTTATTTCATCTAAAATTAGAGTTATATATTGAATAATGTATCTTAAAAAATGTATAGTACAGTTTCGCAGTTAGATTTTTTTTTTATAATTCTTAAACTGCGAAAGAGTTCTAACTGACAAGTATCTGAAAAATGCACATATGAACATGCCCTTAACTATTGATGATGTTAAAATATACAAACTATTCATCAACCTCAAAAAAGAAATTAATTGGTACAGTTTCGCTGTCAAATGAATTTGATTTTATTTTTCCAATTTGGCCGCGAAACTGTCCCATTTAACATATTTTAACAAAGACATGTTTTAAAAAGTAAATAATGAAATATTAATTTGTAAGCTTATTTCTTACTTAATATAGAAAGTTATATCTGAATTGTATACCAATACTTGCTAAAAGGAAAAAAAAAGGAAATTGCTCAAAAGACTATCTAGAGACTACCTTTATAGGTGTCAGCAAGATTGGAACTCTTTTGTTTTGTTTTCCAAATGTTTCTACTAGCTGAAGTCTGAAACAAGCAAGATTGGTTCATATAGTATGATTGTACAGTTAAACGATTTATTTGTTGTTGCACATCCCTTGAGATAATCAATGTTGCCTCTCCGGCCCTATGCGGCAAGGATGGTGGTACTGACGGGTGGTTGTTCTAGTCCGTCGTCCTTTTGGTTTGCTGTGTCCCTGCCGCTAATTAATCATTTTCTAAGGGCGTTAGCTCTTATGCTAGGAGGACTTATGCTTATGTAGCTTATGTAGACGTGTAGTTCAAGCTGCTCCGGCAAAAGACTGGTGTTTTACAATAAATAATTATTCACAAACGGATATTGACATTTTGTGTGAGATGGATGTTGGATATATCTGCTGGGGAAGAGAGGTAGGCGCTAGTGGGACCCCCCACCTCCAGGGATTCGTCCAATTTAAGAAGAGAATCAGGATGACTGCTCTTAAGAAAATAAAGCCATTCGACCGCGCTCATCTTGAGAAAAGGCGAGGAACTGCTCCCGAAGCAAGAGATTACACGGCAAAAGATGACGAGGAGACTTGGTACGAGAGAGGGTTCATGTCACAAGAAGGTGTTGGACAGTTACAGAACTTAACTGACATGGCATTGAAAGGCCATAACGCTGAGGATCTGTATGATCAAGACGGAGGGTGCTACGTCGCACATAAAAGAAAAATCGACGAAGCAGTGGGAGCAATAAAACAATGTCAGGAAAAGAAGAGACTGAAGACAGCCATGAGCGAGGGCAACGTAGAGCTGAAAACTTGGCAGGATTGGGCGGTCCACCACTAAGCTTAGAGCTTATGCTGCTAGAAAACGCTTTTATGCACGGAAAAAGTATGGAAGGAAGTGTAGAAAGGCTGCATTTAAACGGAGAGTTTGCAGGAATAGGAGAAGTTATCGAAAGAGGAGGCGATGAGTTTTTCCAAAACGTCATTTGAGGTTTGTAGTACCAAAATACCCGGGGTTGGCTTGACTGAAAGTCAAAGTCCCCGCTATTCCCCGGACCGGGGGGGGGGGGGCCGGATTGGGGGCATGGCTACAATTGACTGGTGCATAATATTCATTAGTTAATTTCAGTTTTAGAATAAAATTGTCGTTAGTTTGTCGCCATTTATAACAATAAGGTACTCAAATCTCATATTAACATAATTATGTTTACATAATATACTATAAACAACCCCACTATTAAACAGAAAATCCAATTTGATCATTAATATACATGAAATTGTACATATTGGTCACTTGATGAATTGAAGTACTTTTAGGAGGCATGTGAATGTCTGATAATAAACTGATCATTTGAGTGTCATTCTCCTTGTGCCCCTCAAGTGATCACTTGAGTGTCCCTTACGTGAATTTGGTTGGAGTGTGAGTGAAAGTGGCTGTTCTGAACGAGGCAAATAAGGTACATCAACTAATTGTATCCAGAAGTAGTCATTTGACAAATTGTTCATACATTTTTTTTCATTTTCAAGGATGCAGTGTTTACAAGCTTCTTCACATCAGGGCGCCAGCCACTTCCAAAATGCAGGAAAACAGTGCACTGCAAACAGTTTATGTGCCATGCTTTTCTCTTTAGAAAAGTCACCAGTTGAATGGCAATTTAATGATTAAGACACAATATTAAGGAATGGTGACTGTTTATATCAGAAAATTGGATCATCAAGCTTCCTCCTTATCAGTGACTTACCAGAACAGTTTGAACACTTTAATATTAAGGTTAATAGGACATATTGTGGCACAATGAATAGAAAAGTTACTGAACGCCCTTTTTACTCCCTAATTGATGCTGTTCAAGACATTGACACATTTTGTTTTATATCAGCTGAATGTTATACTGTGGCTGTTATGCATTACAATGGTTTCTTTTATGTATTTGATCCTCACAGTCGTAAAGACTGTGGTATGCCTTTTCCAAATGGTACAGCAGTCATGACCAGGCATACTTGTCTTAGAAACGTATGTCATTTTTTCATGCATTTATGTGCAAGCCTTTTTCAAGATAAGAACAAAAATGTCTGTTTTGAGGTTACCCATGTCTCCATCAATGACATTAGATGTGAAAAACTTGTAGATTGGGAGTCTTCAAATTCAAGTAGTGAATTCTCAGGATTCTCAGAGATAAGTGATGGTGAGTATTCTTGTACATTGTTTTTGTTGAAAGAGAGGGAAAATGAGTTAGAAAAACAATTGCAAAAATCGCTGTCCAGTGACTGTTCTTCATGTGATTTGTCTAAAACTGACCAGGAAAATAATTCAATGCAGGAATTTGATTTAACCAGGGATATTAATGATGTGATAAGTGGGACAGATAAAGATGATCTATTTGAGGCTAGGGCTGGAGAAGATAATTATCTTGAGTCAAAGGTTATTGAAAAGAGTGAAGGTCTATTTCTGAATGAGACTAGGGTTGTAGGGTGCAGAGTAGGCTTTTCTCAAAATGAGTCCGCGGCTAATGAAAATAGCAAAGGTCAATCTTTAAATGAAAATGGGGCATTTCAAAACAGTGGAGTTGAATATGGTAATGAGACAGGGACTTTTGAAAATAGAGAATGTGAAGCACTAGATGGGATAGATGATTTGATATCTACATTTAATGACTCGTCCACATTTTAGCAGTGAATTCATCTAGATGCACTAGAACAGTCAGATGACAGTTATGTTACAATTAAGTATGATGTGCCTGAAAAACTTCATCAAGTTGAAAATGAGGTAAGCACCGATGATGATATGCCATTAAGCTTCATTTCAAAACAATCAAAATTCAGTCAAAAAAGGAAAAGTCAAAGAAGTATTTTTGCTGATAGGATTAATGTTAATATAGAGTCAGAGCCTACCATAACTAGACAAACAGACAAATACCCCAAATTAGTGACGCATGGAAGAGGAAGGAAGCGGACAAGAAATGAAGAGGAATGGAAAAGAAATAAGAGAAAGCAAAGAAGAAATGAAGGAAAGAGTTACATCAACAGATATTGAAAAGAAATGCGCCAGCGCGAAATTAAACCAGCATGTGGTTTGAAATGCAAATTCAAATGTACTACTCATGTGCAAGAGAATGAAAGACAAAAGATTTTCCATAATTTCTGGAACATTGGCAATTTATCAAAACAAAGGCAATTTCTTGCGAAGTACTCAATAAAAAAAATGAAATCACGAAACAAGTTTAATCTGAAACGAAAATGTTCAATGAGATACACAGTGCCAACTTCTTCAGGCTCAACGCGTGTTTGCAAACTTCCTTAACACATTTGGTATTTCTCAAACATCTATAAACACAGCACATACCAAGGCGACCTCAAATGGATTACCTGGGGTAATTTCAGACGACCTGAGAGGTAAATCAGATTCCAGTCGATGGAATTCAACATCTTCAGATCGTATACAAGATGTTAGACATCACATCACCTCATTCCCAATTATTTAGTCCCACTACTGTAGAAAAAATTCAAAAAGACAATATTTACAGTCTGGGCTTAGTTTGGTAAAAATGTACAACCTCTATTCCAAGGAATGTGAAACAAAGAATCAAGAAAAGGTATCTGAAAAGGTTTACAGGACAATTTTCAATACAGATTTTAACATTGGTTTTCACCAACCGCGTAAGGACCAATGTGATATCTGTAACTTCTTTAAACATGCAACAAATATTGAACAAGCAAAGAAGTTAGATGAGTATGAAAAACACATAAGAAACAAGGATCTTGCCAGAAACCAAAAGGAATCGGATAAAAGTCTTGCAAAGACAGACAATATTGTTGTTGCCTGTTTTGACCTGGAAGAGGTTCTGGCAACGCCAAAGGCTTTTGAATCTTCTGTCTATTACAAACGCCGTCTCAACACTTTCAACTTCACCATATATAACTTGGGAAATTCAGAAGTTCATTCTTATTTATGGAATGAAACTGTAGCCAGCAGAGGTGCCTCTGAAATTGCCTCTGCTGTATACAGTTTCAAAAAACAAAGAAGTGAAAAAGGATACAAGAAATTTATTTTCTACTCAGACAATTGTGCATCTCAAAACAAGAATCGCTTTTATATTACGATGATTTGGTATTGTTTGCAAAAATTTAACTTGGCATCAATTGTACACAAATACCTTGAAAAAGGACATACATTCAATAAAAATGACAGTGTTCATGCCGGCATTGAAACTACTTCACGACACCTTTCAGTCTACACAACAGCCCAGTGGGCAGCCATTATCAGAGCTGCAAGGTCAAAAAAAACATACATAGTACATGAAATGTCTATTGAGGACTTTTTTGATTTCAAACAACTGTCGAGTCATTTAAGAAATTTTGACCTTAATGATAATAGATGTAAAGTTTATATCAGTGAAATGAAAAGTTTCTCAATGAGCTCAGATTACCCATTCAAGTACTGCTTCAAATATGATCATGGCAGTGAAGAGGTTGGCTCTGTGAATCTTCGTAGCCGTCTGAGAAGGTCAGTAGACTGTTGCCCAAACCCAAAGGAGATAGACCTTCGTCAACTAAGATCAAGTCTAATTCCAATCACTCTGGACAAGTACAATGACCTAATATCACTTTGTGTATCAGGTGTTGTTCCAAAGCCAAACCATGTGTTTTTTGCACTATTGCCCCACACAAGTATTATGACTGTGGTAGGATAAAAGCATATAATGGTAAAACCAGAAAATGCCATTTGATTTGAGTAGAAATTTAGTTACTGATGTTGATATTGTTTGGACATTGGTTTAAATGTGTTGGAACATGTTGGTTGCTCATTTAAGTAAAGGAATTGATTTTGGATTGATGTTATCATAAGGGTATTAACACAGTAACTGTTGGGCTTGTTTTGGACTACGCACATACTTTTACGAGCCCAAGTGTTTTCATATCCCTTATAATGATATGGATCCCACTATTCATCACTCATTTTTACATCAATACTTCAATATTTGTTTTAAGAAATGCTTCATTTCATTTAGGATAACTTACAGTAGTTCTTTCTCACCAATATAATTGAACGACCAGACTGTTACCAGAAACTGTTTATCAGATTATGTCACAATAACGTTAAGATAAACACTTTCAATTTACATGCTTATCAATATCTGATGATTTGCAATCATAACATTTTCAAGGATGTTACAATCATCAGAAAATATTCGCAATATTATTACTGAAATGCAGTTCCTTAAACAAATGGAAGTTGATGTGTAAATATAATTATTTGGAGATTGGTTTTAATGCATTTATTAATGTGTGTATAATTTATTGTGTTATAATTATTTTAACACGAGACTAATACTGATTCTGGAGATATAATCATTAAAGTGTGTTCTATTATCACATTAACACTATCCTCTGGTTGAAACAAACTCTTCAAGGCCTTGTGAAGTAATGTCATAGCTATTGAATTTCTTTCCAAAGTATTGCACATAAATTTACAAAAAATAAAATGTTACAGGTCTGGAAAATCACAGAACTGTTCTGGCAGCTAGTGAAATATATATAAACAATTATCAAATTTCAAAGTGATACTGTTCAATGATATTCTATGACTTGGATTGTTCTAGTCTTTGTCCCATTTAATGATGTTGGTGTTATCCTAAAGAGTTTTGGGAGGTAATAAAGGTACAATCTATTTATCTTAGAGAGTGTTTTGTCCCTATTGTATGTTATGCATGTATAATAATAATGCTTTATAATGAAGTTTCACTGAAAGTAAAACAATGGCTGATAAAGGCAATCTGGGTAATATTAAAATTATACAGTATATCAATATTTCAACTATATCATTCATGTTTTTAGTGTTTGTTTTAAGACTTTCACCATGAATTCTAATTAATATTTTGTTTGTATATAACAGCATATTATATGCTTATTTTATGTACTAGAATTCAGATATCAAAAAAGCCATAATTAATACTTAATGCATATTCTATTATCCCCTTGATATATAATAATATAATGATGTTCAAAAAAAAGTTTGTCAATTATTTATAAAAAACATTTTTGCTAATAGTTTATGATTATGTTAGGTTCGCTGAAATTTCAAATTTAGTAGAAAAATATTTACACAAAAGAGTTGTTGCTGCTTAATGGCATTTGTTATAATTTGGTCATTGTTGAATGTAACGAAAAGGATCAATGTGAGACAATATTGTAAGCAAAATGATAATCATGTACTGTTATATTACCATGTTGCTCAGGAAAATTATGCTTCTGATCTTTCCCGATTCATTACGATTGTGAAGCCATCTTACCAATGTGCCTATGATTAAGTATCAAAAGATTTTTTCAGAATGCATGGCGAAATTCACAAAAGAATAATCATGTATGAAATAACATACATATTCTTAAAACATATAGTGTTACTTTTCCAGCCAACCTATTAAGCGCTATTATCAAGCTTAAACAGATGATTTGTTTTTTATACAAAATGATCCTCAATTGATTCTTCAGATGGCCGCAGTGTTAATAAGTAATAGGGAATGCTCAGAAGCTTTTTTGAGCGTTGTATAACGTTTTATGCAATCAAATTATTTTATTGTGGAATGTTGTGTAAGCTGTGTTTTGTATTGTATATTTAATAACATTACTTAAATTATCAGTCCAGTATTGTTTCTACAATGAGTGTGTCATAAGGATATGATATTTCCACTGCACATACATGGAGAATAAACTTTACAGTTCAGAGCAGCTTCATTCTTTATTTACAATGTATCCCGCGTTTTCATTGAATCGAAATTGATCCAATTGTATTCCATGACTTAAGCCATTTTAAAAACAGTGACAAGACTGCCCAATGAAATATTGAATAGAAGTTCTTGCAAACTTTGTTATAATTTAATTTTTTGTTTGAAAGTGATGGAAGATGACAGCTTAATAAAGTCATGCTGCTCTTGTCCGTTTTCATAGGAAGAATGATTTCTGACCAGCACTCAGGTGTACATTTGAAAGGCCATGAGACAGTACTCCTGTAGGAGATTAAATCTGCAACCTCTGAGTGAGAGGTGGACACCTATATCGCTTTATTTCATCTAAAATTAGAGCTATATATTGAATAATGTATCTTAAAAAATGTATAGTACAGTTTCGCAGTTAGATTTTTTTTATAATTCTTAAACTGCGAAAGAGTTCTAACTGACAAGTATCTGAAAAATGCACATATGAACATGCCCTTAACTATTGATGATGTTAACATATACAAACTATTCATTAACCTCAAAAAAGAAATTAATTGGTACAGTTTCGCTGTGAAATTGATTTTATTTTTCCAATTTGGCCGCGAAACTGTCCCATTTAACATATTTTAACAAAGACATGTTTTAAAAAGTAAATAATGAAATATTAATTTGTAAGCTTATTTCTTACTTAATATAGAAAGTTATATCTGAATTGTATACCAATACTTGCTAAAAGGAAATTGCTCAAAAGACTGTCTAGAGACTACCTTTATAGGTGTCAGCAAGATTGGAACTCTTTTGTTTTGTTTTCCAAATGTTTCTACTAGCTGAAGTCTGAAACAAGCAAGATTGGTTCATATAGTAACTTTTTCTTAATCTTCATACATGTTCTTGGCATAAATATTGCTAATAAAGGTTATTTGTGCCACTTTGTGACATCGCTATTCTTGTATGGCTATTCTTTTTATTGTGAGTTGATTTATTGTAAAATGATGCATGATACAGTTAATTCAAGAAAAAAGGGTTTCAATCTTTGCTCATCTTAACCCGAGGTGAGCTACTGTAAACGTCTGACATGTTTTTGTTGATATGTCATAAACCAATATACAGACATACTACATATTTTATAGGTTGTGCCTGTACATCAAATGGGATTCTGTTGAAATTAGACTCTGTTTTTGCCGCTGCATTTTCGGTTGTCTTTAATACAATAAGGAACTGTCGATCTACTGTTAAGACCACAAGTTTGACAACATTTGCATATATTGGAGTTTTCTGAGGACTTAAGCATAACTTCCTGTTAATTCCTTGTTTGCTTATTTGTATTTAGATCCTCTGCAACATTATTTATACTTTTCCTGTTTGTGATAAATTAACAGTATATATTTGATGAAAATACCTATAAAGAAGTTTATTCTCAACTGGCGTTAGGCTCAAATTCCTCGTTAACTGTCTTCGTCTAGTCTGGTCTGTAAATGTAGGTAACTTCAATAGAACAAGATTTCAGCAACCACTCCGCTTCGTATAATTCCGTAATTCAGTCAGCATGCTCTCAGTTACTTTGTTCATGATAAATGCTAGTTTCTTGTATAGAAAATAACACAGTTACATCGTATCTTCTGTCAATGGCTATTCACCACTATTTGTTCTCACAACCTCATCTCTATTCCTTGTGGCAAACCCTCTATCACTGCACTTTTCAACAGATTGTGGCCTAGACGGATTGCAAGAGAAGGCACATAAAATAATTGAATTCGCTCCTTACTTCTTTTGAAATGTCAAATGACAGCTATTTTGTTTGTAAATGTACCACGTGACAATGAAAATCGTAAACGAAAAAAAAAATTCTAAAATATATGGTTATTTTTTAGACTTTCAAACACAAAAAAAATTATTATAAAATAGGAGCATTCTTTAAAAAAACAAAAACATTAATTTTCACTTAAATACAAGTTACATGAGTTACATAGCAGATGATATTCGTGTTTACTTAATTGGCAACCAGAAAAATGTTACATATTAATTGTAATACAGTCGAAACCCGGTTGCTTGATATTTCAGTGACCGGCCAAAATACTTCGAGCCTCGAAAATATCGAACCTAGCGGGATTATTTACTGAATGCGAATATTTCTTTGATTCGTTAAAGAAAGTCCTGTTTACCTCGTTTGTTACTTGCTACGTTATCTCCGCTAGAGAAGAGTTTTTATTGAACATAGTAACCGAACACACATCGTACAGTTCGCAACATGACGCATTCAATACTATGAAAAAATCTTTTTTTTTATTTATTTACGCAATAAAAATAACAATATTTTAACATCTATACGATAACAATAAACAAGCAATCGTTATACAGTGAGAAACACCTAAGCATACCTTAGGTTGTACCGGGTCCTTCTTTAGATTGCACAGCATTTATATTGTATCTTTTTTCACCTGTAAGTATCAACTAATATTTTTAACTTTACATTTTCTCAAAATCTGCTTATTGTTCACATGTTCCGTTTTCTTTTCATTCAACCACACATGCAGGAGAAGCAATTGCTGGTAGTGATGATAATGACAACCAAAAAGGAATGACAATTGTAGGTCAAGGTGACGGTCAATATACAAAATCTAATTGGTTATCTGCTGGTACATCAAATAATACCCTTGTAATGACAGCTGGAGCTATGATGTCAAACAAAAATAAACCAGCTGGTAAAACTGTTGGTACCATAACGAGCAGAGAAACCTCAGTCAATATACAAGCTAAAATGAACGTATTTTTATAATATATATTTCATTATTGTTACAGTCAAACCAAAAATGTAGCAGCAACAACACCACCAGCAACGCCACCTCCCTACACATTAATTAGACATAAACTGATACACTTAGTTAGATGTGGACGATTTCTAGCATGGGATATGATGATGTAAATGGAAGACAAAAAGTGGCCGTTTGATTATAGGTGGCATCTTCATAAAGACTTCACCTTACACCACTGATCATTATGTCTCTGTGAAAAGACGCTTTCATGTAGGGGAAATAACTGTGTTGTTTATATTTTCATCGTCAATTTTCTCTTTTTTTCTTTCGTCTTTTTTGGAACTCCAGATTGGGAATTTTTATTTGGAAATTGGGAAAAAATATACTTTTTGCCATTGGAAACATGACCGAATACCGGCTATAAAACTTTTTTTCCTATGTATTCCTTCATTATATTTTTCTTTTTTTTAATTTCCATTAGATTGATATCATTTTGTTTCTTAACGTATACTGGACGTAATTGTAACTCTACGAGATCTACGAGTACGAGGTCATAGTTTAACTACTATCAAATATTTATAACTTTTTTATTTTTTATCCGATTTTAAATCTGAAAACTGTTTTATTTTAATAAAAATAAGAGTCATTTAATGCACTTTTTATATTTAAAGCATTTTAAATACTAAAAAACTTAAACTTTACCTGTATACCCTCTATAATAGAATTACCCAAAAGTTTCGCGCCATCGGTAACGCGCGCGTGAATAGCGCGCGCTTGATGACGTATACTACTACGTCATTTCCTTCAATTAAAATCATATCAACAACAGATTTACGATACAGGTGCTGTTATCACCAATTATAGAAGAACAAAAAGGTCAATAATTGCTTTATATCATTTTATAAATAAATATTTTTATTATAAATTATAATAATGGATAGATATAATAAATATATACCAAAAAAAAAAACGGTAAATACTTCGTATTTACATGTTTTAATTTACTTATGCGAATTATTATTTTTTTCTTGCATTATTTATCTTTTCCGTGATTCAAAAAATGAATGGTGAAAGCCCTGAATTGTATGACACAATAATATGGCTAACAATTGGAATAATGTGTAGAGGACCTACATTAATGTTGCCAAAAAAAATTGGGACAGTACGGATAGCTGCCAACAATGATAAACCCGAGGATGATGTATACGAAGATGAGTTGGATTGTGTAGTAAGATATTTAATTTTTTATATTATACAGAATGTCTGCTAGATCATCATCATCACCTCATTTAATGACTGAAGGGAATACAATGGCAATCTTTCAACTGCCTTTCATTACGCAGTTGATGGATTGCCAGCTGTACAGTCTCTTGCAGACATATCCTAGGCAAAAATTGGGTCCACTAATTTTTGCCATTAATAGATTGAAAACAAAGTGTAACCAGTTCATCATGGGTCTATTTGACCATCACCCTCAGATGGTATATTATCTGGCTGCCCGTAATACTGAGTATGTTGATTTGCTGAAAGAGGAAGAAACTGGAGTCCTACCAAATGGACCACCTGTCCACATAGATGAAGATGACCACATGGGACATACAATGTCTGAACATGGTGATCTGGCAGGCCCGTCTGGAGATGTAGCAGGAGGAAATCGTCATCAGGATTAAATATATTACAAACACATCGGACGTCTAAACCCTTTATAATACTTATCAATAACTTTTATATCATTGCCAATACGTGCAATATTTATTATATTAGTGAGATGCTAATATAATACCATTATATTAGTTGTTATATGCTAATATAATTGTGTCATACGTTATGTTATTGTTATTGTTAAATAAATGTTTTTAACCGTTTATAGGTCGTTGATGATGTAATGACCCCTCATGATAATGCCTTCAAAAAAAAGGAAGAGCAACTCACAGTCAGTAGCAGGTCCATCTAAAAAGTCCAGACATTCAGCATCAGTTCAGATAAATACAAGAAGGTATATTATCAAACATATAACTGACTATTATAAAATAATAAAAATAACAAAGACACAATAATGGCATAATTAATAGTAGCTGGGGTTGTTGCGGCAGTAACAGAAGGAGCCACAGCAGTTGCAGGAACAGTTGCCCCAACTGAAGCAGTAGCTGGAACAGTAGCTGCAGTTGGTGCTACATCTGAATTAGCAGTGGCTGGAAGTGCTGCTACAGCTGCAGCAAGTGTAGCTGCTGAAACAACAACTGTAGCAGCTGGAAGTGCTGCAGCAGCATTAATAGATACTGGTGCAGCGGCTGAAACATCTACTCTAGTTACAACAGGGGGTCTAGATATTGCCGGATTATCATCTACTAGTTCAATAGCAGCTCTTGGTGAAGTAGGCGAAACAGCATTAACAGGTGTATCAAGTATGACACCAACAACAGCAGAAGTATCTGCAATGCAAGCAGGACTAGCCAATGTCAATGCATTAATAGCAGCAGAAGATGCAGCAGCTTTCACAGTAGGTGAAGTAGGAGGTGTTACGGCTGCGGGAACAACATCTGCTGCTACAACAGCATCATATTTATCTTCATTCCCAACTTTAAATTCATATATATTATAGGGAGCAACATCAGCAGGTGCAGCTCCAGGTGCTGTATATGAAGCCACAACTGAAGCTGTTACATTAGGTTTTTTGCAACTGCCGCTGGTGGTGCTGCTTCTGTTTCTACTGCAACATTAATTCAAGTATTATCATCTGTAGCTGCAACTGCTATTGGTGCTGGTTTTGGTATAGGAGAATCAATTGCTGGCAGTGATGATAATAATAATCAAACAGGAATGTCAATTGTAAGTCCAGTGATGGACAATATTCAAAATCTAATTGGTTATCTGTTGGTGGATCAACTAATAATCTAGTAATGGCAGCTGGAGAAATGATGTTAAATAAAAATGTACCATCAGGTAAAACTGTTGGTACTATAATTAGTAAAGCAAAGAATGTTAATGTACAAGCTAAATTGAATATATTTTTGTAATATATATATATATTGTATTATTATTACAGTCATACAAAAAAGTAGCAGCAACAACACCGCCAGCTACACCACCTCCTACAACATTAATTAGACATAAACTGATACATTTTATTAGATGTGGAAGATTTCTGGCATGGGATATGATGATGTAAATGGAAAACAAATGGCCATTTGATTTTAGATGGGCATTTCATAAAGACCACATAAACAGACCTGATAGATATAGGTGGGATCCTATAAATAACAATTATTCATTGAATAAAAATACATATACATATACAGATCATCAAATATCTAAATTTACTAAATATTTAGTAAATCATCAACATTTATATAGAAAGGTATTTATAGATCATCAAATACCACATTTTGTTCATAAGAACGAAATAGATACTGCACAATTATCTGGTAATATTCATAATAAGTTTATTACCTATAAATTTGGTTTATTAGAAGTTGTCAATTTCGTAAGAAGTGGCAATCCAGTACAAGTAAAGGAAGTATTAGATAAGGTTTATAATACATTGTATCCTACCAAACATATTATATCAAAAAACATAAATATGTCATTTCAAAATAATAATGATTATGTTGCTGGTGGAAGTAGTTCATCTTTACATGAACAGGCTACCTCATTCCTATTTGAACAGGGACTAGACCCATTACAATATATACCAGAAGCTACATTAGAAACAATACAGAAACAAATGGAGTTGAACGCTCTATTAAATGATACATCATTATTTGACTCATTTGAAGATGTTAAAATCTTCAAATCAGGGGAAGCTACAAGTATACAAAATCATCAAGTATACACATATGTACCAGTCAAAAACACAGACACAGATCAATACATGGTAAAATATGCTACAGTAATGTTTCCCAATCAGGAGTATTGTAATGTAACACATGAGTTGTATAAACCAGATGATATACCAGAAAAAAGGCTATGGTATTGAATGGGAATTGATATCATTTAGACTTCGTTTCAGTCCATGTTCATATAAGAATTCAAAATTCTCGTGGGTACTTGCATTGTCTAACAAGTTCTGTCCATTGTATAGTATCAGATCAGAAAGAAAATTCTTGGAAGACTGGCAGAAGTCCAAAGAATATGGAGATCCAATGCCCATAGACTATGTCCTATGTAAGAATGGTAGACAGGAACATATACAATTCCAGATATCTCAAAAGGATGGCATTTGGCCATATCAAGATCAGGAAAATGCATTCATATGTTTCCAATTGAATGACAAACCTGATTTCATAGAAAACATCAGAAATGCATCATGTAACATACAAGGTACCAACGAACCAGGACTGGTCAATTGTAGAAATGCATGGACTGGACATGGACCTATATTGATTAAGGGAATTCTTAATGTTTTATCAGCATGTGAATTCGACTCTAGAGATCAACCTATGACAGAAAACGATATGACAATGCAGGCCACTATAGAGTTACAGTTACGTCCAGTATATGTTAAGAAACAAAATGATATCAATCTAATGGAAATTTAAAAAGAAAATATAATGAAGGAATACATAGGAAAAATAGTCCCTGGAGATGTTTGGTTAGGTACTCAATATGGCAATAAATCAATTGGGAGACAAATTACTAGTTCTGGCTTCCATAACTTTAAAAGTCGCTTTTTTAATTTTTTGACATTTGCGCGACGTAAAGTTATGGCGGAAGCCTACTATGAACGTCAACCAGCCTTACGTCAGCAGACCGAATAAGGTGTTATAAGTAAATCGTGACAAGATAATCAACATGATTGTACACATAAATAGTTTTTCTCTTAAAAAAAAACAAAAAAAAGTAAACTAATACGGCAATTAAACATCGAAAAATACCCTTTTATTAAGACATTTCGCGATCTTCGGTACCAACAGCCGCCATCTTGAATTAAATAACGCGAGACTTGAATGTCACATGACGAATCACATGACTTGGTAACACGTGATACATGTAAACACAAAACAGGACAACAACTCGGAAATGGATGTTTGAAGTGATACAAAGAATGTGTCAGTCGTGTCGCTTTTGTGCATGACACGATGTCACAGACTAACAACTGTCAATCACAGACTAAATAAGGATATATACGGGTGAGTAGCCGTTTTTTTTCTTTATTAAGTAAGGCATTCTAAGTGTCTAAGTGTCAATTGACATTGACAGATGTCAAAGACTGTCAACTGTCATGACATCTGTCAAGCACATTACAGAGGTATATAAAAAGGTGAGTAGATTTTTTTTCTTCATTTAATAATAAGGTATTCTAAAGTAATCTTGGACTTATGACAAATCCCACATCCAGAAGTAATGGATGTATGTAGAGCATGTGGGTGTAGTTTCACAGGGTGTTGGAGTAAAAAGAAAAGAACAGTTGAAAGCAAAGTGCATGGGCATGGAATAAAGTGTTCTGTAAAAGAAGGTGTAAAGAAGGCTTTGAAAGTAGATGTTACACCTGGACGAAATGTATGCGATGTGTGTTTTAAAACAATAAGTAGGGTGACAGTGTTGTCATCTAAAGTGAAAAGTGATGAGGCCGAGTTAGCTAGCCATACACGAAAGTTGACAGGATTTATCAGGGATGGAAAATTCTTAACACCCTCACCTGCATAAAAAAAAATGTTTTTCGCCAAGGAAAAGCAGTACCCCTAGAAAAGTGAAGGTAGGTGGGTTCAATGTAGTTTTATTTTTTCAAATTAACACTTATGTAATAAATTTCATGAGAAGGAATATATTTATTTCATTTTCTCACTCATCATTTGTTAACAAAAACAGAAGCACTGTAACAGTAAGCCGATGCTTTCTTTGAGCTAAGGAAGTTTTGCAAACATGTTATATTTTTACTTCTGGGAAATGTTTTTAGGGCAGTGAACATCTACATTATGGTTATGGAAAGCAGAACTACATTTCATAATTTGAAAAAAGAGCATGACTGAATAATTCTTACCATAGTTTTTAGATACGTGCATATATATAGAAGTCTCTGGGAACAAATATTTTTCAAGTTCCATTGATTTTGGTTATATATAAAAAGACTATCCTTGAATATACCATCCTTAAAAAAAGTATTTTCATTTTTGGTTAACTGTAAATGGCCTCAATATAAAATATTACCTCTCTATCTAGCCAGCCATTACATTTTTTTGACAATTCAGGAGATAATTAAAAACAAAATTGATGTTTACTACACATTAAACACGTCCCAAAAGGTAATATATAACATGTTGCTGAGATTGTTAAGCTAATATGTTTCCTGAAACATAGGTCAACATTTGGCAGCCAAAAAAAAATTGAAATCGAAGTTACCCGTAAGTGTTCTTATATATGCTTGTGATGACAAAATAAAAGTTTTAACCTAATTTTGGGAACAAATGGAGATAAATTACATGATAAAAAAATCCGTTTTTACTTGCTAGGTAGTCCTCTTGAAAAACAAAATGCTGCCATTATCAAATATTCCTTTCTTAATTTGACCTTTGGGTCATTTGTTCTTATAAACAAACTTGTTCATGATTCTTTGGACTTACAAAGAGAATTTATATTTATATTAAATGTACAGGGCTTTTTCTTTAGTACCTATATATCAGATTATCAACTCTCAGACCCATTCCCAAAGCAAAATATAAGATATTTTTCCCAATCTTCAGAAAATAATCCCAATATTTATTTATTTTGAAATTCTTTTTACCTGTTCCAGTTCATTATCAACATCCTAATGTGTGAATTTTTTTATGGTAAATGAACTCAGAAATCATTGATTTTCAGAATTCAGTATGAAATATATGTCATGATTTATTGCAATAGATATTTACACCCCATGGATTGATATTTCAGCCATTGTGTGTCTTTTAAAGGGAAAATGAACTCATATTTAATCATTTCCTAATTTGCAGGAGACAACACAGCTTTTTCTTTTAACTGTAAAATTTCCCAACTTTGGCATTTTCACGACTCCAAATTTCCCAAAAAGTCTAGTGTCTTTTTCCCAATATGATGTAATTGTCCTTAATGAAAAATGAAATAAATAAATGTTTCTTCAAATATTAAGGCATCTGACCAACAGTTTTTCTATCTTTGTCGGCGAAAAACGACAAAAAGTAACTAGCAGATAGTAAATACAAATATTCATGTGATCAAAGCATATAACACTTTTTAGCTGAAGTTAAATTGGTACATAACAACATTTATACAACTTTAATTCTTTGTTCGGCATAACACATGTCAAACTATTCTATGAACCTGTTGGTAAAGGGTCAATACTACAGGAAGAGAGCATGGGCTGTATTCATGAAACTTTTTTATGTTGATGCTTACTTTTTTATTTTTCTAAACTTAATTTCACTTGTTCGATAACTCTTTAAAATTTTCTAATGATACCAAAATAACATGAGGCCACCAGGCATAAAACATAATTATTAGGAATACTGGCACTGCTCAATAAATTTTGAACATATTTTGATAACTAGAGTCTTAACTCTGGTGTTAAAGGTACAATCTGTCAATCACACTGTTGATGAAATTAAATTCTTTACAAAGTTAAGTCAATTATATGCAAAGCAACAAACAATATGTTGATTGTCTTACCTTCACTGTGAAAAATCCAAGATTGATTTTACTGTTAAACACTAGCATTAAAATGAACCAATGTTATTTACTGTTGTTGTCTTCTACAGACCACATCACTGACTGACACGGTAATAAGTCAGATTAAAAACACAAATTATGACTCTGCCATACGGACACTGGTGCGTAGTTCAAAGAAAGCCAGGGAAGACATCAAGAAGGTTTTCTCGCTTCTCGTCCAAGATGAGGTTCAAACTTTTTCAAAGAAAATATCATCAATGAGACAAGATCTCACACTTGAGAGCATTGAGAAGTTTTGTTGGGAAAGCCTCTTGACTGAACTTGACTCAGGTCTCCCTCTGTTGGCTGCTGTCCTTAGGTCCGTCCTCACATCTAGGAGGGCAAAAGACAAAATATCAAGGTAATTACAATGAAATATTTGGATGCTTATACATTGTATAAATAATTAGCCAAAGCTTCAACTGCAAAGTAATTTTATACACAATAAGATAACAACAAGATCAGAAGCCAAACATTTACAAATATAACTTTATAACTTTCTTTGTTTATATGATATTCACCTGTTTCAGTTCTGAGAAGAAAATTGGTCCTCTAGTACCAGTGTTTGGCCTTCTGCTTGGTGTGATCCTCCATACAAGGCATCCATCAAAGTTCAAGTTTCTGCAACA
This sequence comes from Mya arenaria, assembly GCF_026914265.1. Taxonomy (NCBI): domain Eukaryota; kingdom Metazoa; phylum Mollusca; class Bivalvia; order Myida; family Myidae; genus Mya; species Mya arenaria. The sequence goes on from NC_069129.1 coordinate 3,091,472, forward strand.
GATCATCTCTATTCAGATGTTTCGGTCTGGCTGCAACCACAAGGTATGCTAAACCAGCATTTTTCTGTAAAAAGAAAAACTTATTGTTAAGAAAGCACAATATAAATTTCCATCTTGGAATACCTAATGCAAGGTTAATTGTACAATGTAAACAGCTTGAGTCCGTTTTTTTAAGATTTTGTTGTTTTCATTTATGAAAGAGTTAAAAGTACATAATATGTTTTAATATGAAATATCTATTATGATTTTACCTTAAGACGGCAAGTTTATGCAGAGAAAAGGAGTCTCAAACTTCAGATATTTCCATTTCTTTGCAAGCTCGCCACTAGGCGGCAACATAAGGACACGGCCCTTTACTTATGCCCGTTTAGCTGCAAGGGCCAGGCCGGCCAGGCTAAACCGTGTTATTCAAATGGAAATAAATATTAAATTGATTGCATACCATGGCTTCTAGTTCATGTTGCAGATGTTCAGGTGGTTCAAGAAATTCGGCCTCTGCATGAGTGTTGACTCTACCAGACAGTTAGTGGACAAGCTGGGAAAAGATGGGTATTAACTTCTGTTCAAATGTTTCACTATCTGTGCTGTCATTTATCACTAACATTTCACTATCTGCAAAGTCACTGTACTCGGGATCACCCGGATCTAAGTAAACGATTTCTGGCATTTTTAAATAGTAAGACTGTCTTTGAGTGTCATCCACACGTATCCCAATGCTTCTGTTAGGACGATGTCAAGACGGGTGAGATCTCTCCACTCGTTACGCTCATTTCGGACGATGGCGAGGCGGGCTTGATCGGGGTCGGCTTCCGCTTCCTGGAGGAGTAGATACGTTTGTACGGTATTTTGGATGGTTTCTCTGTCCCGAGGGGCGACATTGGATAGTGCTTGTCTATAAACTTTTGAAGCCTCCTCAACAGAAAAGCCGGCAACATCAGGATCACGCATAGGTTCTTCCGGTTAGTTTTGGTATTGGCGGTTTATTTAAATAGATTGTGTGTATAAATCTAGTCAGCCGCAATGTGGGAGAATACTTTGGTACACAAAAATAGGGCTCACCAGCATCTCCTGCGTTGTTGGGCTCCGATCTCTGCCTCTTTCGGATGGGAGATATCGGAGGAGTGGGTGGCGCATGCGCAGTTATTAGTGCTTCCGGCATATCTGGTTCTGGCCACTCGCTCATAACTTCATCTTCTATCCATGTCATTTGTTGTAATGGGCGGACCGGGCTGCTGCTGATGCGTGGAGCAAACCTCTTACTCTGCTTTTCGTATGATTCCTGTATTCTTGATATCATGAGCACCATTTCTTTTATGGACATTTTCACTGGGTACCCATCTTGTTGAGTGAGAGCTAGTGGTTCTTTTTCGAATATCTTGTATACCCGAACAAGACGTATCTTGTGATATTTAAGTTTTTGCATGATATGGGAGGGTATATCTTTTATCTTAAATCTCTCTTCTCTACAATCTAGGAGTACGCATTTGTCGTCGTCCCATTTGATGGAATAGTCCCCTGCCATCCTCAGCCATTGCACAAAGTGTTGTTTCATCTCCCTAATTACGCATGCGATGGGATACCCCCTTTCAAACCTATCAGGTTCCAATGTCAGATATATGTCTGTCCTGGTTGGATCAGAATGTACGAAAGTGTTAAGTCTTTCAAAATCATTCTCTTCGTTTGTCCAATACTCCTCTAATGACACGTAGTCTTGCGTTTCACGTCTCAAAAAGTTTTCAATGAACTCTTCCACCTGAGATCTTTTATCTTCATCTGTCTGCATGTCACTCCCAAAGTGTTCATCTGTATCCAACTCATCTCTAATGTACCTGAACAAGTGCGCAAACAGTCTTGGGTTGGGGTTGCCAGCAGATTTGAGAACTTCACTTTCAAGTAAGTCCTGGTATGACAGCATCCTGTTTCTTAAGCCGGCCTCCTCTTCGGAGTAGTTGGCCCAGGGAGTAGTGTTGCAGGTAAGGAGAAGTGGGGTTCTGTCCAAGAAGGCCGGTCCCTTGTTCTTTATACCAACTTTCTTTTTCATCCCTTCGGCCACCGTCTTGAACTCCTCTACTTGTTCTGGTTTTGTCAAATTTATCTCTGGCACTACTATGACCTGCTTTCCAAGACAATCCATCCATGCGAAATCGGCGCTTGGTACAGTCTGGCCTACAAGGTTTGGGAAAGGAGTTAGAGCGTTTACCCAATACGTCTTCCCTGCATTGGAGCGTCCATGGAGCATTAAGGTGTTGACCTTTTTCAACTTTTGTCCAAGGATGAGATACAGGTCAAGTGCAAGCTAACCAGGCGCAATGTTTTGTTCTTGGCACCAGTCTAAGAAGAACCTAGCTGTGCCTTGCTGAGGCATGAGGTCACCATCTTCTGGAAATTCAGATTTAATCAGAGTGTCAATGTATGTTTCTTTGGTGTGCTTCCGCTCCATTTTAATTTCAGTAGACGCTTGTTCCATCATTTTTCGACTGTTAGGCGCGACCATCAGTGTCCTCCACATCAGAAGCTCTTCGTGGGGTCGAGGATCTTGGGTAAGGAGGTGTTCGAGGACCTCTTCGCGTGTGGTTGCTTTGTACCTCATCATGATCTCTTTCATCGTAGCTACTTTCCGAGATGTGGCTGAGATGGGGACTCGTGGTTGATGCGTGGGTGTAAAACGGGCTATACTCTCTTGATAAGTCAGACACTGTTGTGACATCTGAGTGGATACTTCCGGTTGGGGATTGTTCTGTGCGAGTGACTGTAACTGTGCGGTGAACACGCTCGGGCCGGGTTCCAAAGATTGTCTGCTCGTACCTGCTTGCTGTTCGTCCTCCCAAGTTTCTTCGTACCGGGCCTCCTCCTGCTGTCCTTCTTCTCTGCCGAAGAAGCTCTGGACTGTACCCCCTTCCGCGAACTCTGGTGTATTCTTCTTCACTTGTTCGAGCATTTGCTTGTTGTTGGTACCGATACATATCCGGGGAGGCCGGAGTAAGTAGCTGCTCAAACCCTAGAAGCTCCCGCATCTCTGCGATTTGATCGTCAATCCATTGAAGAATGGGGCTAACTCCTTGACTACTCCCTTCAGACGATTGAACGCGTAGAATCCCCTGTGAAATGAGTCTACTGGGCTGTGGATCATCATGTGCATATGGAGACCGCTGAAAATGCATGTTTGGTCTGAATGGCCGTCGTGCCAACAAACAAGACTGGGCGTACTGTTGAAGAGATTTTTCAGCGCATCGACAACCTTCTTCTCTGAATCGCCTAGCCCCTGGTAGATGCTGAGTGGGGTGCACCACTGCGATGTCACTGTACATAGGTGTTTCTTTGCAGATATGTCGGCGTCGGAAAAGTACTTCTTGCATATTTCCCCTTTTTGGTTCCTTTGATAATCACCGTTTTTGAGAAGCACTGGGGTTTGTGGTTTCAGACAGTCAGGTAGGATTCTAAAATCATCCAATCCGTCAAGTACAACAGAGAACAGTCCACCTCCTTGAGTTATGTCTTTTTCAAATGTTTCTTCAATTTTTTTTTGTTGTTTATGTAGTTTGTTTTGGCAGATCTGAAATGTTAAGTGATAGTATTAAATGGGCGTTTACCAGTAGTGTAAGTAGCTTTTAGTACACAGTCACAGCCCCCCCCCCCCCCTGACTCTCTTTGTTTTGTATATCAACAGCTTGAACATTTACTTTTTCTTTGAGTTCATTAACAAGTTGCACATAACGGTCCATTTCATTTCTGAATTGCTGTATACGGTCAATTAGTCCATTAATCCTAGACAAGAGATCAGACGGCTTTTGGTGATTAGGATCTTGACCACCATCAGCCTTTGGTATACTGACAGTATACGGTACATATGGTCTTTTGACAATTGTATTAGTACCATAATTAGTCAATTGATTGAGCATGCCATCCACCCTTTCTGTTAGTATCTTTATGCGATTTCGGCTAGTGACGTCATTGATCATATCAAGAGGCTCGGGAATTTTTGCGATATCAGTCTCGTGCTTGTGTTCTAGTACACCAATTCGGTCACCTAATGTTTTAATTTCATTGGGTATAATTGTTTTATCAACCCGTTCTATTTCTGTTTCTATGGTTGCAATTGACCTCTGCATTTCTTTTTCTTTAAGCAAATATTCAATAAGGTCTTTTTGCATTTCAGTCAATTGTTTACCTACAGCATCAACCTTTGTTTCTATACTAAGTACTTCTGTATGTATTTTACTGGCAGCCTCTAATTTTGTAGTTATGTTTGACAGTTGTGGAATAGGCATTTGATTTTCACACATATAGATAGCCAGACTATATTCGAACAACTTATAATTTGCATCATCTCTAAATTGACAGACTAAATTACCTTCTAAGTCAAAGAAATTATCATTCCCAGCGTTAACAATTTTTAATTTAAAGCCTCTAGAATAGGTATCCATGCAAGCAACAACTCTATAATAACTGAATCGAGTCCAATCTATTCCCTCGCCCCATTTATGCTCAGTGGGAGTCATGAGTTCGCCATTAAATACAGCTATAACCCCCCCTGCCATTGATGGATAGCATACTCTATCATTACTTTGAGGATCTACACAAACATTACGTTGAGGTATTTCCTCAGTAACGAGGGGCGGTGCTACTTGATTTTCAACACCAAGATGAATTAATGCATTCCGCATATATCTACTGACAACACTCCATTGAAAACCAGTAGTTAGATGGAGTTTAGTCCAAAGATTTTCAACACCAGTTTGTATTGCATTTATAAATAAATTTAATGAATAATATTGAAGAGGCTTAAAGCTCTTAATAATATCTATAGTGTCTGACCTGTCTGCCATCCTAGTCTATTCTCTGCCTTTTGTCAGGGGGACTGTTGAAAATGTCTTCTTGAGTGTCCTGCAAGTGTGAATCGTCTTTTTGTTTTTCTAAGGTCTGCTCGTCTTCTGGTGTGAGGCTGAGTTTGAGTATTGGGAATGAGTCTGAGAGTGGCATCAGTTGCTGGATAGATGTCTGGCCCACAACCTGTAAAGGAGTTGTAAGCGTACTCTCTTGCAGCTGACTAGCAGGTTTATCAAACATAGGTCTAGTTAATCTATTACCCCCCTCATCCATGTCCATAGCATTGACATTGATAGCTCTATTTACTACTCTCATTTTTTTGAGAATACCAGCCTCATTGAGGCGACGGACGGCTTGCACATCTCTAATATCACATAAGTTTTTATGAACAGTACCATACTGATCTAGACGAGGCCATGGTACATAAGTATAGTTGTACCCATGCCTTTTACGTGTCCATGTGGGGTAGTCTTCTACCCCTATAGCTCTCCATGCCTCACCAGGCCTGAGATTACGCAGATTAGTAACCTGCACATCGCCGTCGATTTCCGGTATGGCTTGTACCGGAAGTAGTGGACCCACAAGACTGTCATTGTCGTCAGCTTCCGTCTGTGAGATGACGCCGTTTTTAACGACATAGAGCTAAAGCCCGTCATAGAGTGTCCTCTCCACTGTGATTTTTGTCATCATACGCGCACTATTTTTATTTCTTACATTTTCATTGGCCCGAAGGGTAGAACTCATTTGTTTTCATCGGATGAATTCTTGTGTTCATAGTCCATGACATATAAAAGAAGTTGTTATTGTGTGACGTATCATTGATGATTGGAACTTTGACCTGAACACTACCAAAATACAGTGGAAGAAGTAAGCATATTTTATTACTCTTTGTATTTATTGCATTATGTCTTCTTCTATTTCACCAGATAACAAGAAGAATACAGAGAAGCAAGCTGACCTTGGAGTTGGTGATGGTGTTAGGGCAGGCAATGGTATCTACCAACAATTTACTCAAGATGTAGCTTCAGGTGGTAAGAAATCAGTAACATTCTCGCGTACATTTGTACACTTCCTTGGCCCAGGCGTTGAAAAAGGAGGAGCCAAGGTTGAGAGCAACGCAGAAGGAGAGCTATGCTACTCATATGATTGGGGTGCTAGTATTTTACCTTATAATACGACTAAGGCCGCATGTACCCCTTCTAAGTTGTTACCTTATATGTCAAAGTGTAACAGCTATCGTATCACTGGTCATGGCGTACGTATACATGATCTCATAACGTCCCGCGACGAAATTCAGGCTGATGGTCGCATAGTGACCACCCCTATGCCAGACTCTATAGAAGTATTCTCTGATAAAAATAGATTACTTCGACCCAGTAACATAGTGCCAATAGGCACTAAATCTATTTTCGAAATCAATAAAGGGTTTCGAAAGGTCGAACCAGACACATGGGAGGAGGGGTTACTACCCCGGGTTAAAATCCAATTCCCTAGTGAAATGTATCAGAGTTCCCGTAATGAGCCCCAACTTGACTTCAGACTTAAGGCATTTGACGTATACAATGGTCTTTTTGCTATGTTTACTTGGAATACTGGCAATGAGTTGGTATTTAACTCTGAACTTGACTCAGGCCGCATCCCAGTAGGCTCTTTTGCTGAAATGCACCAATTGCCATGTAATAAAACATCTCTCAATCTAGCCAATAAAATACTCGATACAGTATGGGGCATTCAGGCTAACATGGCAACGCAGCAGAACCGCTCTCCTATCATCCCCCCCCCATGCCTGTCTTCTTCCGGTTTGCCCCTTTCTTTACGGCTAGGGGCCGTGCCCAACGTAGAGCTCAATTTAAATGTACTTATACTTCAACCATTGAGTTCTACTTCTCACCACGCATGGGGGTGGAAATGTTAATGCTAGGTAACCAAGGTAAACGAATGAATGAACCCTATCTTGACCCCTGGGATAATGCTGCAGCTGACGTACTGCGTTACAACCCTGGTGTCCATGCTGAAAACTTTGTCATGCCCTTAACCGCTTACCTCCTCGAAGAGACTGCCCTCAAAACAGGAAACGCCGGACTGGTCCCCAAACCCGTTGTCATGGACGACAGTCAGACTATGCAAAACATTGTTGAAAGCGAATTTGTTAAGAAAGGATTCGCTGTAGACGACCTGATGGTCAATGACACACCTATAGTCAAAAACATTACGTCAGAGGCCGGTGACGGCAATACAAAGACAGACGACCGTGACGTTGGACATGACCTACGAAACCCCGAATACTATGCTTCCGCTCTGGAGGGCATGGGCTTTAGTCAAGACGAGATAACACTATTTGAAGACGTACTCGACCTAGAAGACAACAGTGAGAGCGTAGTTAAAGACTACGTCATGAAAAACGGAATCATGTCCCAGACTGAAGCTGACGATAAGACAAACATAACAGGTCCCCTCCTTCCTGTCGAAGCCATCCCACAAATAGACGGCGACGTACGAGTGACAAACTTACGTAATCTCAGACCAGCAGAAGCATGGCGAGCCATAGGGGTAGAGGACTACCCCGTATGGACTCGCAAAAAGCACGGTTATAACTTCAGTTATGTACCGTGGCCCAGACTAGATCAGTACGGCACTGTTAATAAAAATCTATGTGACATAAGAGATGTCCAAGCCGTCCGTCGCCTCAATGAGGCTGGTATTCTCAAAAAAATGAGAGTAGTTAACAGGGCTAAAATTGTCAATGATCAAGAATTTGATGAGGGGGGTGCTTATAATAATCAAAGACTGTTTGATAAACCTGCTAGTCAGCTGCAAGAGAGTACGCTTACAACTCCTTTGCAGGTTGTGGGACAAACATCAATTCAGCAGGTAATGCCAGCAACCGATTCCTTCCCAGAGTTGAAACTGTCACTAACACCAGAAGACCAACAGACGCTTGCCAAACAGCCAGCACTCAGTAACATCCAAGATACTCAAGAGGATATCTTCGCTAGCCCCCCCCCCCCCCCCCAATAAGAGAGCAAGAAAGGAGTAATGGCAGACAGGTCAGAATTTGCACCTAGTAAAATAGTAGATTTGAAGCCCCTGACATTTTATACATTTAATACATTTATTAATGTTTTTCAATCAGGGGCTGAAGACTTATGGAAAAAAGTTCATTTAACTACTGGTTTTCAATGGGATGTACTTACTAGATATATTAGAAATTCAATGATCAAACTTGGTATTCAGCTAGGAGTAGTACCACTAAAAATTGAGGACGTACCACAACGTAATGTAGTTCAAAGTAAAAAGAACAATAATAGAGTATGCTATCCATCCATAGCTGGGGGCTTTTCTACTACGTTCAATGGTGAACTTATGTCCCCTACTGAACATAATTGGGGGGAGGGACTAGACTGGACTCGTTTTAATTACTATCGAGTGGCTATTACCATGGATACCTATTCTAAAGGATTTAAAATAAAAATAAAAGATGCAAGAGATACAATTTTCTTTGACTTAGAAGGAAACTTAGTTTGTCAATTTAAAGACCATGCCCAACCTGAGAAACTTGGTAATGAGTATACTCTTGCCATATTCATGTTAGAAGAGTTTGTCAGTGAAAAACAATTACGTGAAATAATCACAAAAATAGATGATGCTGGTAACATTCATAAACAAGCACTTGCTATCGAAGCAAAAGTAACTGCTGTAGGTGCACAATTAGATACAATGCAAAAAGAACGAGTTGACTATTTAGCAAAAGAAAATGCCATTTTAGCAAAATATAATGACCAGCAAAGAGCAATTGCAACCATAGAATCAGAAATCGAACGTGTCGATAAGGAACTCATTCCTCATGAAATTCAAACATTAGGTAGTAGAATTCAAGCTTTAGAACACAAACACGAGACTGATATCGCAACAATCCCAGAGCCACTTGATATGATTAATGATGTCATTAGTCGTCAACGTATCAAAATATTGACAAATAGGGTGGATACCATACTCAATCAACTGACTAATTATGGTGATAATACAATTGTCAAAAGACCATATCAACCATATACTGCTGAAATACCAAAGGCTACTGGTGGTCAAGATCCTAACCACCAAAAGTCATCTGATCTATTAAATAGGATTAATGGACTAATTGACCGTATACAGCAATTCAGAAATGAAATGGACCGTTATGTGCAACTTGTTAATGAACTCAAAGAAAAAGTAGATGTTCAAGCTGTAGAAAATCAAAACAAAGACGTCATGGGGGGCTGTCCATGTCCATTACGTGCTGTATATACATCTGGCAAGCGTCCTTTTAACACTTTATCATAACATTTCAGATCTGCCATAAAGTTCAATAACCAACCAAAAAAAACCCATAACTACAGAAACTCATACAAAAACAATTGGGAAGACATATACAAAACAGACATCACATCCGGTGGACCTCTCTACTCCATTGTCCTCGAAATCCCAGACGAGTTCCGAGGTATAGTTGACTACATTCAGCCTCACAGACCAGTCCTCAAACCAAGCGGTGACTACGCACGTAACCAAAGCAAGAAGTATGCAAAAAATACTTCTCGTCCGAAGACATATCTGCGAAACACCTATACTCTTCTCCGACTGTTGCGTGGTCAACCCCAGATCTACTGTACAAGGGCATACCAGATTCAGAGAAGAGGCTTGTAGATGCACTCAAGAATCTACTAAACAACTCGCCATGTCTTGCCTGCTGGCACGACGGCCAGTCAGACCCCTCATGCAGCTTCAACGGTCTCCATCTGCATCTACTTCTGCACTCCCATGTAAGCTCCTTTCCGTCGGGCCATTATGGCTTCGCGCGTCTGACAGCGACAGTGAAGGAGATGACGACCTTTTACAGTGGATTGAGGGTACGCTATCAGAAATGCGGGAGTTTCACAGCCTTGACGAGATACCTGATGCAACCCCCCCGCATCTTCATCGGGTGCAACAACGAGAAAATGCAGCAAGAACTTCAGAAACACTTACCACCATCCGAACAAGAACAAGGTACAGTCCAGACCATGTGGAGGACAGAAGACACGCAGGAGGAGGTGCCCTACGCAGAAACCTGGGAGGACGGGGAGCAACCCAGTACGAGCGGGCTGTCTTCGGAAACCTCCCAAACAGTATTCAGCGCCCAGCTACAGTCACTAGCGTCCCTGAATCCCCAGCCAGAAGCGACCATTCCAACGCCTCAACTCTCAGCGACTTATCAAGAGAGTATTCACCCTGGTATTCTCCAGCCTCGCCAGAGAGTACAAGTCTCCGCAACAGCCAGGAAGGTAGAACTCATAATAGCCAAGATAAAAGAATTTTCCGCGAACACCTACGAAGAGGTCCTAGAACGCCTTAAGGGCCGTATACCTCCACCCCAAGACGAGATCGCTAAATGGCGGACCATAATGACAGCACCCAACAGAACAGTCATGTTGCTACAAGCTCAATCGGAAATAGAAATGGACCGGAAGCAGAATCAGACGACGTATATTGATACACTAATCAACACTGATTTCGGGGAGGATATTGACGTCATGCCACAACAGGCAACTGCAAGGACCTTCATCGACTGGTGTACCGAACAAAATATCACACCGGCTCAATTTGTCTTGGACTTGTACCTCATACTGGGGCAGAAAATGAAAAAAGTGAACACGTTCATGCTTCACGGCCGCTCGAACGCGGGTAAGACATACTGGGTGAATGCCCTTACACCATTGCCAAATATAGTAGGTCAGACTGTGCCCAGTGCAGACTTTGCCTGGATGGATTGCCTGGGTAAACAAGTCATCCTCGTGCCTGAATTGAACCTCACCAAACCGGAACAGGTAGAAGAGTTTAAGTGTGTATCAGAGGGACAAAATAAAAAGATCGGCATTAAGAACAAGGCACCTCAGTTCCTAAATAGAACTCCACTGCTTCTGACGTGTAACACAAAGCCCTGGGCAAATTATACGGAGGAAGAAGAGGGCCTCAGAAACAGGATGGTCTACTACGAAGATCTACTGGAATCCCAAGTACTCAAGAATGCCGGGAACCCAAATCCCAGGTTTTTCCCACATCTATTTAAATACATCATGGATGAACTGGACACTGGTGATGATTTCGGGCATGATATGCAATCTGATGAAGACCGACGCTCAGAAGTGGAAGAGGCCATCGACTGCTTTTTGAAGAAAGAGCTGAGGGACTACGTCTCACTAGAAGAATACTGGGATAATCAGGAAAATGAGTTTGACAGATTGAATACAAGTGTCCACGTTGACCCCACCAGGACTGACCGTTACTTAACATTGGAGCCGGACAGGTTCGAGCGGGGATACCCATTGAGTTGCTGTATTCGCGAGATGAAACAGCATTTTGTCCAATGGATGAAGCAAGCCGGCGATTATTCCATTAAATGGGATTATGACACATGTGTTCTGCTCAACTGTAGGGAAGAAAGGTACGAGGTCAAACATATACCGGCATACATCATGGCCAAACTCAAATATCACAAGATCAGGCTGGTACGTGTCTACAAGATATTCGAAAAAGAGCGTCTGACCTTGATACAAGATGATGGCTATCCAGTGAAGTCTTCGATCAAAGAAATGGTCCAAATGATTTCGAAAGTGCAGGAAGCACATGAAAAACATAGCAAAAGGTTCGCCCCTAAGATTACAAGCACCCCTACCATCCCTGCCATGACGTGGATTGAGAATGAACTACTGTCTGATTGGCCTGAGCCGGACCTACCAGAGTCCCTTAGCATTGCGCATGCGCCACCAACACCGCCATTGTCGCCCATTAGAAAGAGGTCGAAGCCCAATGAAACTGGAGGTGAGATTGAATACTCTCCGTTATTAGAATTTTCAAATCATATCTACAATCAATATGTTGCTGATGATAGTGCTGAATTCGTTGTTCCAGTAAATAAACCGAAAATACGGCTGACACAGTTTATCCATACGAAATATCTCAACAAACCGCCTACTGCAAAACTAACAGGACATACATTTTTTCCAGATGCAGAAGCAGGCACTAGTGCAGCACTTGATCTGTGTAATACTGAGACTCCCAGCTTTTCTCCTCAGAAAGCTAGTGAAGTATTTGGACAAGCACTCAGCAATGTCATTGGAATACCAAATAGAGAACGGATCCGGCGTACTGTACAAGTCTATCTCGCGATCCAGGAGGCGGAAAAGGACCCCGACGAAGCAGCAGTCGCCCTCGCCCGCGCCAAATATGACGAGTTCAGAGACCTTACCTTGATTGATCTATACCTTGTGAAGCACATTGGTTATGTCTGGATGACATTAAACGACTCACTTATTAATGCCTGAAATAATCTATTTGAATCCAGGGGATCCGGAGTACGAGGATTTTCTGACTAGTGATGATGACAGTAATGGAGAAATGATGATAATAGATGACAGTGGAAATAGTGAACAATTTGAAACTTTATTGGAACAGTTTAACATTTTACCTGATACAGTTATATATGTTGTTTTACCTATTAATGGACCTGTATATGATGTTACTCGAGTTGATTTCGATGCTATTCGTCCACAGTTGTCACTTGTACGTGTATTAATTGATGATTTCATAAATGAAAGTCCAGATTTTGAAAGACTGTTAGTTATATATGGTTTTGAGAATGAAGATCAGCTTTTTGATAGAATGAGAGAGTTAAATTTATGGATTGAATTGTATACATCAGAAGAATAAATGTGTATAAACTGTTTTAACCAACTGTTTATGAAAAAAAGAAAGAAAAGGGCACAAGTAAGACTGGTTTATCCAGTCTTACTTGTGCCTTTTTTTAAAATCAAAATAAAAATGGCGGGAAAAACCGGTCCGCTGAATATAACGGTACTTAATAAAAATCACAGTGGAGAGGACACTCTATGACGGGCTTTAGCTCTATGCGGAGCATCGAACTACGAGTACGAGTTCATAGTTCAACTACTATAAAGTTTACCAATTTCAAATATTTATAACTTTTTTATTTTTTATCCGATTTTAATTATGAAAACTGTTTTATTTTAATAAAAATAAGAGTAATTTAATGCACTTTTCATATTTAAAGCATTTTAAATAATAAAAAACTTAAACTTTACCTGTATACCCTCTATAATAGACTTACCCAAAAGTTTCGCGCCATCGATAACGCGCGCGTGAATAGCGCGCGCTTGATGACGTATACCACTACGTCATTTCCTTCAATTATAATCATATCAACTACAGATTTAAGATACAGGTGCTGCGTATACCAATTTGTCGACAATAAAAAAGGTAAATAATTGCTTTATATACGTTTATACCCTAATATTTTTATCACATATTATAATAATGGATAGAATTAATAAATATATGCAAAAAAAACCTGTAAATACAACTAATTTACATGTTTTAATTTATTTAAGTGAGCTGTTATTTTTCTTGGCATTATTTATCTTTGCTATTTGTCAAAAATTGAATGGTGCACGCCCTGAAGAATTGTATGACACAATAATATGGCTGACCATAGGCATAATGTGTAAAGGTCCTACATTAATGTTGCCGAAAAAGATAGGGACAGTAAGGATAGCTACCAATGATAATCCAGCTGATCAACTATACGAGGATGAATTGGATTGTGTAGTAAGATATTTTATTTTTCTTTATTATACAGAATGACTACTACTAGAACATCATCATCCCCTCATATAATGCCAGAGGGTAATACTATGGCAATCTTTCAACTGCCGATATTGACGCAGTTGATGGATTATCAGTTGTATAGTCTACTACAGACTTACCCTAGGCACAAATTGGGGCCCCTGATATACGCTGTCAATAGACTTAAAACAAAGTCGAACCAATTTATAATGGGTCTTTTTGATCATCATCCCCAAATGGAATACTTTCTGGCAGCTCAAAATACAGACTATGTAGACCTTCTCAAGTCTGAGGACACTGGAGTACTTCCGAATGGCCCACCTGTACACTTTGATGACGATGACCATATGGGACATACAATGTCCGATCATCATGGTGACATGCCAGGCAGCTCTGGAGATGCAGACCGTCGCAGCAGTGACTAATTGACATTGCCCCCAGAACATTTATATAGTTGAACTATGAACACATACTCATAGTTACTATATTATATTTTATCTCACACACAAAAAACTTTTATATAAGCAATATATGCTTGCTTACAAAAATTAGCATATAAAAATAATATGTTTGCCGACAATACGTGCAATAATATTTATATTAGTGATCTGACTCGGTGACAGACATGCTAATATAATTGTGTCATACGTTACTTGTTATTATTGTTATTGTTCAATAAATGTATTTAACCGTTTATAGATTTACGATACAGGTGCTGTTATCACCAATTATCGAAGAACAAAAAGGTAAATAATTGCTTTATATCATTGTATAAATAAATGTTTTTATTCTAAATTATAATAATGGATAAATTTAATAAATATATGCAAAAAAAACCGGTAAATACAACGCATTTACATGTTTTAATTTACTTATGCGAATTATTATTTTTTCTTGCATTATTTATCTTTGCCGTGATTCAAAAAATGAATGGTGAAAGCCCTGAATTGTATGACACAATAATATGTCTGACAATAGGAATAATGTGTAGAGGACCTAAATGCAAAATAGTTTGCGGCACACTTGCTGTCCATCAAAAAAGTAACTATGGCGATTTCCCCATCATTTTCTGTTTCTTTTTACGCACAATGTAAACTTAGAGGATTGTGTGTGCTGACCAAGCTCAGTGATAATTACTCGGAATGTAAAGATCGTAATCATCAAGGTTACATACCACTAATTTTCCTAATAGGAGATGGGGGAGATTTATTTGTTTTCGAAGACAACCCTTGCACTTAAAATTCTCTGAAAAAGGGACCAACTTGCCTCTTTATTAAAAAAAAAACAACAACAACATTGATAGTTAGTTCATTACTAGATTAGGTCTTCTCCCTGAAATTACATTGAATTGCTTATTTGTCACATTTTCGGTTTTGAAAAAGAAAAGAGACGAATACATTTAAAAGTAATTTTCCTTTTGGATATGTTCTCGATTTTGTTGGCAATAGGGGTTTAAAGGAAGCCTTTATACATGTATGAAAATACACGATTAAATCTTGCTTAATTGTCGATATGAGTCAGCAATGGTTCCGATGCTCAAGAACTTCGGTTATTGGCTTGCGCTACGGATTGTACAAACTGGTGCTGTTACAGATTTAATGTGAATTGGCTAAGTTAAGAAAAAAAGATGAAGCGTTCGAACGTCCATCGATGAAATGGAACTATAAGTCAGTTGTTAGAATTCACTTACTCTTAATAACTAACCTGCTGACTATTTAAAAATAAATTGCCATTATTTTTGTATTGGCCTTCATGCTGTTATAATGAAGAATAAAAGAACGTTAATGGTGTGCCTCGGAGCGGATGACAAAGCTCGCGAGTTTGTATTTATAAGTACTAAGGGCATCAAATGAATGATGTTGTATGGTTTTCTTGCTTATGATATACACAGCCTTAACCAAATTAACTATATGCACCTTTCTATTATGCATGTGTAATATACATGACGGCCCTTTGGCACAAAGTCGTCTTAAACGGATTAAACACAGTCTTCGCCTGTTGTTTTTGTCAGTTTATGTGCACTCTGAAAGTGCTTGCATAAATTCTTCCTTAACATGGTCTTCGGACAATCGGACAAAGAACAATCCTTTTTTTACAATAGATTTATGTAGTTCAACTAGTGCAGTAGAAGTTCAATCTCGTGTAACGGAAACTACGCTTATAATTATTAATTTAGACTTAACTTATTGACATCTAGCAACTACTTCGATGATTACTTCCTCATAAAAATATGAAGTTGAAAATTTCGTCCTTCATAATATCTATGACATCTATCTATCTATCCTATTATTAAATACAACTACGTGGAATCGTGTTATCTTTAAAACCGTGTTTAATGTTTCAGCAACAAAGGCGTTTTGTCAATTTAATTTTTTTGCTAAAGGTTGTCATTCGGATTTTCTCACAAATAAACGATAGATAAATTAATAAAGCCCTTTAATTTTATGAAACTTCTGCAGATTCGAGTTTTCTTTAAAACCGTTTTTGGCTAGCTAGAATGATTCCCGTGGGAAGTCTCTGTCTTTTAAAAATACACGTAAGTAACAGAAAGTTGATACTGTACATGTCGTGTTTTTACTTTTATTATTATTTTGTTTGTTTTATCACAGTTTAAGTACGATGGTGGTTGCTATTAGAAAAAGTATGGAGTAGATTTTACTGGTAGGCAGAAGTGCAAATCACTCAAAGCCTTCTGGCGTGCTTCCTGACCTCGCCAGCTTTGCTTTGTTCTCATTAAACTTTTGGCGATGAAAACCGGTGACATTTAACCATTTTTTTCTGTATGTCCTCTTTTGATTCTGGCACTCTTGCCGAGAAATACACACAGGGGTGGCATTTAATGACAAAGGAATAACGCCAGAGCCATTGAACACACACAATCACGTACAAGAAATATGGTATAACAGCTCAAAAATACACAAACAACACCTTACACATATACTAAGTTAAACAAATAGGCGTGTTGTTATACGCCATGGTCGGTCAGTTAAATGATAATTTACTTTGAGCTTATCAACTAGTTAGCGCAAGCTTAATCGTTTCCCAATATTCGCGAATAAGGTAAAAACGTTAAAGGTAAATCTTGGACTTTATCGAATATTCAAGTCATTTACCTTCGCGCTGATGGAATTTATTTTGTTTCTGTATTGTTTAAAGAAAGAAATTACAAGTTTAAAATAGAAGGAATAAACAATACCTCCCCAACTGGATGGTTGTGGTGATTTACATCTAGCTAACAAGGAACATCCGACACCTACTTTAAGCGAACAACGCTATTTCCCCTCTCATCGGTCTTTAAAGGTCCTATGTATATAATGTACACAATTACCAAATAATGACTATTTTGATTCTAACATTTTAAAATGATAGCTTTAATGTTTAGCGATGTAATTTTACAATACATTGCCTAAACTTGAAGAAAGGAATAATAGCATTGCATTGATGATTGATGAAAATAGTAAAATGAAGTTAACCAGGATATTCAGAGATTGATTATACATGGAGCACTAATTGCCTCTTATAACAGTTTGCCCTTTCCCTCTCTCATCGAACCTTATGACGCGGAGCATCGAACTACGAGTACGAGTTCATATTTCAACTATATAAATGTTTACCAATTTCCAATATTTATAACTTTTTTATTTTTTATCCGATTTTAATTCTGAAAACTGTTTTATTTTAATAAAAATAAGAGTAATTTAATGCACTTTTCATATTTAAAACATTTTAAATAATAAAAAAACTTAAACTATTACCTGTATACCCTCTATAATAGACTTACCCAAAGTTTCGCGCCATAGATAACGCGCGCGTGAATAGCGCGCGCTTGATGACGTATACTACTACGTCATTTCCTTCAATTAAATTCATATCAACTACAGATTTAAGATACAGGTGCTGCGTATACCAATTTATCGACCAACAAAAAGGTAAATAATTGCTTTATATACGTTTATACCTTAATATTTTTATTACATATTATAATAATGGATAGAATTAAGAAATATATGCAAAAAAAACCCTGTAAATACAACTAATGTTTTAATTTATTTATGCGAGTTGCTATTTTTCTTAGCATTATTTATCTTTGCTGTTTGTCAAAAATTGAATGGTGCACGCCCTGAAGAATTGTATGACACAATAATATGGCTGACCATAGGCATAATGTGTAAAGGGCCTACATTAATGTTGCCGAAAAAGATAGGAACAGTAAGGATAGCTACCAACAATGATAAGCCAGATGATCAACTATACGAGGATGAATTGGATTGTGTAGTAAGATATTTTATTTTTCTTTATTATACAGAATGACTACTACTAGACCACCATCATCCCCTCATATAATGCCAGAGGGTAATACTATGGCAATCTTTCAACTGCCGATACTTACGCAGTTGATGAATTATCAGTTGTATAGTCTACTACAGACTTACCCGAGGCACAAACTGGGACCACTGATATACGCTGTAAATAGACTTAAACCAAAGTCTAACCAATTTATAATGGGTCTATTTGATCACCATCCCCAAATGGAATACTTTCTGGCAGCTCAAAATACAGACTATGTAGACCTTCTCAAGTCTGAGGACACTGGAGTACTTCCGAATGGCCCACCTGTACACCTTGACGAAGATGACCATATGGGACATACAATGTCCGATCATCATGGTGACATGCCAGGCCCATCTGGAGATGCAGACCGTCGCAGCAGTGACTAATTGACATTGCCCCAGAACTATATTATATTTTATCTCACACACAACAAACTTTTATATAAGCAATATATGCTTGCTTAAAATTAGCATATAAAAATAATATCATTGCCGACAATACGTGCAATAATATTTATATTAGTGACATGCTAATATAATTGTGTCATACGTTACGTGTTATTATTGTTATTGTTCAATAAATGTTTTTAACCGTTTATAGGTTGTTGAAGATGTAATGCCCTCACATAATAATGCCTTCAAAAAAAAGGAAGAACAACTCACAAACAGTCGCAGGTCCATCTAAAAAGTCAAGACAATCAGCACCAGTTAATATCAATACGAGAAGGTATATTATCAAGTATATAACTGACTATTATAAAATAATAAAAATAACAAAGACATAATAATGGCATCATTAATAGTAGCTGGTGTTGTTGCGGCAGTAACTGAAGGAGCCACCGCAGTTGCAGGAACAGTAGCCACAACTGAAGCAGTAGCTGGAACAGCAGCTGCTGTTGGTGCTACATCTGAATTAGCAATAGCTGGAAGTGCTAGGTGCTGGCAGTGATGATAATAATAATCAAACAGGAATGTCAATTGTAAGTCCAGGTGATGGACAATATTCAAAATCTAATTATTTATCTGTTGGTGGATCAACTAATAATCTAGTAATGACAGCTGGAGAAATGATGTTAAATAAAAATATACCATCAGGTAAAACTGTTGGTACTATAATTAGTAAAGAAAAAAATGTTAATGTACAAGCTAAATTGAATATATGTTTGTAATATATATATTGTCTTATTATTACAGTCATACAAAAAAAGTAGCAGCAACAACACCTCCAGCTACACCACCTCCTACAACATTAATTAGAAATAAACTGATACATTTTGTTAGATGTGGACGATCTCTTGCATGGGATATGATGATGTAAATGGAAAACAAATGGCCTATTGGTTATATGTGGCATCTTCATAAAGATTCTGACGCGGAGCATCGAACTACGAGTACGAGGTCATAGTTTAACTACTATAATGTTTACCAATTTCAAATATTTATAACTTTTTTTATTTTTCATCCGATTTTAATTCTGAAAACGTGTTTTATTTTAATAAAAATAAGAGTAATTTAATGCACTTTTCATATTTAAAACATTTTAAATACTAAAAAACTTACTTACCTGTATACCCTCTATAAAAGACTTACCCAAAAGTTTCGCGCCATCGATAACGCGCGCTTGATGACGTATACTACTACGTCATTTCCTTCAATTATAATCATATCAACAACGGATTTACGATACAGGTGCTGTTATCACCAATTATCGAAGAACAAAAAGGTAAATAATTGCTTGATATCATTGTATAGATAAATATGTTTATTCTAAATTATAATAATGGATATATTTAATAAATATATGCAAAAAAAACCGGTAAATACAACGCATTTACATGTTTTAATTTATTTATGCGAATTGTTATTTTTCCTAGCATTATTTATCTTTGCTGTGATTCAAAAAATGAATGGTGAAAGCCCTGAATTGTATGACACAATCATATGGCTGACAATAGGAATCATGTGTAGAGGACCGACATTAATGTTGCCAAAAAAAATTGGAACAGTACGGATAGCTGCCAACAATGACAAACCAGAGGATGATGTATACGAGGATGAATTGGATTGTGTAGTAAGATATTTTATTTTTCTATATTATACAGAATGGCTGCTAGATCACCATCATCGTCACCTCATTTAATGCCGGAAGGTAATACAATGGCAATCTTTCAACTGCCGATACTTACGCAGTTGATGGGATTACCAGCTGTACAGTCTATTGCAGACATATCCAAGGCACAAACTGGGTCCACTTATTTTTGCTGTAAATAGACTTAAAACAAAGTCTAACCAGTTCATAATGGGTCTATTTGACCATCACCCCCAGATGGAATATTATCTGGCTGCCCGTGATACTGAATATGTAGACCTTCTGAAGGCTGATGAAACTGGAGTACTTCCAAATGGTCCACCTGTCCACATAGACGAAGATGACCACATGGGACATACAATGTCCGATCATGTTGACATGCCAGGCCCGTCGGGAGATGCAGATCTACACCGCAGTGACTAGTCATTGACATTTGACCCGGAGTCCATTTTATATAACCAATACAAAAAACTTTATATAAGCAATATATGCTTGCTTCAAAATTAGCATATACAAACATTTTATCTAAGCAATATATGCTTGCTCTAAAATCCGCATATAAAAAAACTATATATCATTGCAATATGTGCAATATATATATTTATATTAGTGAGATGCTAATATAATTGTGTCATACGTTATGTTATTGTTATTGTTATGGTTGAATAAATGTTTTTAACCGTTTATAGGTCGTTGATGATGTAATTCCCCCTCATAATAATGCCTTCAAAAAAAAGGAAGAACAACTCACAAACAGTAGCAGGTCCATCTAAAAAGTCAAGACATTCGGCACCAGTTCAGATAAATACAAGAAGGTATATTATCAAACATATAACTGACTATCATAAAATAATAAAAATAACAAAGACACAATAATGGCATCATTAATAGTATTTGGGGTTGTTGCGGCAGTAACAGAAGGAGCCACCGCAGTTGCAGGAACCGTTGCCCCAACTGAAGCAGTAGCTGGAACAGTAGCTGCTGTTGGTGCTACATCTGAATTAGCAATAGCTGGAAGTGCTGCTACAGCCAGTGTAGCTGCTGAAACAACAACTGTAGCAGCTGGAAGTGCTGCAGCAGCATTAATAGATATTGGTGCAGCTGCTGAAACATGTACTCTAGCAACATCAGGAGGTTTAGATATTGCCGGATTATCATCTACTAGTTCAATAGCAGCTCTTGGTGAAGTAGGCGAAACAGCATTAACAGGCGTATCAAGTATGACACCAACAATAGCAGAAGTATCTGCAATGCAAGCAGGACTAGCCAATGTCAATGCATTAATAGCAGCAGAAGATGCAGCAGCTTTCACAGTAGGTGAAGTAGGAGGTGTTACTGCTGCTGGAACATCAGTTGGTGGTGCTACAACAGCATCATATTTATCTTCATTCCCAACTTTAAATTCATAGTTACTATGGGGAGCAACTTCAGCAGGTGCAGCTCCAGGTGCTGTATATGAGGCAACAACAGAAGCCATTACATTGGGATTTTCTGCAACTGTTGGTGGAACTGCTTCTGTTTCTACTGCAACATTAATTCAAGTATTATCATCTGTAGCTGCAACTGCTATTGGTGCTGGTTTTGGTATAGGAGAATCAATTGCTGGCAGTGATGCTAATAATAATCAAACAGGAATGTCAATTGTAAGTCCAGGTGATGGACAATATTCAAAATCTAATTGGTTATCTGTTGGTGGATCAACTAATAATCTAGTAATGACAGCTGGAGAAATGATGTTAAATAAAAATATACCATCAGGTAAAACTGTTGGTACTATAATTAGTAAAGAAAAAAATGTTAATGTACAAGCTAAATTGAATATATGTTTGTAATATATATATTGTCTTATTATTACAGTCATACAAAAAAAGTAGCAGCAACAACACCTCCAGCTACACCACCTCCTACAACATTAATTAGACATAAACTGATACATTTTGTTAGATGTGGACGATTTCTTGCATGGGATATGATGATGTAAATGGAAAACAAATGGCCTATTGGTTATATGTGGCATCTTCATAAAGATTCTGACGCGGAGCATCGAACTACGAGTACGAGGTCATAGTTTAACTACTATAATGTTTACCAATTTCAAATATTTATAACTTTTTTTATTTTTTATCCGATTTTAATTCTGAAAACGTGTTTTATTTTAATAAAAATAAGAGTAATTTAATGCACTTTTCATATTTAAAACATTTTAAATACTAAAAACTTAAACTTTACCTGTATACCCTCTATAATAGACTTGCCCAAAAGTTTCGCGCCATCGATAACGCGCGCGTGAATAGCGCGCGCTTGATGACGTATACTACTACGTCATTTCCTTCAATTATAATCATATCAACAACGGATTTACGATACAGGTGCTGTTATCACCAATTATCGAAGAACAAAAAGGTAAATAATTGCTTTATATCATTGTATAAATAAATATTTTTATTCTAAATTATAATAATGGATATATTTAATAAATATATGCAAAAAAAAAACGGTAAATACAACGCATTTACATGTTTTAATTTATTTATGCGAATTGTTATTTTTCCTAGCATTATTTATCTTTGCTGTGATTCAAAAAATGAATGGTGAAAGCCCTGAATTGTATGACACAATCATATGGCTGACATAGGAATCATGTGTAGAGGACCGACATTAATGTTGCCAAAAAAAATTGGAACAGTACGGATAGCTGCCAACAATTACAAACCAGAGGATGATGTATACGAGGATGAATTGGATTGTGTAGTAAGATATTTTATTTTTCTATATTATACAGAATGGCTGCTAGATCACCATCATCGTCACCTCATTTAATGCCGGAAGGTAATACAATGGCAATCTTTCAACTGCCGATACTTACGCAGTTGATGGATTACCAGCTGTACAGTCTATTGCAGACATATCCAAGGCACAAACTGGGTCCACTTATTTTTGCTGTAAATAGACTTAAAACAAAGTCTAACCAGTTCATAATGGGTCTATTTGACCATCACCCCCAGATGGAATATTATCTGGCTGCCCGTGATACTGAATATGTAGACCTTCTGAAGGCTGATGAAACTGGAGTACTTCCAAATGGTCCACCTGTCCACATAGACGAAGATGACCACATGGGACATACAATGTCCGATCATGTTGACATGCCAGGCCCGTCGGGAGAAGCAGATCTACACCGCAGTGACTAGTCATTGACATTTGACCCGGAGTCCATTTTATATAACCAATACAAAAAAACTTTATATAAGCAATATATGCTTGCTTCAAATTAGCATATACAAACATTTTATCTAAGCAATATATGCTTGCTCTAAAATCCGCATATAAAAAAACTATATATCATTGCAATATGTGCAATATATATATTTATATTAGTGAGATATACTGCCCAGTCCTGCCAAGTCTTAAGTTCGACGTTGCCCTCTCTCATAGCCGTCTTCAGGCGTTTCTTCTCCTGGCATTGCTTTATTGCTCCAACTGCTTCGTCGATTTTTCTCTTGTGGGATACATAGCAGCCCCCGTCTTGCTCGTAGAGATCTTCGGCGTCATGTCCTTTCAATGCCATGTCGGTTAAGTTCTTTAACTGGCCTACCCCCTGTTCTGTCATGTAGCCTCTCTCTACCCAGGTGGTCTCGTCATCCTTGCTTGTGTAATCCTTCGCCTCTTGTGCAGTCCCGCGTCGCTGTTCTAAGTGTGCCTTCCCGAAAGGAGCAATCTTCTTAAGAGCTGTGAGACGTACTCTCTTCTTCAACTGCATAAACCCCAGTAAGTGGGTGGTCCCACTAGCGCCGATTTCCCGTCCGTAGCATATATACTGAACATCCACGGTTTCTAATGATTCACAATCCTCACGAGTGTAATTATTAATTGTCCAACACCAATCTTTACACGCAGAACCTTGAGCAACACGTCTAATTCCAGCCATTTTGATCAATCTTATGCAGACGTTCGAATTAAATAGCTAATTTTTTCATTGGTTGAACGAAATGACGTAGACTATATGACGTAGCGCGCGTGAGGAAAATCAAAGCACTGATGGCACGGATGGATAAAAAATCAAAGCACTGATGGCACGCACGAAAATAAATAAAATAAAAAAATTAGTACCAAAGGGCGGGGTTCAGTATTACCCCCGCCTTTGGTACTATGGTACTATTTTGGTACTATTCTATATATAGCCTAATTGGGCTAATTGTAGAACTTCATCACGTGCTCACGTGACCGTGATGACGTCACGAGTCGACGTCATCATATTAGGATCTCGCGCCATAGTTCTTTCAGCCATCTTAGAATGCGGTCGCACAAAAGATCTCTCGCGTTTAAACGCAGATTTATGCGTAAGAAGCGTGCATTTAGGAAGAAGAGAGCTGCCTATCGCCGGAAAAGGATAACTAGACGTAGGAGAGCACATACTGTGAGACGTAGAGGGGTGTACCCGAAGAGAGGATACCGTTTCGGAGTCAAGAAACACGCAAAGTTTGTCTTCGACATTACTCGTCGACAATACAAGCACGATGATCTGAATTACAGTAAGCCTGATTATGGTGTATTCTTCATTCAACCATTTAAGATTAGTGCAGATACCATGACCCGAGACCAGTTTGCTCCTGGAGTACTTAACTTCTTCTCCACATATGAACAATATCAACCTACGTGGATAAAAGCAGAAGTGTTCAACTTTAACATCAAAGAGACCATCGCCTACGGCAGTCAAGATGCTCGTGGTAACAAGATAGAGATAGTGAACACGGAGACCCGTAGCAAGGCTAAGACTGATATACGTTACGCATGGGACTACGACAACAAGTTCCAGAATGAGTCGGCAGTCGGCACGGGAGACGAGAACAAGTTGTATAAACCAAAGACCCTTTATATGGGTAAGACCAAGCCTTCATTTACTTACTTCCGGCGACTTAAAGGGCAGCCCTTTGCTAAGTGGGTACAATTCCAAAAGACAGGAGATCGAGAGCAATGTAATTTTCTCTCATGGCTAACAGCAGTAGTCAAAACATCAGGACTATCCCTAGATGTCATTATGCGCAAGATAGTTGGGGATGTAACAGAAACCAACGTCGCATCGGACCTGTCTGGTGTGACCAATACCCAGTATGAATACTCTATGGCCAAGATAGTGATGTCTAAAGAATCACACTTCACTAAGGAGGAGTACCTGGTCAGTGACGGAGTTCATTACCCTACATCTGGCATCTCTTCAGTCAAAGGTCATATGGAGTACGATGTAAAAGTATCATTCGGATTCAAAGCAAGACACCCGATCATTAAGGACCTTAATTAAGGTTCGACGTAGCTGGAACAGTAGCTGCTGTTGGTGCTACATCTGAATGAGCAATAGCTGGAAGTGCTGCTACAGCTGCAGCCAGTGTAGCTGCTGAAACAACAACTGTAGCAGCTGGAAGTGCTGCAGCAGCATTAATAGATATTGGTGCAGCTGCTGAAACATGTACTCTAGCAACATCAGGAGGTTTAGATATTGCCGGATTATCATCTACTAGTTCAACAGCAGCTCTTGGTGAAGTAGGCGAAACAGCATTAACAGGCGTATCAAGTATGACACCAACAATAGCAGAAGTATCTGCAATGCAAGCAGGACTAGCCAATGTCAATGCATTAATAGCAGCAGAAGATGCAGCAGCTTTCACAGTAGGTGAAGTAGGAGGTGTTACTGCTGCTGGAACATCAGTTGGTGGTGCTACAACAGCATCATATTTATCTTCATTCCCAACTTTAAATTCATATTTACTATGGGGAGCAACTTCAGCAGGTGCAGCTCCAGGTGCTGTATATGAGGCAACAACAGAAGCCATTACATTGGGATTTTCTGCAACTGTTGGTGGAACTGCTTCTGTTTCTACTGCAACATTAATTCAAGTATTATCATCTGTAGCTGCAACTGCTATTGGTTCTGGTTTTGGTATAGGAGAATCAATTGCTGGCAGTGATGATAATAATAATCAAACAGGAATGTCAATTGTAAGTCCAGGTGATGGACAATATTCAAAATCTAATTATTTATCTGTTGGTGGATCAACTAATAATCTAGTAATGACAGCTGGAGAAATGATGTTAAATAAAAATATACCATCAGGTAAAACTGTTGGTACTATAATTAGTAAAGAAAAAAATGTTAATGTACAAGCTAAATTGAATATATGTTTGTAATATATATATTGTCTTATTATTAGTCATACAAAAAAAGTAGCAGCAACAACACCTCCAGCTACACCACCTCCTACAACATTAATTAGAAATAAACTGATACATTTTGTTAGATGTGGACGATTTCTTGCATGGGATATGATGATGTAAATGGAAAACAAATGGCCTATTGGTTATATGTGGCATCTTCATAAAGATTCTGACGCGGAGCATCGAACTACGAGTACGAGGTCATAGTTTAACTACTATAATGTTTACCAATTTCAAATATTTATAACTTTTTTTATTTTTTATCCGATTTTAATTCTGAAAACGTGTTTTATTTTAATAAAAATAAGAGTAATTTAATGCACTTTTCATATTTAAAACATTTTAAATACTAAAAAACTTAAACTTTACCTGTATACCCTCTATAATAGACTTACCCAAAAGTTTCGCGCCATCGATAACGCGCGCGTGAATAGCGCGCGCTTGATGACGTATACTACTACGTCATTTCCTTCAATTATAATCATATCAACAACGGATTTACGATACAGGTGCTGTTATCACCAATTATCGAAGAACAAAAAGGTAAATAATTGCTTGATATCATTGTATAAATAAATATGTTTAGTCTAAATTATAATAATGGATATATTTAATAAATATATGCAAAAAACCGGTAAATACAACGCATTTACATGTTTTAATTTATTTATGCGAATTGTTATTTTTCCTAGCATTATTTATCTTTGCTGTGATTCAAAAAATGAATGGTGAAAGCCCTGAATTGTATGACACAATCATATGGCTGACAATAGGAATCATGTGTAGAGGACCGACATTAATGTTGCCAAAAAAAATTGGAACAGTACGGATAGCTGCCAACAATGACAAACCAGAGGATGATGTATACGAGGATGAATTGGATTGTGTAGTAAGATATTTTATTTTTCTATATTATACAGAATGGCTGCTAGATCACCATCATCGTCACCTCATTTAATGCCGGAAGGTAATACAATGGCAATCTTTCAACTGCCGATACTTACGCAGTTGATGGATTACCAGCTGTACAGTCTATTGCAGACATATCCAAGGCACAAACTGGGTCCACTTATTTTTGCTGTAAATAGACTTAAAACAAAGTCTAACCAGTTCATAATGGGTCTATTTGACCATCACCCCCAGATGGAATATTATCTGGCTGCCCGTGATACTGAATATGTAGACCTTCTGAAGGCTGATGAAACTGGAGTACTTCCAAATGGTCCACCTGTCCACATAGACGAAGATGACCACATGGGACATACAATGTCCGATCATGTTGACATGCCAGGCCCGTCGGGAGATGCAGATCTACACCGCAGTGACTAGTCATTGACATTTGACCCGGAGTCCATTTTATATAACCAATACAAAAAAACTTTATATAAGCAATATATGCTTGCTTCAAATTAGCATATACAAACATTTTATCTAAGCAATATATGCTTGCTCTAAAATCCGCATATAAAAAAACTATATATCATTGCAATATGTGAGATGCTAATATAATTGTGTCATACGTTATGTTATTGTTATTGTTATGGTTGAATAAATGTTTGTAACCGTTTATACGTCGTTGATGATGTAATTCCCCCTCATAATAATGCCTTCAAAAAAAAGGAAGAACAACTCACAAACCGTAGCAGGTCCATCTAAAAAGTCAAGACATTCGGCACCAGTTCAGATAAATACAAGAAGGTATATTATCAAACATATAACTGACTATTATAAAATAAGAAAAATAACAAAGACACAATAATGGCATCATTAATAGTAGCTGGGGTTGTTGCGGCAGTAACAGAAGGAGCCACCGCAGTTGCAGGAACCGTTGCCACAACTGAAGCAGTAGCTGGAACAGTAGCTGCTGTTGGTGCTACATCTGAATTAGCAATAGCTGGAAGTGCTGCTACAGCTGCAGCCAGTGTAGCTGCTGAAACAACAACTGTAGCAGCTGGAAGTGCTGCAGCAGCATTAATAGATATTGGTGCAGCTGCTGAAACATGTTCTCTAGCAACATCAGGAGGTTTAGATATTGCCGGATTATCATCTACTAGTTCAATAGCAGCTCTTGGTGAAGTAGGCGAAACAGCATTAACAGGCGTATCAAGTATGACACCAACAATAGCAGAAGTATCTGCTATGCAAGCAGGACTAGCCAATGTCAATGCATTAATAGCAGCAGAAGATGCAGCAGCTTTCACAGTAGGTGAAGTAGGAGGTGTTACTGCTGCTGAAACATCAGTTGGTGGTGCTATTGGTTATATGTGGCATCTTCATAAAGATTCTGACGCGGAGCATCGAACTACGAGTACGAGGTCATAGTTTAACTACTATAATGTTTACCAATTTCAAATATTTATAACTTTTTTATTTTTTATCCGATTTTAATTCTGAAAACGTGTCTTATGTTAATAAAATTAAGAGTAATTTAATGCACTTTTCATATTTAAAACATTTTAAATACTAAAAAACTTAAACTTTACCTGTATACCCTCTATAATAGACTTACCCAAAAGTTTCGCGCCATCGATAACGCGCGCGTGAATAGCGCGCGCTTGATGACGTATACTACTACGTCATTTCCTTCAATTATAATCATATCAACAACGGATTTACGATACAGGTGCTGTTATCACCAATTATCGAAGAACAAAAAGGTAAATAATTGCTTTATATCATTGTATAAATAAATATTTTTATTCTAAATTATAATAATGGATAGATTTAATAAATATATGCAAAAAAAAACCTGTAAATACAACGCATTTACATGTTTTAATTTATTTATGCGAATTGTTATTTTTCCTAGCATTATTTATCTTTGCTGTGATTCAAAAAATGAATGGTGAAAGCCCTGAATTGTATGACACAATCATATGGCTGACAATAGGAATCATGTGTAGAGGACCGACATTAATGTTGCCAAAAAAAATTGGAACAGTACGGATAGCTGCCAACAATGACAAACCAGAGGATGATGTATACGAGGATGAATTGGATTGTGTAGAAAGATATTTTATTTTTCTATATTATGCAGAATGTCTGCCGATAGATCATCGCCTCATTTAATGCCTGAAGGGAATACAATGGCAATCTTTCAATTGCCTATCCTTACTCAGTTGATGGATTACCATCTGTACAGTCTCTTGCAGACATATCCGAGACAAAAATTGGGTCCACTATTTTTTGCCATTAAAAGACTGAAAACAAAGTGCAATCAATTCATCATGGGGCTGTTTGACCATCATCCTCAGATGGAATATTATCTGGCTGCCCGTAATACTGAGTATGTTGATCTGCTGAAAGCTGAAGAAACTGGAGTCCTACCAAATGGACCACCTGTCCACATAGATGAGGATGACCACCTGGGACATACAATGTCTGAACATGTTGATATGGCAGGCCCGTCAGGAGATGCAGATAAACGCAGTGACTAGTCATTGACATTGTCGCGGAGCATCGAACTACGAGTACGAGCTCATAGTTTAACTACTATAAAGTTTACCAATTTCAAATATTTATAACTTGTTTTATTTTTTATCCGATTTTAATTCTGAAAACTGTTTTATTTTAATAAAAATAAGAGTAATTAAATGCACTTTTCATATTTAAAACATTTTAAATAATAAAAAACTTAAACTTTACCTGTATACCCTCTATAATAGACTTACCCAAAAGTTTCGCGCCTTAGATAACGCGCTCGTGAATAGCGCGCGCTTGATGACGTAATATACTACGTCATTTCCTTCAATTAAATTCATTTCAAAAACAGATTTACGATACAGGTGCTGTTATCACCAATTATAGAAGAACGCTTAGAACCTGACGCGGAGCATCGAACTACGAGTACGAGCTCATAGTTTAACTACTATAAAGTTTACCAATTTCAAATATTTATAACTTTTTTTATTTTTTATCCGATTTTAATTCTGAAAACGTGTTTTATTTAAATAAAAATAAGAGTAATTTAATGCACTTTTCATATTTAAAACATTTTAAATAATAAAAAACTTAAACTTTACCTGTATACCCTCTATAATAGACTTACCCGAAAGTTTCGCGCCATAGATAACGCGCTCGTGAATAGCGCGCGCTTGATGACGTAATATACTACGTCATTTCCTTCAATTAAATTCATATCAACAACAGATTTACGATACAGGTGATGTTATCACCAATTATAGAAGAACAAAAAGGTAAATAATTGCTTTATATCATTTTATAAATAAATATTTTTATTATAAATTATAATAATGGATACATTTAATAAATATATACACAAAAAACGGTAAATACAACGTATTTACATGTTTTAATTTACTTATGCGAATTATTATTTTTTCTTGCATTATTTATCTTTGCCGTGATTCAAAAAATAAATGGTGAAAGCCCTGAATTGTGTGACACAATAATATGGCTAACAATTGGAATCATGTGTAGAGGACCTACATTAATGTTACCTAAAAAAATTGGGACAGTACGGTTAGCTGCCAACAATGATAAACCCGAGGATGATGTATACGAAGATGAGTTGGACTGTGTAGTAAGATATTTAATTTTTCTATATTATACAGAATGTCTGCCGATAGATAATCGCCTCATTTAATGCCTGAAGGGAATACAACGGCAATCTTTCAATTGCTACAGTCTCTTGCAGACATATTCGAGGCAAAAATTGGGTCCACTAATTTTTGCCATTAATAGACTGAAAACAAAGTGCAATCAATTCATCATAAAAAATGTCTAAAAAAATAAGATTATTAGATTTTGTTGTAAAAGAAAGTGATGATGTGGACATGGAAAAGGAGTCAAAAGATAGGAGGAATAGAAAGAGAAAAGGTATTTATTATTTATTTAATATGGATATTGGGTATCAATAAACGCGATGATTTTAATTTTAAAATAATGAATTACCCTTATTTGATGGAGATGTTCCTAATTCACTATCATACGGTGTTTCTATCGCACAGTTGATAAGATTTGCTATACAGATGTTAAAATTTCAGCTCTCGCAGCAAACTTATGACGGAAAAACTTCAAAAACAGGATTTCAGTTATTAATAATATTAACTAAATATTGAATGACCATTAATTACTGGTCTTTATAATCTTATGTCAAAGTACATAAGTAGTCTTAAATCGCTGATTGCTGAAAGAATTGCGAATCCCGATTTTTATGGTAATGTTTTGAAGTAAATTCGTAAAAATAAATTGTTTCTCGGAGGTTGTTGGGCAGATAGACTCGATGTTTTTTTTTGAATTTTATTTAAACCGTGGATATAAGGCAATACTTTGCAAATTTCTTGTC
Source organism: Mya arenaria (assembly GCF_026914265.1). Lineage (NCBI taxonomy): Eukaryota > Metazoa > Mollusca > Bivalvia > Myida > Myidae > Mya > Mya arenaria. The sequence goes on from NC_069129.1 coordinate 3,122,892, forward strand.
TTCTGGTTTTTGAAGATGAATTTCTGAAATAAATAGGGTTGAATATAGCATTGTCGGACCGTATTTGGTACAAAAACGAATATGGAACAAATGTACCATATTCGGTCGAATATGGTACAAATGTACCATATTCGGACCGAATATGGTACAATTTTCGACCGAATATGGTACAAACATTGTACCATATTCGGTTGGAATAAGTTTTTCTATGCTCGCCAAAACGTATTTGGTACATACCAAAAAAACTCATAAAATGAAAATGGCCTACGTATATGGTACATAAATTATGTATTTCTTAATAAATGAAATAGTCTGCCAATGTGTAAACTTTTTTTCAAACTCAAATACATTGTATTAACCTAATATTGGAAGTGACAAAAGTATCATCATCATCATCATCATCATCATCGTCGTCGTCGTCGTCGTCGTCGTCGTCGTAACTAGCAGTAACAGAAACAGCTAACCTAACCACACTTTACATGGATTTTGCTGGTTGTGTAACTGTTTCGCCGGCTAGCTCAGTCGGTTGCGCGTCAGATTGGCACGCAGGCGGCCTGGGTTCGATTCCCGGGCGGGCCAGATACTTTCGTGGAGATTGGTCACGAAATGATTTCTACGGCCATTCTTCCCCTACCGCTGTTTCAAGTAGGGCAGTTGTCAATTACTGGCGAATGTATCTGCTTAGTACTGGTTACTAAGTACTAGTACTCTAAGACTAGAGACGTGCTTGCTCCAGGTAACTCTGTAAAAGTTTGAGGATTATCGCATTTTGGTTATGTTCATAGAGTGTGAACTTGTAAGGGTAAAGGTAGGCGAGCAAATCCATGAAGCGCGCCAGCGCTTCTTGGAAAATTTGATCGTTTAATACCCCTCGGTATTAATGCTTATATTTTAATACATTTTAATAATAATTGGTAGGTTTTGTCCAGATATGATTGCTTTAAGCAAACGTCGTTGCAGGAATGTCGACGTCGCATTCGATTGGTCGAATGACGTCGCGTCAGCCATATTAATGATTTCGTGCATTGTTTGGGTCAATCTAAAACTTCTGACAAGAAGATATTGCATGAGAAAATCCGAAAAATAAACAAGAAATTGGGCCGAAAAAATAACTAACGAAATTCATATTTCATGCATTTGCAGTTGTTTTACGATAGAATTTCTTCGATATAATTCAATATCCTTTGGTCAGTAGTTTTAGATTGACCCAAACAATTCACAAGATCATTAATAGCAATTTTCAAATTTTTAAAACTTTTTTTTTCGAAAGTGTATTTTCACCAAAATCCGATTTAAGAGATTTTGAGCTCTTTTAAATGAATATATCTCTCCAAAAATAAGGATGTTTGACTGGCTGCTTTAGACAGGTGTGACTGTATTCCTAAACATTAGGCGAAAAGAAAAAAATTGTCTGGTTCCGGTGACCCGACCCTACCTATTTTTTTCGCCCGACCCTAAACTTTTTTTTATTTGAATACGAAAAAATTGGTCCGATTTTTTACTCAATATTCAAGAGAATTGTAAAGAACGTTTTTAAAGCGTTCATGTAAACATTCTAAAAATAAAACAAAACTTAATAATTTTAGTTTAAGTTTTGAATCTATAATATGTTGTCTTGATTAAGGGAAAGTAAATTTTGAAAATAGAAATACATTGATCTTGTGGCAAGGTTCGAATCAAAACCTCATATTTTTAAATAAATGTACGAATTTGCACAGCACTAAAGCATTCAACGTAAAGCATTCCCTGCGACTTCTTTTTACGCTGATATTCAGTCAATTTAAAATGTTCTACAACCCATGATTTTGCCATATAATTGCATAAATACTGTACTAGTCATAGCAAGCACCGAAAATGGTCTCGTTTATAGCGAATTATATTTTTAAAATATAACACGTACAGAAAGAAACAATTATTAAACCTATAGGGTTAAATGTGCATAAAACTCCTCCAGCTTGCACACTATGCATGTTTACAGTACATAAAAAGCTTAGTGTTGCACGCACAGAAGACTTTAATCACACAAAATATACATTAAAATAACGTTATTATATCACCTTTCACTCAGCATCAGTAAAAATAAATAAATAAATAAAATAAAAAGAAATGCCGACCTACCCTACCTACTTTTTGGGGGCATGTCACCGGAACCAGACATAATGTTTTATTTGGCCTTACTTTGTAAAGTTGATTTGTCGTTCCGACGTCATATTGCTGAGAAGCCGACAAAGCTTTGAAGTTTCCGATTTTTTCTTTGATAACGTGCCGCTTTAAAAAGGCGGGAATTTTGCACACGAGTCTTACTCAGAAGTCAGTAACCATATTTGACTTGGCGGTCGGCAAGAAAAGTTGTGATTTTCGACTAGAAAGAATTGAAATCCAAACTTTCTTCAAACTTCAAAAGAATTCTTGACAGTAAGTACTGTACATAATTTTAATTTTCAGTTGTCTTAATATGCATTGATGTTTTAACATGCATTGATTTTTATGTTTTATGCCCCCCCCCCCCTCAGAGTGCATTTGCAGTTGTCCGTGAAACTTCATGAAAAATGTTGTCCATCATCAGCTCTCAAGATACATTTCAGCTCACCTGAGCACAAAGTGATCAAGGTGAGCTATTGTGATGGCAAGTTGTCCATCGTCCGTGCGTGCGTGCGTCCGTACGTGCGTCCGTCAACAATTTCTTCAAACGATTTCTCCTCCTAACCCGCTAAGCCAAATTCAATGAAACTTGGCAGGAATAGTCCTTGCATCAAGCTCTACCAAAGTTGTTCAAAGAATTCCATTTCATGAAGAACTCTGGTTGTCATGGCAACGAAAAGGCAAATCATAGTGAAATCTTTAAAAATATTCTTGTCCGAAACTGCAAGGCCTTGAGGTTTGATATTTGGTATGTGACATAATTTTGGGGTCCTATACTAAGATTGTTCAAATTATGCCCCTGGGGTAAAAATTGGCACCGTCCCGTGCCTGTGTTGAATATTTACATAATATACATCTGCATACTTCTACTGTTTCATTTTTGTTAACTTTTCTTCTGAAAACAAAATGCACGAACTCCCAAGCCAAACATTGGGCAAGATTTGCCCATGAAAACAGACATTTATTTTAAAGATTCATAAATAAATTATATACCGACTGGTAAAGCTTGTCAGACGTTAGCATTTCAAATTGCAATGCTTTTTTAGTTCATTTACGTTCAAATGACTGTGTGGATTTCCATATAACCCAGAAAATAAACGCTAATCACTGTAAAATGAAAATTAAAGTAAAAAGCAGCATAAAATAAATGAAAACATACTTGAAATACTTATACTGCTCTGTCGGACAGTATTTGGTACAAAAACGCTTAGTTTAACTATATAATTATTATATAGAGAAATTTAAAAATATATATCTTTTTCTCTAAAACCACTTTGCCCAGAGCTTTGATATTTGTTATGTGACATTTTCTATTGAACTTTTGACTTTTGATGAATTAAACCTTGACCAAGTGACTTAATTTTGAAGCTTTTGCCTTTATTTTCCTTACAGTTATTACAGCTCAATCTGATTTTGGTGAAAAATACACTTTCGAAAAAAATTGTTTCAAAAGTCGCTTTTAAAGTATTAATGATTTTGTGAATTGTTTTCGGTTAATCTAAAACTACTGACCAAAGGATATTGAATTATATCGAAGAAATTCTATCGTAAAACAACTGAAAATGCATGGAAAATGGATTTCGCGTTAGATCTACTAACGCGATATTTTCGGCCTATTCCATTCCTATTCAATAAATAGGACAAAAATACCAATTTTGGTGTATTTTAATTGAAAAATAAAAAATCTTGTTATTTTTTCGGATTGTATTTGATGTCATGCAATGTCCTCTGGTCAGTATTTTTAGATTAACCCAAACAATTCACAAAATCATTAATAGCGACTTTTGGAAACAATTTTTTTCGAAAGTGTATTTTCCACCAAAATCAGATCGAGCTCCTTTAATCTGTAGATTTGAACATTTTAAATTTTATGGAGTTTATAGGTCTTTGACCTTCGAACCCTGCCTAGTCGTGACTTCTGGTGAGCGACCTAGGCCCCCAGGGCCCCTTCTTTATATCCCTTCCATCCACGTAGCATTGGTTTCTACAGACCGTTTGTCCGTTGACCGCCATAAGTTTGCCCGCTATTTTTCCCCTGAATTTGAATTCGGTTGGATTTCAATGAAACTTTACATGAAGTACTTGCTACTTTCATTGCGCATATTGCCCGGAAGTTCGGATTGTAAATTTTAGCGGAGCTATCAGACGAGTGATTTTAGCTCAGCTTATGTCGTGAGACATTCGTTTTCGACACGCGGTGTTCAATACAAGCTCTATTAACTAATGAAGTATAAATGTATAATAACTTATTATATTATTTCAGATGAAGGAAGCAATTAGGAGAAAAAGGAAGCAATTAGGGTGCTTGCCCAGGTCGAAGTACGACATTATTGTCAGATGTTTAAACGGATCGTTCGATGTCCCTGTGAAGAAACGGACACCTGAAGAGAATAATTGTTTGGCCATGATTAGAAAACGTAAGGACTTCGAGCTTGGTGACCGGGGTTCTTTATTGTGTGGCGGAAAGCAAGTCCTTGTGAAAGAAGATCTTCCTAGATTTGTTGAGAAGATGTTCATGGAAAACAAAGGATGTGGAGCAAGGGTTATTTACAACAAACTGAAAGTAAATTACACGGGGTTCTCGGAACAAGCTATCCTTGAAATACTGTACAATAGCAAGTATTACCATGAGAAGTATCCGAGATTTACAAACAAGCCAACGCCAAAGACAATTACAGAAGAGGAACCAGGCAAAAGATGGCAGATTGACTTAATTAACATGAAAAATCAAAGTGTTAGCTACAAGGGGTCCACATACAGTTATATTCTACAAGTCGTGGACGTTTATTCTAGGTACGTTATGCCAAAACCCCTGAAAACGAAGAGTTCGCGTGAAGTTGCAAAGGCATTAGAGGACGTGTTGATGGTTAACCTTGCCCCTGACATCATCCAATGTGACAACGGACTGGAATTTAAAGGCCCTAGTATGAAACTTTTGTTGAACAAGTACAACATCAAAATGATCAATAGTAGGCCGTATCATCCTCAATCACAGGGCAAGTGTGAAAGGTCAAACAGTGTTATAAAGGCCAAGATTCTATTTGCAACAAAAAGTAAACGTGGATTTAACTGGGTCGAAGGGCTTCAAGATTTAGCCTATGCCATAAACACAAGTTTCAAACGAGTTCTTGGGGGTCTCACGCCCTTTGAAGCCTACTACGGAAGAAGTCATGTTTTTACCAAAGAACGTCATAGTTCTCGTGAAATAAAGAAAACCATACGGCGAGTAAAAATAAAAAGGCTTACAGGTCGCTGTTGAAAAACGCAACTTCCCCAAGCAAGTACAAAGTAGGAGAGACAGTATTAATTCGCTATCCCTTTCGAAAATCCAGGGTGCCAACCAAAAGATATGTTATCGAAGGCAAGGTAGAAAAAGTAAAACGAAATGGTGTTTATATCGTGTCATTTCAAGTACCGAACAAACCCGAACTTGGATTCGTAAGCAAATCGGTTGGGGTCGAAAACATGACTAGCCTAACTGTTGCGTTAGAGAAACAACGAAAAATTAAAAAACATTCATTAAAACAGAACCGCTCAGAGAAACAAAATCACAGAACTAAGTACTATCATGTTTCAACACACCATGAAAATCTGCAGTTGTTGGATGGGGTGAATATTGCCATGGACCCAAATCCGGATGGAAATTGTCAATTTGCTGCTATATCGCATCAACTTGGTAAAATTGGTATATACAAAGACGTAGATGCTTTACGTAAGGAAGCAGTCCATCACATTGTAGAAAACAGATATTTCTATGAAACTTTTGTCTATGATGAAACATTTGATGAATACGTTAAGAATATGTCTAAGAATGGGACATACGGCGACAACCTCACGCTCATTGCACTTATGAGAGAATATAATTTGCAGTGCCTGGTAGTTTGTACCCGAGGACTAGAACACTCATCAATTGTGTCAGCAGATGGAAAGTTCGATGGTGATGTTGGAACAATTGCATTGGGGTATTTCCCAGAAGGATTTGGCATGCATTACGTTAGTATCCGTATCAATCAACGCGTGTACAAGGACATAATATCACGCTTAGAACAGTCGTATGACAACGGTGACTCTGGCGACAGCGCTGCGTCTGGCGACAACGCTGCGTCTGGCGACAACGCTGCGTCTGGCGACAACGGTGACTCTGGCGACAACGGTGACTCCGGCGACACCGCTGCGTCTGGCGACAACACTGCATCTGGCGACAACGATGACTCTGGCGACAACGATGACTCTGGCGACAACGCTGCGTCTGGCGACAACGGTGACTCTTGCGACAACGGTGACTCCGGCGACAACGGTGACTCTGGCGACAACGGTGACTCCGGCGACAACGATGACTCTGGCGACAACGGTGACTCTTGCGACAACGCTGCGTCTGGCGACAACGGTGACTCTTGCGACAACGGTGACTCCGGCGACAACGGTGACTCCGGCGACAACGGTGACTCCGGCGACAACGGCGACTCCGGCGACAACGGTGACTCCGGCGACAACGGTGACTCTGGCGACAACGGTGACTCCGGCGACAACGGTGACTCTGGCGACAACGGTGACTCCGGCGACAACGGTGACTCTGGCGACAACGGTGACTCCGGCGACAACGGTGACTCCGGCGACAACGGTGACTCTGGCGACAACGGTGACTCCGGCGACAACGGTGACTCCGGCGACAACGGTGACTCCGGCGACAACGGTGACTCTGGCGACAACGGTGACTCCGGCGACAACGGTGACTCCGGCGACAACGGTGACTCCGGCGACAACGGTGACTCCGGCGACAACGGTGACTCCGGCGACAACGGTGACTCCGGCGACAACGGTGACTCCGGCGACAACGGTGACTCCGGCGACAACGGTGACTCCGGCGACAACGGTGACTCCGGCGACAACGGTGACTCCGGCGACAACGGTGACTCCGGCGACAACGGTGACTCCGGCGACAACGGTGACTCCGGCGACAACGGTGACTCCGGCGACAACGGTGACTCCGGCGACAACGGTGACTCCGGCGACAACGGTGACTCTGGCGACAACGGTGACGTCTCTGTGTGTTCAGCCCTGAAAGAGCTTCAAGATATGATAAACAATAGGAGGGCACAGAGGCGAACGACTTTTCCATTTCTGATGTTACCACTTCACATTCAAGTTGAAATTTTTAAGTTCTGCATACAATCAAACCCGTCAATCCAGTTTGTGTTGGCGAAGGTCGGCAAACCCTTTAGAGATTTAATAAGGTCAATGAGTTTGCAAACACCTAGAATTTACATTCGGCCGGATATTGGACTAGATACTAGTAACAGAAATCCTGTTAGCGTTCGTTTCCTATTAACAAGAGCGGGCAGAAACAGCGGTCTTATTTCGGCAATAAAAGAAATCATCAAGGGGCCAAAATGGGCAAACGCATGGCTGCGTTTGCGTGTTAGTGGAATCGGTTGGTATGATATCATAGATGTCATGTACAGACATTACAGGTGAAATATACATGTATATCGGTGTTTGGAAACCTGTTATGTTATTTTTGTGATTGATGATTATGTTCTTCTACCGGAAATTTGTTGTCATTTGCTCATTTAATGGTAACTTTTTACGAAGCACATTTGGGATATTTTGGCTGCTACTAAAATGAATGTATATATGTATATTATGTCTGGTCAAAATGCTACAGTTGGATTAAAATTTAAATGCTGTTCTATGTTCTTCAATATTACTTTGAAAAATCCTGTCAGTATACCAATAAATGAAAAAAGTACAAGTTTGTTGAATCTCTTGAATGAAACAAATTATAAAATACAAAATGTAAAATGAATATGTGATGATGATGATGACAAAACATTTGTGATGATGATGATGGTAAAAAAATTGTGATGATGATGGTGGTGGTGATGATGATGACGATGATGATGATGACGATGACGATGATGAGTGTGTACCATATTCGGAACGAATGTGGTACATTTTTCATCCGAATATGGTACAAGTTTGTACCATATTTGGTCAGGCATTTTACCCCAAAACTGCAGATACGTATATGGTACAATTAGACAGTTGTACCATATTCGGCCGAATATGGTACAAATTTGTACCATATTCGTTTTTGTACCAAATACGGTCCGACATAGCATCCTTACATCAAATTCATGTTATCTTTAAAACCGTCTTTAGCTGACTACTAAGCTTTTAGTCCTATTATATTATGAACATTCTGCAATTCATGTTATATTAAGCTGGCTCGGTTTTTTTGTCATGTGACGTCATGTTCTTCAAATATTTAACATAGGTAATCATTTAGAGGAAAATTTTAGCCAATAGACTTTAATAATAATCCCTTTAATTTTTTAAAATTACGCTTTCTATATTTGTTCCGAGCTTTAGTACAATGATGCTTTTTATTATGAAGCTCTCTTATCGTACAGTTTTAAACCTTTAATTTTATAAGGCAGCCTAATTCCAGATTTGCCTAAATATTCGGAAATCGTTTAAAAGGCGTTTCGGCGACGGTGATCAATATAGAATGATCACAGTCTACGCAACTGACCTCCATAGCAACAGAAACAACACAAAAGTGCAGATATTCGAGTATAACCCCAAAATAAATACCCCTAAACTTTCGCTTTCCTAAATGTCAATATTAAGTCACGTGGGGGAGGACGTCACCTGCGCGAGCTTTTATATTGAGGTTCGACAGGGTTATCTTTAAACACTAGGCCTACTAAACGATGTTTATGACTTATCGTCAATCATGAAATACATTGCCAATTACATAAAAAGTAAATAAATTGACGATGTCATTGTTTTGTGTTGTGCAGCATTTGATACGAAAATGAAGCAAAAATGAAGCAGATTCGTACTTTCAAAATTATGCAAATTCGGACGGAAAATACAACGGTTTTACATGTTTTAATTTATTTCTGTGGATTGTTATTTTTTCTGGCGTTGTTTATATTTGCCGTTGCGCAAAAAATAAGCGGCACACAGTCACCTGAATTGTAAGACACAATTATATGTCGATAATGACAACCAAAAACAAAGGAATGACAATTGTAGGTCAAGGCGATAGTTAATATACAAAATCAAATTGGTTATCTGCTGGTACATCTTGTAATGACAGCTGGAGCGATGATGTTAAACAAAGACAGACCAGCTGCTATAACGGTTGGCACAATCATGAGCAGACAACCTTCCGTCAATGAAGAAGCATAAATGAACCTATTTGTATAATATATATTATATTACAGTCAAACCAAAAAAGCAGCAACAACAACACCACCATCAACGCAATACTAAAATCAAATAACATGTCATTTAAAATGAACAATGGTAATGGTAGTAGTAGTACTACCAAGTGATGGGCCGATGATCGATTATAATCGAAAATTGATCGGAAAGCTTCCAAATCGGCGATAATCGATTGTAAATTATCATAATCGATTATCGCGGACATCAAACAAATTCATCAAGGGAGGTTACTCAGTATTAATTTACGATTTTTTATCTTGCCGACATTTCCGCTCATTTTTCTTTGGGTACAATTTGTAACAATGGCAGACGACAATGACGATATGCTGTACAATTATCCGGATGGATAAGCAAAATCCAAGGTCTGGCTCTTTTTTGCATTTAGAAAAATCAAACCAGGACCTCCAACCAAAGAAAACCTTGACATAAGCAAAGCGTATTGTTGCCTTTGCAAAAAGGCTTACAAGGTATACAGTAACTAGATCACAGGTAATGAGCAAGAAGAGATGTAGAATGAACCCATAACTCATTGACCAGACAATATTTCTAAACAAACATTTACTGGTAGATTCATACTGGTGACTTTGAAATTTCTGATGTATACATTTCAGTTTAATGTTGTTTTTTTCTTTTTAACTTAAAAATATTTTTTTTTCTGTTTTGTGTTAAAAATAAATATGTAAGTTCTATTCTTTGGTTTATACATTAAATTCAGCTTACAGAGACGAAGTGATGCCCGTTACCTTCAAGTATATCACTAGCAACCACTGCTCTATAATAGCCGAAGTCTAATCGGTTGATGGTTTCCGATTGTAACCGATAATCGATTGTAAAATTATACCGATTGCCCATCACTAGTACTACCATACAGGAACAGGCAACATCGTTCCTATTTGAACAGGGACTAGACCCATTAACCTACATACCAAAAGCAACATTGGAAACAATACAAAAAAAATGGAGTTGAATGCATTACTAAATGATACAACATCCATGGACTCATTTGAGGATGTTAAAATATCAAATCAGGGGAGTCTACAAGTATACAAAATCATAACACTGACACAGATCAATACATGGTCAAATATGCTACTGTAATGTTTCCAAATCAAGAGTACTGTAATATCACACATGAACTGTATAAACCAGATGGTATCCCTCAGAAAAAAGGTTACGATATTGAATGGGAATTAATATCATTCAGACTTCGTTTCAGTCCATGCTCATACAAGAATTCAAAGTTCTCATGGGTATTAGCTAGGTATGATACTAGCAAAAGATATCGCATTAAACGTTCTTTTAGCAACAAGGGTATAGATCTTCTTAATCTAAATAATTTATTTAAGAATAAAAATGTAGAAAAATGTTTTCCACAATACTTTAAGAATAAAGAAATGCTAATGATATGTTACAAATATAAAAAGCCTATTAGAAAATTCATATTTAATTATAATAAAGTAGTATCAAAAGATGATATTTCCGCAAATACACCTTCTTCATTGTATTGACTCCATGTACCGCTACGACCCTGTTGGGCATATTGTTACAGGAGATTTTTCTTTTATTAAAAATAATCTTCTTAGAAAACTGCTTAATAAAGGTCCTTAATACCGGATTGCATCTGAAATTAATTTCCATACATGTAAATTAGAATTGACAGACACTTTATCCAAATATAGTAAAAGCTGGTGCAAAAGAAGGGGTTGAACCAAATGCCTTATTACCGTGGATGAATAAAATATTGTACCTAATAGATAAGAAAATAGAGTTTTTCAACAATAATCCGTTGGCACTACCCCCCAAAGTCTATTTCGATAACTCCAAAGTTGATAATGGATATCAAATCCCTACATAAAAAAACTTGTATTTGTACCAGCTGATAAAGCAGCTAATAATGTAATCATAGTTTGACGTTTACATTATGTAAATACTATTATTGGAGAGTTACAATCTTCCAGAAATTACAACTCTAGCCAACTCGATGAAGAAAGTGTTATTAAAAATCATATTGATTATAATGCTAAATTTCAAGTTCTTTTAAATGATGATCATAAAAACATTCCTACAATACACTGGTTGCCTAAGATGCATAAAAATCCGTATAAATCACGGTTTATTGTTAATTCTATTTCTTGCTCTACTAAACAAGTTTCAATTTTACTTACATCCTGCTTAACTGCTATAAAGTTTCATGTGAAAAAATACTGTAGTAAAGTTCATGAGAATTCTGGAATTAATCTCTTTTGGTCTTATCAATAATTTTTTTTAAATTTAGTTAATGATTTTGAAAATAGACGGTATAAAGTCTCAGTACTTAATACTTATGACTTTTCAACGCTCTATACATCTATTCCACAATCTTTAGTTACAAACAAATTGACTCCTCTTATCGAAAAAACTTTTGCGAGGGAGAAAACTACTTACATGGCAGTTAATGTTAAAAAGGCTTTTGTTACTAATCATCGCTTAGATAAATAATTATATCTATTGGACATGCACAGATGTCATTGAAGTTTTAAATTTTGAACTCAATAATTATTTCCTTAAATTTGGTAAATGTTTTTATACTGCTATGAAAGTGAATATATGTTAAAATTATTTGAGTCTGGAGATCTAGCTCTTGTTGATAAATTCAATAGCACGTTTAGATATATTGATGATATTCTAAGTTTAGATAATCCTGTGTTTACAGATAACATTCATTCGATATACCCTTCACAATTGCAACTTAATAAATCTAATACATCCGTCTTAAAAGCATCCTATTTAGATTTGCTACTAGAAGTAAAGGAAGATATATTGAGCATCAATCTTTATGATAAACGTGATGATTTTAATTTTAAAATAATAATTACCCTTAAGATGGTGATGTTCCTATTTTCACCATCGAATGGTGTTTTTATTGCACAGTTAATACGATTTGCTAGAATATGTACAGATGTAAATAAAATCAGCTCTCGCAGTAAACTTATGACGCAAAAACTTCTAAAACAGGGTTTTCCGATATTTTAAATTAAGGAAAACTTTCTCAAAAATTGTTAATGGTCATTATAATCTCATATCAAAGTATAATAGAAGTCTTAAATCGCTCATTGCTGATAGTATTGCTCATCCCGATTTTTATGGTGATGTTTTAAAGAAAATTCGTAAAATTAGAATGTTCCCAGCAGGTAGTTGGGCAGATAGACTTAATGAATTACTTGGATTTTTTTTTAAACCGTGGATATAAAGGCAATATTTTGAAGAGCACTTGCCTTCTTGTTTTTGAAGATGAATATCTGAAACAAAATATTGGGTTGAGTATAGCATCCTTTCATAACTAAACTTTCAGTGCTTTGATTTTTATGAAGAATTTCCTATTTCATATTATCTTTAAAACCGTTTTTGGCGGACACGTGTTGACTGACTCCGAGTGTTTTAACTGTGACTTAAATTTCTTAAAATATTTTACGTTTTCAAATCATTTGGAAGGTGAGAATAGCATATACTAGTCGCTTATATTTTTAATAAAGTTTTTCTTTATTTGTTCCCAGTCTTAGTACAATGATGCTTATTATTATGAAACTCTATGATCACACAGTTTTAAACCTTTTTTTTTATAAGGCAGACTGTGTGCGATGTTTTTGGTTTCTAACGATGACTGCATTGTATCTTTGAAAAGTATTTGCCATAGGTGCTCTGAATAAACATGTTTCCCTCCGTCTGCAGATAGAGTTGGGATCTCTAATCATTGAATTACTTGGGGTTAACCTTTTCGTTTTTTTATCATTATTTGTTTTATTGATAAGTTTCCTCAAGTTTATGCATACTTTGATAAGATTTACCTTTTGCGTTTTATCTTTATTAAGAATTGTTGGGATAAGAGTGAGGTTTGTGCACATAAACTGGTTTAAACCCCCAGTAAATTTACATTTTACTGACCGTTCCAAGGCCGTACCTAACAATTCTTGATAAACATACCAATTATTTATATATATATATATATATATATATATATATATATATATATATATATATTTAGACCAATCCAACCTTTGGGTAACTTTGATGCAACCTTTGGGAGACTCGTGTCGCCCATAGGATATATGTTGTGTCGCCCAAAAGTAAAGTGTTTTTTTCTATCAATTTATTTTTTAAAATAATAAAACAATTTTGCAAACGATTTTGAACGCTTTAAAAAAGGTTCAGTCATTAAGCACTAATCAGCAGGAATACCATTTAAGGAAAAATCATGAATTTTTAAAAAGTGTGTATATTTTGAAAACAACCTTTGGGATACATTTAAATTTTTATCAATAATTTTCTTGTCATAGGTATATGTTTGAGATAAGAATTCATAAATGTAAAGAACATAATTTTTTTTAACAGAAAAGTAAATTGTGTTTAATTTTAAAGATTCCGAAATTCCCTCAAAAAAATATTTTCGCAATAAGCGTACGTTCCGTGTTTTCGTATCGCCCAAAGGTTGATGTATATTCAATGCTTTGCAGACTATAAGAACGGCATGTTCTTTTTAGTTGTATTAATTATTTTATTGAAAATTTAATAAACACAAATGACAAAAGTTCTAATATATAATTTATAATAGTTGTATTTTAAAATGTTTAATTGGACATTCGAACCAAACGTCGAGGAAGTTTCAATTTGGCCTACAGTCACTACCAAGGGTGACGGACCTGACGCAACTATTTGCGAATAACTGATGGCAAATATGGTCGCATGTGCTTCGTCTCTATATTACAGAAAACCGTGTTCTATATTTATATACTGATATAAATGGGAACAGTTCATTTCAAAACCATTTAAGGTACATATACTTACAAATACGTTCGGATATAATACTTCAGATAAAATGAATATGCTCGGAGTTGCAAGCTAAATAAAGCACATATTATATCTTAGTTAGTAATTGAACAATTGTGACTCACAACAGTTATCTGATATTTTTTTTATAATGTGCTATAATAAATGATTTTCACTGCAGTTTTATAGTTTATTCATGTATCATATGTACACAACATGACAAAACATAAACTACAAATATTTAAGAGTTCAGTGCACATCCATTCATAAAATTGAATTACAGGAGACTAAAAATACAACAACATATCTTGACATTGTTAATAAAGGATAAAAAACAATTAAGTCTATTCTAAAAAAGATAATTACTCTTATGTACATGACTCTTTTAAGCTAAGAAACTATGATACATCTAAAAGGATTATCACTTAACTACTTGGACAAAGCATTGAATCGGAATTCAAGTATATTAAAACAGGTGTTGGTGGTTAATTTAACAATATCTGTATTTGAGAGTAAAAATATACACTTATGTACCTGCACGCATTATTTTATCATGCAAACTGATATGTTTGTCTTGAAGCCAACGAAATCTGTGATTTTATATATACAAAAGCTGTCATCTTTTAATGCTACTTAACTGGTCTGGATCTACATAAACATTAATCAAAGGTAAAAGATTTTCTTTATGGAATGCGTAAGGAGTGAATGCTGCTGATATTCATTCCATAAATTGTGTTCAAATCATCATACATCATACAGGCCATTAATAGCCTTTTCTATTTCCGTTGTCAACAAATGTTGCCGAAATCATTAGAAATAAAACAAGTGTAATAAGTTATTTATTTTCAATTTATACTTCTTGTTTATTGGTACAGGTTCAGTTCATATATGCATATTACTTTAGAAAAAGAACGGTTTAAAAAAGTAAAACACAAGTTTAATTCTGTTACATTACTGTTTAACGCGTAATGATGCGTTATTAGTGAATAATTAGATGACTGGCTGTTTCCGTGTATTTATATGTGTTAACTATTATCGGCGAAACGAACTGCGAAATTATGCATTTATGGAAAATATTTCTTACTTATAACAAGATTATAAACATGTATTCAGTAGCTAAAACCGTACAAAACATAAATGACTGGTGGGTCCTAAGATAATAATAGTCATCAAGTATTGTCTCATAAAAGAAATACCGTTTTATGTTCCTTTGTTTCATATTAAAGACGGTGTCCTTCATTATATTTTTTAATTATATTTCTTAATTTTGATAAATTGAAACACTTCTTTCAATTGAGGTTACTCTAATTTGTGCGTGAGAGTGAATCTTTAAATGAGATCTTTTGACCAGTAACTCTTCAACTAAATTTGAAACACATGAAATGTCACAGAAGTCCTCTCTTGCTTAATGTCCAAAGAAAGTCCAATTCTAAGAATACTAAAATATGATTTTTGCGAACATTCAACAGTCAATCGCTTGAATCCTGAACTGAACGACGTAGAGACAACACTAGTATCCCGTCTGACAATGACTGGCCGCTGACACTTAAACCGACGAATTCGGACTTCATTGAGTTGTTCCATTGTGTTGTTTGCATAACCACTTCACAAGTAATGCATGAAATATGTCTACCATATGCAAATGAATAGTCTGTAAATGCCAGACCCTTTACTCATATCATGTATGTTTTAGTCGCTGTAAATAACTCATGGATACTTAATTGCCTTTATGTAAGCGTAAGTAAGAGTTAACATTTTCAAGAATAGCATAATACTTGTGTCTTAGAGATACTTGTTTTTAAATGTTGACAATTAAATGTGTTGTAGCATGACTTTAAAACCGAGTATATAAGGATATATGTTCATGCAAGTCGTGTTTTATTACTTTGGAATACATAGTAGTTAACTTTTAAATTGAAATGTGAAAAACACCATAAATATCTTGAAATGTCGATAGAATCTCTTAAAATAAAGCAGTGGGCGTGATTGCAGGTCAAGGGGGGTTTGTGCATTGTACAAGTATGTGCTTCTAGCTTCTATACCGATATAATGATATTTTTTCATAACCTTGATATATGCATTTTCTCAACATTTAGGTTCTCAACTATGTGTAATCTTTATAAGAAAAATAATTTGGGTTTTCTTAATTAGTACAGTATAGAATATCGGTCACTTAGTGTGAGGACCTAGACGCGAACCCAAGCAATGACCTTTTTAAGCTTTATTTAACAGCTGAAAGTGATAAGATTAACTTAGTTGCAACCTTCAGACAATATAAGTCAGAAACCGAAAACTGTTAACTCAAAATGGCCCCTAAACGGTGCCAATATTAAGTACCCAGTATACTATGTTTCCTAGATAAGAATAGTTCCACTCGGGATTAGGATTCGAAGCAGGGTCTCTTGCGAAACAACTATGCCGCACAACCGCATGGTGATAATGACTCATTTTTATATTTTTATGGTAATTGCCTCATTTGCTTTATCGTCACTTTCAAGTGTCGTGGCACCAACCTCGCACTCACATCTATGAGTCAATGTCAAAGTTTGTGAACAGATACATTTTCAATACTTATCCTTCCGGCCAGCTAATCAGTGTAAAGCTTGTTTTAAACCTTTGTGGTACTTCTGTGGGACTGATCAAAACATTTCTTAAGAGCAGAAGGTGATGCGCCGAAATCTCATTCGTTATGATTACATGTAGTTTTGAGCAGACTGCAGAAGCCGCACAATTCATCTCAGGATTTCTCATTTCGACGCAAATAGGTCTAAAACCCATGAGGCAGTGGACATAAATTATGGTTGATCTTCCTATTTTAATCGGTAATGTTTTCTATGAAAACTTATTGAATGAACTTTTTTATTTTATTTTTTACAATTTCAATGCAATAGTTATGATGTTCAAATTGAAATGAATATTTCAAACCACGTTTTTATGAAAGATGAATCCGCCCGAAAAAGAATTTCAAAAGTATACACTGTCGAAGAATTCACTTTTTAAACGTTATTCGTGATATGATTTTCGAATTTTAAACAATACGACGAATAAACAGTTATTGTTGATAAGACTAAAATGCACATGGGCGATATATAAGTTTCAAAAATAATCAGATCGCGTTGTCAGCCGATTAAATCTTCGATAATAAAAAAGGGTCCAAGATTACTGTGACGTCAGCTTTATCATGTACCATTTACAGACCTCCGGCCCCAATTGCTCGATACATCTTAAGTCCCTTAAAACAGTATTAAGTTCAGCCGATTTTTTTGTTTGGTTTAATTTGTGCCATTTTACCCTTTTAAGCGTTTTGGGAATTCGAAAGGGAATTATCTGTATGCTTATCACAATGAGCTATTTTTCGTTTAGATAATTGTATAAAAGTTTGCTAAAATAATATCTTCAAAGACCAAAATAATAGTAAAAAAATCCAAATGTTGCGCTTCTTCAAAAGTTGTATTGAAATCCATATATTTCAGTTCCAATGTGACACGTCTTCACTGTTTACTTATTGTACAATTAGCGCGAAATATCTTAATTAACTAATCAGTAAATTTCACTTTCTTCACTATGGTCATTTTAACACTGGTTCAGCCACACGTCAGAGACTTTCTGAATACATGCAATTGCGTTAATATATCAATGCACAACTTTCGTCAATTTGAATTGAACTTATCAGATGTATTTAACAGGGTATTTATTTTTATTAAATCCATGGCTCGATCATGACTCTAAAAAGCGGCCGTATAAATAACTTTGATGTTTTTTTTTTAATTTAGGGTTAAGGTCATCATTGTTCATGTCAAATAGGCACTCAAAAACACTGGCCCGTTTTAGTAGGGCATGCACATTAGATATAACATTTAAAGTATAAAAAAATTATGATTTTTAATGCAACAGTACACACATCTTCATAAAATTCTGATGAATAAGTGTCCAAAGTGCAATAACGGGGTTATAGCAGGTACAACCCATTATAGTTGTGACCTGCAGAATGTCTTTGTCTCACGAGCTAATTCAAATTCCTCGCATGTTTCAACTTTATTTAGTAGTGGCGTGTTTGAATCAATGCTGAAACAGACCCAGACTACTACGTTCAGGAATGGGCTGTGAAAATGTGGTGATAAAATTCGCCGTCTGTGATATTGTGCAAACAATGCATTTTGCACTTCTTGTTTTAACAATCAACCCAATAACAACCATTCTTTGCAAAAGTGTATATCGAAACATTGAAGATGACACTTATTATCTGCTTGAATTGAATTCTTACAACCCCGGACCAAGCAATTGGTGTGCATCATAATATTACCTTGTACATACGTTCAAATCCCCATTACACTGCAATGTTCACAGTAGTACTGCAGGTCTATTTGGGCCGTTATACACATATATTTGTCTTCCAGCACCTTGTTCTCGGATACAAGTGTCGGTCGATATCCGTCACAGGTTAGTAAAATTCAGAGTTAAATGGACTATCAGGCGCGTAAATATAGATATACGAGTACTCGGCTGAATCCATATGATATTGACACAAAACAGACAACGTTGCAATACGCATACTTGACTACCTGATGTTTATTTCAAAATACTTAATAAAGCACCTCAGAACGACCAGAATGAACCAGATTGCACCGTGGTTTACAAATGTTCCGAAGGGGGTGCAAGCACATTCATCAATAGAGGGCTAGCTACGCGCCTGACTATGGCTGTAAACCAAACACTAAGATATTCGTATTGACATGCTTTTGAACGTGTGTTTGGTTTTACCTAAGATCAAGGCCTTCCCCTAGAAGACACGTGCAAGTATTGGTGGATGAGTGCGGGAGGCGGTGTTCACTCTTCCGTGCGTCAATTTTTTTTTCAATGCCAATTTAACAACAACATAAAATGATTGCTTTGTTGCCAAAATTGGCCTGCCCACGATGTCTCTCAATCACAAGGACAAGAATTTTGATCAGTTGTATGTAGCCTCATATTTTTGCTGTTAACTAACAAAAATCAAATAATATTCCTTTGGCCAAAGCATGCCTTGGCCTTAGTAAATAGCGTCTGAAGTAAGTAAAGAAAATAAAGAAAATTTCCTGAAACCGCAAGTCGCAGACCCTTGAAATAAAGTTTTTGAGCATGGTGTAATGGTGCTTTACACAGTTTGTTCAAATTAAGGTTTTTTGCTCTCTAGACTGGCCCTGTGTGGTACAAGGATTTCCATGTTCTTTTTTAGTCTTATATTAAAAATCTTCTTTAAAATTAGGGCCGAATGAAAATGCACTCCCACTCACACTCCAACCACTATCCCGTTAGGGACACTCAAGTGATCACTTGAGTTGAATGAATGGAGTGACACTCAAACGATCTTTCTGTTTTCAAACGCCTCGTTTACACTCCATCTCATCAAATGACAAATTCAGTACAAATACATGTATGTTTTCATGATCATATCGGATTATCTGTTTCACTATGGTGGTGTTTACAGTATTTAATGTTAACATATGTTTTGGATTGTGAATATTTAAAATAACAGTTCCAAAATTCGTTAAAATTCGTTTTCTGTTGTTGTTGTTGTTGTTTTTAAATAGGTCTTAGAGTTTGAAAATAAATTAAGACTTTATAATAAAGCACATTATATGGAAATCATAAACGAATGAATCTACTTTTTAAAGAAAATTACATCTCGGACTGAAAGCAAATCAAGAAATGTAGGGAGCCTATGATCGGATGATGATGACGGTAACAACAACAACAATAATAATAATAATAATAATAATAATAATAATAATATCATTATATGATGATAATAATAATAATAGAATAAATCCAACTGAATGTAGGCTGGAAAATACATATTATTTCTCTGACCAAGGTCTGAAATGAACATGTTGCGTAAAACCATGTACGCGAAGTTAGCGGCCTAACAGCATGAAGTTTGAGGCCTGGCGGCCCCGCTTCCTAGCGGCCTAACAACGTTCCGTATTTCAAAACTTTTAATATGCGTTCTTTTCAACAATGATAAATTAGATGTTTCTATTCAAAGGTCAATGTTCTTACGAACATATAAGCATTTTTCCTTATTTTTTAGGCTGCTGGATTGAGTGGTATCGGAATTTTAGACCGCTAGGCCATCAGGCCGTTAGGCCCCAAGATTTACGCTGCTATGGCGCTGGATTGCTCGATCAAGTTTTTGAAACAAATGTTAATAATCGCTCCAGAGTATTGCATTTCGCATAAAAAAACAATGGTTTCAGCATTGTTTTAGAAAAAACTAATATAAAAATGTTTTGAATAAGAAATGATATAAAGCCGCAATTATACTATAATTGTGAATAAAACATTGATTTATCATTAGTTTCCAATTAAACACATGCACAATTTCTTTGAGATAGAGAACAAATTCAGGACTTTAGGATGCCAACTTCACGCCGCTAGGACGCAAGGCCGCTAATTTACGTCGCTTGGCCGCTTACCTCACGCCGCTATGCCGCTTAATTCACGTACATGAAGCTGCCTTTTATTGCAGCCATCGATGAATTGCATCCATCAAGTTTGCTGAGCGTTTGAGATCAGCACAAAAAAAAAACAAATATGTGATTTTTGCATCCTTTTGAAAAATTGATTTTTTTTTAAGTCCACGTTATTGAAGTAAAATGTACTTCAATGGATTATCCCGGTCTCTTGAATATTATCTGGGAACGAGCGGCCTTGCGGAGTGAAGTTGGTGGCCTAGCGTCCTACTTCTCTACTTCAATGCAATTGAACATTCGTTTCATTTTATGAAAACAATAATTAATCAAAGCATATGTATTCATAGATTAACACAAATCATTTTTATATGTGTTTGCTTCTTAAACAATACTTGTTTACGAAACAATCAACACTCTAAAGCGAGTATAAAACAAATTTGATCACCAATCCATTTAGGGAAAATGCCGGTATTCGCTTAAGGATATTGATTTGTGAATAGGAACATAAGATTAATTATTGTTTTAGAAGAAAGCACATATATAATGTTTTGAAATAGGAAGCAATTTTAGGTGGCCGCTTACTTCACGCCGCTTGGCCGACATGCCGATAGGCCGCTAACATCACGTACATTGCAGCTTTGAGGTTTTACGCAAGATTTTTATTACAGAGCGTGGTCAGGGCATTAATATGTCTTTCCCAAAAACCAGTCAGTTGGATTATTAGTAGTAGTAGTAGTATTAGTAGTAGTAGTAGTAGTAGTATTGTTATTATTATTATTATTAATATCGCTCTTTTTCTTCTTCTTTTTCTTCTTCTTCTTTTTCTCCTTCTTCTTCTTCTTCTTCTTCTTCTTCTTCTTCTTCTTCTTCTTCTTCTTCTTCTTCTTCTTCTTCTTCTTCTTCTTCTTCTTATTATCATTTTTATTATTATAAAAAATATCCTACATCGCTTGAGTTGTTATTCACTATGATGTATTATTTTCACACCCGAAGCCGATTCATTTGCTTATTCTTTCCATGTGTTTTCGACTTAACATTTAGTATTTTTAAACGCTAAAAAACAGTTTTTGCAAACAAACAAAAAACAAATTTATACACGAAAACACATTAATTAACGTGATACATTGCATAACGGCTGCATATTAACACACACACACACACGTGCATTTCAATGCGTTTTGCATCATTTTGTTTATTTCCAAAATGTTTATTCAAGCGATTGTTTTAAAATATTAATTTCAAATTATAATAGTAATTGTCTTTTATTTGACACCATTTCTAACAATAAGGTACCCAAATCTTATATAAACATATTGTTTATGTTAAATTACTGAAAACACCACCATAATCCGAAATGATCATGAACAAGTACATGTATTTGTTATTGTATTGGTGACTTGATGAAGTAGAGTGTTAGTGAGGCGTGTGATTACGAACATATCTCTTGAGTGTCATCCCCCTTGTACCACTAAAGTTACTTCAGTGTCCCTTGCGGGAATGTGGTTGGAGTGTTAGTGCGAGCGGCTGTTCTGAATGTGTCCCTTAGTTCCCGAATAATGAACATAGCAATACATATAAGATAGTTTGACAAAATATATTTTAGTTTTCCATTGCAAAAAGACAGCAAACATTTGCACACTAAGATCTTATAGTTTGTATTTCATGTTCTCAATAAATATTCATGTATTAAGATTGATTAATTTGACCTATGATTAAAGGCTATTCTTTCTGATCAATATACAACTGTCGTACCTGATTGACAATGCGTTTAATATCAGTTGAATTCTCAATTAACTATACTGTTATCATGACGTGATGCTACGTCATGCGTTATCATGTAGATAAACAGCTATTAACTTATTTTTGTGAAATAATATACAGTTGTTGTTAACCTCAAAATCGGTATTCTCTATTCTATCGTCTCGTTCAATAATTTATTTTGGGTCAATATGACCTCATATTTCCCAGCTTAAAAGTAAATAAGTATATTTATTTATTTATTTATTTATTTATTTATTTATTTATTTATTTATTTATTTATTTATTTATTTATTTTTTATTCACATGTTACTGTTTTTCCCAATCGCTCCACTCCGACAATCTGTTTAAGTTTATTTTCTGCAAACATTCAAATTCTTGTTTGTTATACCATCCGCATACAGGATAATCATATTTTGTATTTCAAAGGAAATGCTATTTACATTCATGCATAAGAAACATGATGAGTCCTAGAATGGAGAACTACATAGTTTATTAATCTTCGTGAATATTCATTTCAAGCTTAATAATTTGATGTCTATCGTTCAAATACAAAATTAAATGTTTTAAGGACTTATAGCTAAAAATTCTATATTTTAATTGATGTTTAAGAATTTCGTGATTAACCTATTCAAATACTATGATATTTTCATCCGGATGGGGAAATCAATTGTCTGCATTCGAAAGGATTATTGGAGTTGTTTTGGTCATGTATTTAGACATTGGATTAGTATTCATTCTCATTCATCAGAGGTTTGATAACGGTATTTCTAACGCATAGCATCATCACTAGGGTAAAGAGATTAGGTTGTTTAAGCTGATTAAGTATGGTTCGTTCTCAAATGGTTTGACACGTTCTCAAAGGTAGATAAACAAACACTGTTATTGATATCTACTGTATAAACATACACTTCGCCATTTTCCCCCAATCCTTAAGATGCTGGTACAGATAAGTTGATACATTTAGCAGTTAGTTTCCTGCTTCGAGTTTCCAGCCTAGCTGTTTTACACATAAGCATTACAAATTAAAGTGAAGTCAGCCATCATTAGGGTGTTATTGCATATTAGATATAACAATCGAGAATATTATGTTGTATTTATATTGATTAACTATTATATTAGAAAAAAGTGGTCTAATTGAATGCATTAGAATATTGCTAAAACTAATCGGGTATTGTTTTAATTAAGTGCACAGATCTTTGTTCACAAATCGAATCGTAAAATCAATGTGTTCAAAATCAAGTTTTGCATGCATATTATATTTTATTTTTTACATACATATATAGTTCATTTATAATGATATTTCTTGATTTAAGATGTAGAAATGCCCCCTAACAAGTCGTACAGTTGAACAACAAGATTTTCAAAATTACATGCATAGCTTAATTTTAAAGCTGACTTTTGTATCAGAAATTAAATAATCATGCAATTGATTCGATTACATTTTATAACTTAATAAGTTTCTGGTTGTTTTTATAAATTAAATTAAACATGCAGTTTAATTGGGCAGCAGCCCCTGCACCTTTTATTTCCCAAGCATAATTTATTGTCTAAAAGGAAGCGAACCGTCTGAATTTATCATTTTGTATTGATTTAACTTAATTATTTCAGGAAAAAACCTTTAAACCTCAAACTGAGCTGAAGGTTTAGGGGGTACAAGCGCCACATGAAACAATAGGCCCCATTTTGATCAAGTGATGATAACTGATACAAATGAAAAAGAGAATAACTACAACCAGAAGCCAATCACTAGATTGGATAAGCCGAAATAAAAAGTATAACCAAGTTATTAGCATATAATATCATCGTAGGAGCCAGTTAGACAAAAATGACTTTGACTGATTAATGGTGAATTGCTAAATAACATGTGAATATTAGATATATATACTAAACTTGTCTACGCCTATACCCTTTTTCAGAAATAGCGATATGGGCAACGGTGCAAATTTATCCTTTACATAATTAAGCGAAATAGGTATATATGCAAATTTTAAGATTGAAACTACTAGATGGAGGTGATGTGACGCACAAAGACCGGGTACTGGTACGTAAGGAACATATAGGGCTACCATCTGATACAAGCCAATAAGGGCCGGCTTTGAGTCAAGTTGACTAGTAATGAGTCTTAATGTCAGGAACCGCGGAATTTGCTATTATACGCGAGTATGTGGACTCTGGGCTGGGAGGATAATAAGTGCGCAATGTGACTTCCGGAAACTGGATACAGGCAGGTAGGTGACATTTAGTTTACCATCCGGACCCGAACCAATAAGGGAGGATCGGGTAGGTCTACTCAAAATGACTTTAAGTGTCAAGGACCACAGAGTTTTCCTTTATAAGCCAGGGTGTGGATTTTTGTTGGGGGTAAATACTACTAGATGGGGTGGTGTGACGCCTAAAGACTGGGTACCGGTACGTATGGGACATCTAGGGCTAATACTTGGTATAAGCGAATAATGGCACCCAAAGGCACCGTGTCCTGGCTTATTCGCTCAAAGTATTGGTTAAACATTTACCAGTTGAAACAATCGCATTTGTGCAAATGTGAAGAACTAGAAATGCCTCTGAAACTAGTTAGAAGATGGTTGTTATTAGTATGATAAAATATGGAGGAAACGCCATAATAGTAGTATATTATAACCTGGTGTGATTTTGACGTCCGTATAGGAACTAACTATTAAACAGCGACCCCTTATGAGTACGCTCTGCTATATTTGGTTACCCACTTCGTTTTAGAAAATGTAAACATTGTTATGCGGACGATATAATTTTATTTTATTTAAACAGCATTTTATAGCACCTATAGTGGGTTCAATCTAAATAAGCTTGAAACATTTAAATACAAATAAATAAGCATATATTTGAAGCGTTCATACATTGAAATTCTTATTATTAGGTTAATGATTAAGTCAAATGTATTAGACAAAGAATAGGGAAACCATATCTTTTATTCACAAGAAAAAGCAAAAAAATAAAATAAGTTCAAGTTATATTTCAAAATACATATACATTTATAAAGATACATATAACAGCAAATTCACTTTTATTAGCAAAAGAAAAAAATGATTTCGAATGCCATAAAGCATAAAAAGTGAACTTGCATAATATAACTTTCATACTTATCTTCAGTGCATTTTTATGGGGTTGTATATTGATTTATCGGTTAAGACTTTATACCTCTCACGGTGTTTACATAGATTTCTTTATAAGAAGATGCATACCGCATTAGCGGATACGGTTGTTGATTAGTCAGTCCTGTTATCTCGACTCCACCTACCGTCTGGTGATCGGCATTTTCACAATCAGCTGGGTTTAATCGTTTATAACTCAAATATTCCACATTGTTTATAATTTGAAGCCTTGATGAAAGCATAACAGTTAGATGGCAGTATTTTATATTGGTTAATTCATTATTGATTGTGATCGTTTCTGACCGAAAAGGTTTGGGAAGTCAAATTTATATGATTTAAAGAAAAAATGCACTGCCTCTTCCTAACAAGATGTCACAGAGAACACTGACTATTATCAAAAAGAACAGAAAACATGAATGTACCAACAACCAGCCATAAAGCATAAGTCTAAGACGGAAAATTACACAAACCTTCAAAGAATTGGCTGGCTCAAGTTGTTTTGCGCAGTCACATAAAATGTTCCTTAAAAAATGTCGGGCAGCAAAAACAAAATAATGGTGGGGAAGGTGTGTGTTTTCATGAATATCTCATATTGAAATAAGAAATTGTCAGTAATATAATGAAATATAATGAAATAAATAAGACTTATTTGTGATACAGGGCAGTATTATTACGTTACTAAACATGCAGATTTTGCCTTGATGTATTTTTAGGCAACATGCAGAAACCCTCCCAAAGCAGGGAATGTAGTTAATGAGAAGTATGCCACAAAACATGTTTTGCATATTTCTTTATAAGACTTATTGCTATGTTTCTTAAATGTTGTATGAAAAATGATTTTAGCAAGAGATAAATCAGAAGTGATCGTAAAGCTTTAACGTCACTAAAAGCCAGAACACAAGAAGAGACGCCACAAAAAAGGTGGAAATATATTGACTACACATACATCGTAACCAAAATAAGATTGATGTTGTTTTAATCTTATACAGACTAAACAAATTATATCTGTATTTTGCATGTACTTTGAATAGCATTTTTGTAATATTTTGTTCGAAATTATCCTTTTTTATACGCCATAGCGTTTTTTTGTACGCATTTATACTGGACTTACTTGTACTGCTGTAATAAATAACTTGTTGATTAAAGTGTAATTTATCATTTTTAAAAGAATCATATGACTATGGTGTTTAAGCTATTCAAGATCTTTGCATAAATAAACTTATTTCAGCACTTATGTACGTGATAAATAATGAAGACCTTTTATCTAATCGAGCTACTATTTTCTTTTTGTCTTATAATTATGTCAATATGATGAGATATATATTTCTTGTTAAACCAAAATAATTATCAGTCTTCGCTATTTCTAGAAATGTTCATTATTATAAAGCTAAGACTATAATCTTGACACTCGTTATCCTCCTTGCATGTTCAACTTATAGTGTTAATAAGCCGAACGGACGCACTTACGCAAACACTGACGCACCCACTCACGTACGCATCTACACGGACCCGCCTGTTTGGTTTCCTCATATCTTAGGCCAGATTTTTTTTTTTCGTTTTACGGGAGCGCCTTACCTAAATATTGCAAAACCCAAATAAGAAAAATATTCAAATTCCTAACTTTATTTTTATTTTTTCCGCCGCCCGTTTTTTTGATCTCCGATAGAAAATAAAATTTAGTGTTTTTTTAACTTATTGCTAATTTCACACCAACAACAAATAATCGCGCACAATTTCCAAGATGGCGGAAGCCGGCGCTTCTTGCTTATGATGTTAACTGAAATGTGTTTCATTGTTTTGTGATATCACATGCATATTATATGTGATGATGAAAATAAAACTTGAAACTTGCTTATTATCATCATCTAAGCGATTGCAAGGAAAGTGGCCGCCTTTACGAAATTTTAAAGTGGATTTAGTTTGAAGACTGTTGTTTATAAAAATCAGTGCGTTTGTCATTTTGTGATATTTATACCAAAGCATAAGATCTCTATAATATTTCTGTGTGTAGACCTGTTTACACGGGGAAACATTGAGAATTGTAATTTGCTGTACATGTTCCGACTACAGAAAAAGACGAGAATGTGACATTGGATTTGGCTTGTTTGTCTAAAGACAATTAAGTTATACCAACATATCGCATACCATTTTAATGGGCATTGGCTCCTCTTTTCATGTTACTCATTTTAAAATGGATTGTTTGTATGTTGATTAAGAAACTGAAATAAATGGACTCTACTGTGAAATCTGGTTAGTTTGAGTTACATACCTTGTTTCTTTTCTTGTATATCAAAGACATTAAATTTGTTCAGATGTGTTGTTTATCTCAATATATGTACCCACAATGATATTTATCAACATTTTAGACACAAACAATATGCCAGATGCCTTATGTTTTGCCGGTGCAGTTTCAGTGACTATAAAAAGCACGACAAAAGTATATATGCTCATATTAAAATCATGCATATATAATAATTTGTGTAATTTTACTAATTTTTATTTAAAAGTGCAGTGTTAAATACTGTGGAGTTACAGTTGAAGAATATATTTACATGTGGTGTGAATCAGTTGACTTGTGGCGTTTAGGAAGTAAAATGAATATCCAAAATTAATGTTGAAATAAGTTCCTTAAACGTGCATTATGAACCAGGTTATGCACCAGTCAATTGTAACCACGGCCCCTAGGTCCGGGGGTATAAAGGGGAAAACGAGAGAAATGGGCGGTTATTTACCTTCCAGGTGGCCCCGCAGTGCTGAGAGAATGCGGTGGTTTTGATTTTGCGCCGAAAATAGTGGGGGAATGGGCCTTACCTCAGGGTGCAGGGGATTTGGCGTGGATTTGACCAGTAGATTGTCGCCTGTCTCTACGCAGGACAGGGTTTTACCAAGGATTAGCTGGACTGAAAGTCAAAGTCTCCGCAATTCTCAAGACCTGGGATGGGGGAGGGGCTGGTTACAATTCAATGGTGCATGATTGAAATATATGAGTCTTACTTATTTTACAATGATTGCGAAAACTGTTAATTTATTTATCAGTAAACTTTAATTTCTTCACAATGGACCATTCAACACTGGTTCAGCAAAACGTCGAGGACTATATGTTTTGGTATTTCAAGCTCCTTGAATATATCCTAAATATTGCACCAATTAAAGATAGTTTGACAAAATATACTTTATTTTCCATTGCAAAAAGACCGCAAACAGTTGCACACAGTGTTTTATTATTCGTTTTTCATTATCTCAATCAATATACATTTTTAAAGATTGATTTTTTGAAGTTTTACTATGATTTTAGGCTATTATTTCTGCTCAATATACAACATCCTTTCCTGAATGCCAATAAGTTTTGTATGAGGAACATTTTAATTAACTTATATTTAATTTTAAGCATCATCTGATACGAGTAGTATATATAAAATTGGTTCTGCCATAGTGAGCTCAACTTGTGCAGTTCTAAAAAATAGATATAACGTCACACTGATACTTGATTTTGTTGCATATGCAGTCCATTGTGACCGCAAAATCAGAATTATCAATACTATCGGTCAATAACGCAGCTTTCCCGGCTACTTCAATTAAACAAATCAATCATTTATAAGAAATATGAATGCCCGCGTGTATCACACGCTCGCACACGCGCACATGCACACTCACAGATTACACCATTTTGTATCGATCCATCGATACCATCATGTTATCACATAAAATGTTTATAAACTATTTACAGTAAATTAAGGAACACATACAATGTATTTAAGACAGTATATCGATCAATTAAAACAACTATAATATCGTAAATACAATTAAAGGTTATCTGTTAATATGTATCTAACAGAATTTACACAAAAAAAACAATTTTTTATTTGCATCTGATGTTGTAAAGCAATTCTTACATGTTTTTAGATTTATGTTTATCTATCCGTAACAGTTCTAAACGTTTATTCTACAAGCATGTGTTTCTTCTATCGTTTTGTATGCCTAAAATGAGCGATATCTTCTTCGTTTAGAGACGATGTCCTATGCTGCAGTATAAGATATAGTAATGATTTCTCAAAAATAGCTAGTGTGACGATTTAGTAAGGATTAATATTCAAATGCAGCTGTTTGATACTACCAATGGTTTATATATTGAATCCGTTTTATTTTTTATTTTTTCAAACAATTCTTATTCGCGTTTTAAAGCTGTTATTTCACAGATTGAACGTTGTGACAACTGTTTTAGAACGAGCCAAATTATGTGAAAATGCATGTAAACAAGGCATATAAGAATTCAGACAGAAATTGGTCCCAGATATTTTTTTTTATTTAAGTTCGAAATATGATGTTTTATGCATTTGTTGTAAACAGTTAGTAACACTTTTAGCTTTAAATATAAATTTAAGAACGGCACTATGAAAATCTGCGGTCTTTTAACAGCAGTCTTTTATCGCTGGTTTGCAGATATTTAGTACTACGAAAAATTCTGCTCATTTCTGTACAAAAATAAAAAAGGTTGTAAAAAACGTTAAATCTGTGCTGCTAAGCAATATACTTGTTTGGACCTGTTAGTTAAAGTCTAGTTATTTTCTTCACACGTGATAGCTTTTATTTCCGATACGCACCACTCTGATATGCTGTGCAAGAATAGTTTCTACGTACATTTATTTTTTGTGCATTTACGTTAATTATTATGATAAGGTAAGACACAATCCATATACAAGACAATCAGATTTTGTATTTCAAAGGGAATGCCTATGATGTATATATATTTATATATATAAAACATGAGGTGTCCCAGAATGGACCCTTGGTCAACTAAAGAGTTTATAAATTTTTCTGAATATGAAATATCAATTTGATGAATGTCGTTCAAAAACAAAATCAATGTTTAAAGGGATTATAGCAAAAATTCTATAATTTTAATTGATGTTTAAGAGTTTCGTGATTAAGAGTTTCAAGAGTTTATTGGCGAATCGGCATGTTTGCCTTTGACCATTTACAAACTATCTAATGATGGCTAAGACACAAAAGTATATTGATTTATAAAGCAATTATGTGATAACAGTACATATATACATGTATTCAGTGATCAACAAAATCAATTTCTTGGCGTATAATATTTTTTCTGCGATAATTTGAATGGATTATCGGATTGGATTTGGTCATGTAATTAGAAATTTGGGTTGCATTTATTCTCATCCATCAAAGGTTTAACAATTAAAATCTAACGCATAAAACCATCACTCTGTTCTTATAGATAAGGTTGTTTTAAGCTTATTAAGAATAATTCGTTCTCAAGGGGATACACATGTTCTACAAAGTAGATAAACAAATATCTGCTATCTATATATGCAGTGTAAACAGTAACTTCGCCATATCTTCTCAATCTTTAGATGCTGGTACAAATAGGTTTACATATAACATGTCGTTTCCTGCTTCAAGTTTCCTGCCTATTTATAACTGACCAACATTTAGAATTTAAGAGAAGTCATCTATCATTAGTTGATAATGAATATCAGATAATGATATAGAATTGTTTTAATGTTTTATTTGTATTGATTAACATTTATATTGATGCATTGATTACATTTTAGAATAACATGAAAATGACGAATCCACTATGAGTTCATATATTAAAGTAAGGTACATGTTTTCAATAACAACAAGACGTTTTCTTCATGTTTAGATAAAAATGCTCTGGGTTACTACTAGATAAAAATTTCAGACGAAACACTTTAAATAAAACATAACCCGAACAAACGTCTTGTAATCAATTATTCCGACATAAAAGCGGAAATCTGTTAAGCAAATATAATCTATTTTTCAAATGGACGGCAAAAATCATAAAATACGTCGAAATGTGTTATCATGTACTGATAAACCAAAATCAGTTCAGGGTTAAACCTCCTCACCAAAAACAAACATTTTAATCTGATGGTGTATGGTTTACAAGCGGCATATCTAACTAGTTTTTCCCAAATCCTCAAGATCAAATATTGTATCCCAAAATAATATTTTAACATGTAAATGTTCATTCGAAGACAATAAACGTAGTTACTCATACTTAATACGTAATACACGTACATCTGCAATAACCTGAGTCGACTATACTTAAAAAACAGTTATAATTAATATCTTCTTTCCATCAACTTGAGTGCTTAGTTGCTAAATTCAAATTCATTCTTCGATATCAGTTATGACTAATGTGTATCGCATGACAGTGAGCATCTACAGAAACTTTTAAAAATGCAGTCAACTTATAAATCACTGTAACTGAAGTTCACTCCATGTGTGAGCGACATGAACCTTATATAGGCCATATTTTAACCAACGAAGGATAACGGATAAAAATGAAAACAATAAATAACGCAGCTTAAAACAAATAACTATGCGGGTTACGTCGAAATATAACATATATCCAAGGTATTAATAAATAATATTACCGTAACTGCAAATTAGGAAATATTTCATGAAGGCTGATGAATGGTGAATTACTTAACATTCGTTATTAATATAATATAATAGTATATGCTATGAATAATATGGTTCATAATACTAGAACGATGTGATTTGACTTTTTAAGACCGGATACTGGTACGAAGGGGACAACTTGAACTACCATCTTATATCAGCAAACAAGGGCCAGCTTAGAGAACCACGTATTTTTCTATTATAAGCCAGTTTGTTGACTCTGGATGGGTTTCATGCTATTATAAAGACGCGATGTGGCACCCGAAGACCGGACAAAGGCACGTAGCGGAAATCTAGTGCTCAAACCTGATCCCAACAAATGAAGGCGCTTTTGGTAGATTTACTATTTGAATAAAAATACATAAGTGGTCTTGTACCGCAGATGTTTCTATACCAGTGTGGGGAATTTTGTTGGGAGCTTAAACTACTAGATAGAGGTGATGTTGACGCCCGTAAAACGTTAGCTGGTATTTACCAGTCAGAGATTTTAGGGTTTGTGCATATGCTAACATGTATAAAAGCCTCTAACACTTAATATTGATGGCCACTATTATGATGAAATATAAAGAAAAGTACGTTATATTATATTATAACTTAAGTACACCGCGTAATTTTGACGTCTTATGAATACGCTCTGCTAATCTTGGTTCCCGTCTTTATTTTAGAAAACGTAAACATTGTATTGTAGACCACATTTTGTCAATTTGAGAATCATTTACGATTTACGATTAGATGACGTGAAGCCAGGTTAAGTAAGTATAAAACGAGCACATGTATTTATGTAGAGCACAACACAATGAAATTCACTGGCAAAGTCCTATGCAGTACAACCGACCGGCCAGGCAAAACCAGAGACGGTTAACTCTGGAAACCTGTGTTCGTTTGCCAAGTGTCCATCCACAACGTATGAATGTCGAACCTCATTCATTTGTCTGGTTTCAAATATGGATATAAAACAGTGAAACAAAATCACTAAAAATATTGAAGTGAAAATTTAGGTTACGAAGTGAACTGAATGAAGTCGACTGGTAGAATGACTCTGCACGCTAATATACCAATATAGCACGAAATCCTCGTGCAAGACTGACCACTACTGTATTCAAATACTATCATTTCGCCAAGACAAATATTTCACGCTATACTAACGAAACGCGTGAAATGAATATTATCATCACAAATCATTTAGCAAATAGTTTGAAATTGCTGAGAAAAAAACCGATAAAGTAACTGTAAACTATTACGATATGATCAATTTGATTGTTTTCGGTTTTGAAAAGGATTACCAACTTAATAAATGTTTGGTTACAGCGGATGGCAGTAGCTCTAAATCATAGATTACCTAACATTCGACGGGTAATCAGCTGTCAGATTGTGCTTATATTCCACCACGTGATTCAAAAGATTATGTGCTAGTTACACAAGGTAAACGCTTCATCGAGTAATGTCATTCCAAATTTGATATTTTTGTTATATGTCGACTGCACACCGATCAGGTATGGGCAAATATACATTTTATTCAAAAAGAATCAATCAGGCGTATTGGATTATTAAATACTTCAGCTTCAAAATATATTTTCTGTTTCAGACTTTCAAATACAAGATCCAACCGAATTTTCGAATCAATCATGGATCGTTTTCGCTTGTAATAAGCAGCTGGGGAAAAATAATGCCAAAAATAATAGTAAGAGTAATAATATCAATAAAGATAATACAATTTAATGGAATCCATCCAAAATTGAAGAACTTAAAAGTAGTTTGTCATTCAAATGTAACCAATTGTCTTGATTTGTAGAACAATTAGATTCTAATTTAACATTGAGGGTTCAACAAATTCGTTCATACAGATAATTCAAATTCGTCTTTGTGTCGGTTTGCCAAAAAACAAAATGATACAACTTCTAGAAAATCGCTTTCAAAAGAAGCCGTGAGAGCCTGAGCAAAATAAACCTTAACGAATTTTAGAAATAAAATAAAAACGAATATAAAAAAGTCAACCAAAATCTGAGAATCAAAATGCGTCGGATTTATAGGATAATTTCAAAACACTATATAGTACTTAAGATTATACTAACAACTCAAAATTAAGAGCAAACATTTGCGATGACAATCTTGATAAAAAGGTCATTTTGGCAGATTAAGGAAGCTGTAATGCTGAAATCTGTAAAACCATATTTACAGATATATCATCGTTTCTATTGAAACTATTAAATCGCATCTTTACCACAGGAGAATATCCCAGATCCATTTAGGGAAGATTATTAGTACCTGCATTTAAAGGGAGCAATGAAGACGACCCAAAGAACTATAGAGAAATAACCCTCATTGTTATTTTTCGAACTTTAATTCTCAAATATTTCTTAAAAGATTGACTTGGAACAGTCTTAATAAAACTATTTAAAATCAATTTCAAAAAGGCAAGTCTAAGATTTGTTGATATTTTACTAGGGATGGCAACGAGTACCCGAGGACTTGAGTACTCGATCGAACGTCCGAGTACTCGAGTACCAAATCACTACTCGAGTACTCGGGAACAAATCTTTAAAAATCACCAAATTCACGATTTACAGACAAAATATCAGATCTGGTTATTTGCCAAGAGGACAATTTACGGTCCCTCTAATCCCCGCTGTGTACACAATTGACCTCAGTCAATTATTTGACAATTGTTGTGATAGTTTTAAACTGTCAACAAAGGACCTCTATTTCAAATTAGCACTGATGTCAATTAGCAAAGTTTTGATAGAGGTACTTTCACCTACACAATTCTATTGTATACCAATTAGAACCCTTTCACCAAACAATGGACGCTAACGAGCGAAAGAGTATCGAATGTTACGAGAATTGATTTCTTAATGGGCGTATTTTAACTATTTTTGCAATGATTATCACAATTGATTGGTTGATATTTTAAATCAAGAATTATGAATATTAATGAGGTAAACAACAATGACACAGTACAAAAACATACCATTTAAAAAAATTGTAGAGTGAACAACTAAACAACTGAACTTCGTATTGAATTTCGTTCACTATTTTTATGTATGCTTTTAATTTTCGTTCATTGTAATTCTGATTGTTGTTCATTTCTGCGGTGCATACTTGTATAAAATGAAACGAATAAGACAAATTAAAAGCCTGAAACAACATTTGTTTTCTTTTTATATCATTTTTTGTTAAAATACGTAATGAAAGTTTACTTTAAAGGTGAAAATGACCAATAATACGACCAACGCGCAATATACGTCATTAACGATACATGTATACACAATCTTGTCTTTGCGAACACATATCCAATTTTTCCGAGTAATCGAGTACCCGGGTACTAGATCGAACGATCGTCCGAGTACTCGAGTATTAACTTTACTACTCGTTGCCATCCCTATATTTTACATTCAATTATGATTTTGATCGAAATAATACGACAAAGAATAATTGACATATATGGAATGCAGATATTAATGAATCGAACAGACTAGAAACATATCGCTGGTATAAAAATGAACTCAAGCATAAAAATATCTAAATAGTATGCACATGAATAAATATAGAACGGTCGT
The DNA here is from genome assembly GCF_026914265.1 of Mya arenaria. Classification (NCBI taxonomy): domain Eukaryota; kingdom Metazoa; phylum Mollusca; class Bivalvia; order Myida; family Myidae; genus Mya; species Mya arenaria. The sequence goes on from NC_069129.1 coordinate 3,158,421, forward strand.
TACAACATTTCCTCACATGACCTTTTAATCGAAACAGGAAGACAGCATCACTTTCCAAGAAAATATAGAATATGTAGCTTTTGTAATATGAATGTCATCGAGATGAATATCATTTTGTATGTCAAAAACATCATAATCTACGAAATCATTGCTGTAAACCATATTTTTGCTTTTGGCCAACAAAACAAAATGTATTACCCTTTTTCCTCAGACAGCGGAAATAAATATGCCAAGTTAGTAAATATTTATAGTATGCATCTTTGTTACGATCGAGAACATTATTATGCTAAGAATTTGATACTATGATGTATAGTATACTTCTCTATTGATAGAAAAGATCAGAACAGAAAGTTTATTTTTACTTAAACATAAAAAGCTCATCGTTATATTATATGAATACAAACAGAAATATAGAATACACACACATAAACAATCAAACTATATAATTTAATGTATAACACGTTTTAAATGATTTTTTTATCATTGACAGAATTTTTAGAAATTACTCAAAAATCGAAAGAATAAAAGAGTAAAAGGAAAATATCAACCAAGTTAATCACACAATTCAACGTGCATGATGGTTATAATGATATCACGATGATTTGTTTCATATGTTTTTGCATTTTGTCTTTGAACGTTATATATCATTGACCAGAACAGAACATTTATTGTTAACTTTAACATTTACAGTTCATCGTTGTTACAATAATATAACACATTGCATGGCAATAGTTGATAGATGCGAGAGTGCATTATACATATATAAACTATCAATGATTTCAACATGTTAAAAATTAAGCATTATTGTTCAAAGCAGTATATCGTAGCTTAAAAGTATGTTTGGAATACAAAGCTAGTTTTCGTAGACATGCAGCGTTTTCCGAGTTTAATAATTGAATGAATTTAAACATGCTTGGTCTTGCATAGTAAAATTTAGTTATATTTGTTTTTCCTGATGCCATTATATTTCGGACAAATCAAAACAAAGTGATATTCATCTTCGATATCATTATGAACACATAAAATACATTTACGTTGATTTCTTTCAATATTAACATATCTGCCTTTTTCAATATTTAACATATGAGAAGACAATCTAAATCTAGCAATAATATTCCTAAGTCTATAGCTATACAATTGATCTATATACGATGACATATGAATAGTGAATTGTAGTTCTCTGTATAACACTAATGAACTTAATGAGTTTGTATAAGTTTTCCAATGTCCAATAAATGAGTCGATTAATCTTCTTCTAAAAAAAAGGAATAAAATAATCAGTATAAATCGACTCCGGATATGTGTGCGTACATTAGAACACCACTTGTTTGAATTTGCGTTATTTTCCGCATCGTATCGAAGGCTTTGCAATGTTTTGTATAAAAAGGAACTGTCTGTTTTCAATTAATCCGTTTAAGAAAATATTTTACAATTCTTACATGTCTAGTAAAATACAGAGGGTACTGTCCTAGTTCACCATATATTGCAGAGTTACTAGTGCTTATTTTTACACCATTTGATGCTGAATAAATGTTATGTAAAAATAGGGAACACAAGACAATTGAAATAAAGATCAATACCGAGAAGTTATTCACACGAGTTTCGGGTCGGGGATCAATTGCCACTTACAGAAGGCTTGACATAGGCCTTGGGACATTACAATGATATTAAATAAAACATAATTGTTTTGTAGCGTTATCTAAATGAATGCCTCATTGTAATATTTTATGTTTAAGTCAAATGTATTAGACCTACATTAACGGAAACCATATCAATTTTTAGAATCAAAAACAAAAACGTGTGCAGAAATGACATTAACAACGTTTAAGGATTTTATTTTGAATTATGTCTATATTTATAAATATACCAAATGTCCTAAATATCTTAAATATAACATCAAATTCACTTTAGCAATTGAAAAAATTCATACTAAACAAAACATAACATAACATAAGTTTTGTTTATACTAATATCTTGCTTATAATTCCTCTCCAAAACGTAAACGCAAATGCATTTGTAGCATGTGTTGAGTATTGATTTATCGGATAAGACCATTAAACCCCGTTGGTGTTTACAGAAGCCACGCGTCCAGTACATTTTTCAATAGAGGGTGCTTATCTCTGTAGCGGATTCGGATCGTTGATTGGTCGGTCTTGTTATTTCGAATCCGCCTATCGTCTTGTGATGGGTATTTTCACAAGCGGTCTAATTTAAGTCAGCTTGGTTTAAGCGTATATTACTCAAATCTCTCGCATTGTTTATAATTAAAGAAGTTATAATGACACAAATTAATGCCCGGCTTCGTTAAAAAAAACTAATGGAAAGTTTGCAGTTTTTCAAGATTGTTTTGATGTCTTTGTTAATCAATAATTGACTCTGATTGTTTTCTGACCGAACAAGCTTAGAAGTCTTATTCAAATAATTAATTGAAAAGCGCACTGCAAGTTATATGATTAAAACAAACAACATACAATCAGTCTTATATTCCATTTTTACATGTTTATCTGTTGCTATTTTATCACAAATGGTGTACCTCCAATAAAAATACAAACAAAAATCGTTATAGTGGATGTTTCTCCATTTATTTTAAGGATAGTGTTAAAGATAATATTACGATTATTGAAAGGCATACAAATTGTAAAACTTAACAGGAAATCGAAATATATAGCACTGATTATATACTTGCATTAAATTGCAATTTAAACGGCCGCATGGCGGATGAAATTGGCTTCATAAGTTTTGATTACATAGAGTAGCATTTTTGATTTTTGATTGTATTAATATATGTATGTATTTTATATGTGTGAATGTGAGCATGTGTGAGTAACCATGTGTAGCCTAAAATTATAGTTATCAAATACTCATATGTTTGTATGTTGATAATTTTCTCATTTCTTTTTTTTGTGGCCATCTATGTGATATTTGATGTTAATTTTGGCCAAAAGCATGTATTTGCTGATATTGCCAATAAACTGAAACTGATAATAATATAGACAACGAGCAATTCGAACAAATGTTCCTACATAAAGATAAATGTTCAGACAACCACGTAAAAACTTTACTAGTAAGGATAGTAAAATAAGCGACTTTATTTCAATAAAACTAAAGCAAATAACCCGGTAGATTATTTTTTCATTAACTATCGATATTTCTCTCTTTTGAGCAACTTTGAAATACTTCCTTCCACACAATTCTATGACCACTCGGCAATAACAATATGTTTATAAGGTATTTGTTTACAAACAGGAATTCAAGTACTTGATCAATTGGATATCCCCAGTATACACATTGCGTGTAATAACGATAAACGTAATTCATTCTTAAATTTACTTCAGTCGCACAGTAACGATTAACCGCGTTTAATAACAATAATAATAATAATAATAATAATAATAATAATAATATAATAATAATAATAATAATAATAATAATAATAATAACATAAATTGAGGGTGTAGAATTGCTAACATGGCAATAACAAAAACAAAACAGTTTGGAAAAAAAATGAAAACTCAGTACAAGAAAAGTATACTCAGCTCAGAAGGCTTATCTATAGATGAGTTGTATAAGCATTTTTGAAACCTTTTGGTGCTGCGAAAATTTAAACAAAAAGTGCCTTTTATGGCGTATGAGTCACTAGATGGGATAATCTCGGAAACAGAACTTAAGAATTTTATATCTTCTATATCGAAAGAGCCCCGGCATCAATATGTTAATGGCGTTTTATTTTAAGAATTCATTTGAAATTAGTTCCGCCAAATTTGCTCAAATTGTAAAACATAGTGTTAGATAACGCAGAATACCCGGAGTCATTAGGAGAGGGTAATAATAACACCAATATATAACATAACAGAACGCGTGGTAACGCGAGTGCATATAAAAATTCTAGATGCATAGCGTTAAACAATATATTAAGTAAGGTGTAAAAATTGCGACCCAAACTTAAGTGCAATCGGAAGTGACAAAATGATAAATATGATAGGTTTTCATCTCGGCAGATCGGCCACTGATGCCAATGAATTCATATTCGATTACAGTCGAAACTCGGTGTCTCGGTATCGCAAGGTTCGATATCCTCGTTGGCTCGAACAAGGTTTAAAGTGTTTGTTTTTTTCAATATGTTCATATAAAATTCGATCGGTTAGCTTGGTATTTTGAGGTTAAATATTTCTCAACGCTCGATGTCATTTTGCGGTCTCTAGTAAACAGTAAACATTTTGTTTTGTTTGTATTACTCGATGTCAGTTTTTCACACCTTGATTTGTTCGCTTGGCTAAACCGAGGCGCTGATCGATTAATTTTGCTTGATTGGTATTATAATCATTATCATATTTAAATGGTTTAACAGTTTGAGCAAACATGCTTTCACTTTAATTTCTGTCTTTAGCTGGTACGAATACAGACGTTAAAAGTATGTCAGAGTCAAGTTTAAGTTTTATTAGCATAAACATAAAAATGTCATTGCTATTATACATAATACAATTTAAAGACGGTGAACAAGTAATGTATATACAAACACAAATGTAAATATTAATCATAAGAAAATTATGTTGTTAAATATCTAAAAAATGAACCAGATAAATCTAAGTTATCATTAACTTTTCCATTTACACAATTATCTAAGTTTGTAAATAACATGCCTGATGAAAATATAGGGTTTGAATATTGTTGAATACATGTATAAGAACAAATTTGACATAAATATCTCATTGATAAGAACGTGCACGAGGATTTCGTGTTTAACAAATCGCCCACTGTGTTAGTTTAATAGATTGATACATGCTATTCTATGTTTGATTATATTAATATAGTTAAGATTGGGCTCACATACAACACTTATTTTCATAAGTACATACGTTTCTAGCTTTTTACTATTATTAACATTTTGAAACCAACAAAGTACGCATTGATCATAAACACGTTGGATTAACATCTCCAATTCAACTTTCGTAACATTTGCATTATGTCACATTTATGTATGTCCAAACTCATCTTATGTGCGTTTTAATAGTAATGTCAGTACAGGTATAAATCTGATTGTGTTTTTAATCAGGCGTCTTCAGATAAATTAATTGCGCTGAAGGTTTCTCCAAATGGAAGAATTAATACAACTGTCAAATGTTGAGCAATCTTGAGAGGACTCGGTACAACCTAAGCTATTCATACGTATTCCTACTAACTTAGTATCAAGATTAGTTGTTTATGTTTTCTATGGATGGGTTTATATACTTTTATTGCGTAAATAAATTAAAAAAAAAATCAAATTATTTCATATGATCAAATTTGTCATATTGTGAACTGTACGATATGCACACGGTAATAATTAGTCTTTAGGAGATAACGTAGCAAACAACAAACAAGGTTAACAAGTCTTTGTTTAACGTATAAATATACACATACAATACGCAATATCGCTTGGCTCAATATTCGCGAGGCTCGAAGTATTATGGCCAGTCCCTGATATATCGAGACAACGGATTTCGATTGTATATGTATTTGAAAACGTCTTATTTGGTACGCGTCAAAGAAATTTAATTTGAAGTACCATGCTATTCATATTTGTTTGTAACAATAAACGATGCCTTATTTAAAAGTCCTAAGTAAAGAATTAATAAGGTGTGATATCTAGCAAATTATAAAAAGCAAAAATCAATTCTCCGTCCGAATCAAAACGCGTGTAGCCACTTCATCAGAACGTTGGTTCAAAACCAAAACAAAACTCAAATATATTTATCAAATAAAAACTGGGATAATAAAACATGTTACATAAAAATACGTTAACAATAATATATTATTATTAAACGCGCATTGACTATTAGCGAGAAGAAGAAATGACCTTCTGGTGAAAATTTTCAATGTCTCCCAAAGGTCGCAACGATGTTACCCAAAGGTTGTATTTGTCAGTTCATGTCTAGTATTTCCCTTATATGTGTAAACTAGGACAACAGCCAGTAGGTGGCGGTCACCATTTGTTCAGATTAGGCTTAGTATAAGCTCATTCGGAACTCCTCGGCCATTTTTATTGAAAACAACCTCGGATGTTTGTCGGTACATCAGTTAAAGTAGTTCGTATTTTTTTAATTAAATCATTTTAGAAATGTAGTGTTTTAGAACTGTGTTTACTGATCTAAGTTTAAACTGATTGTCATTGAAGTATATTATTGTAAACATAATTAAGATTTCCAAGAGTAAAGTCATAAAGTTTAACTACTAAATAAAATCACTACGCGATCTACTTGCAGCGGACGTAAACGTACCTCTTTTTTAGTATGTAAACCGTCCAAATACATCCGAGGTTGTTTTTGAAAAAAATGGCCGAGGAGCTCCGAATGAGTATAAGCTATGGTCCAAGGTCATGCCGGAAGTCACTATACATTCAGTTTAGGACTAGTAAGTCTCTTTTATGCATATGCAAGGGCGTCAGGCATAATCAGGATGACACTGTATGATCAGTTCAACCTAGCATATTCCAACTATATTTCTTCTCAACAATTTGTTTAGTTCAAGCCAAGTATATCCATATACTGTGTCTTCTAGAACGGTAAAATTAGGCGGATATCTTTCTTTGTTCAGTTGAGGACTCATAATATGTCCTTATTGAATCCCTACCTGGGCGACAACCAGTGGGCGGCGGTCAATATTTATGCGATCAAATCAGGTCTGGTATGTCTTTATTTGTGCCAAACAGAGAGACTACTAGTAGGCTGATTCACTAAATGTGCACATGAGGGCGACAATCGGTACGTGCAAGCTATTATACGTTTACTCAGGCCCAGTATGTTCCAATAATAAAGATGGCCTGCGACATTTGAGCCTGGTTGATGACCTTATTCATGCCCGCTAGGGCATGCGGAGGTCACTGCATAATCACTTTAGGTCAAGGACGTCTCAATTATGTTTCTACTAGTGCGAAAACAAGTAGTCTGAGGTCACTTTATGCCCAGTTCACGTCTAGTTACTCCCTATAATGAGTAAACTATGGCAATACTCAGAAGTATGAGGTCATTATATTCTCAGCTCAGACTCAGGGTGTTTTAATACGGCGCCGTGACATGGTGAAGACCACTGTTTATCAAGGTTTTTTAAGGTAAAGACTCGTACAAGTTTTGTTCAAGACTGAAAATGTCTTTTTATGATTCCAAAATTTCGACAACCAGCTGGCTGAGGTCTCCCTGTCTTCTATTCAGGCATAGAATGTCGCTATTATGTTCCTACTCTGGCGACAACCAATATGCTATGGTTTAAGATACTTGCCTTCTTGGCGCGTGGTAACGCGAGTGAATATAAAAATTCTAGATGCATAGCGTTAAACAATATATTAAGTAAGGTGTAAAAATTGCGACCCAAACTTAAGTGCAATCGGAAGTGACAAAATGATAAATATGATAGGTTTTCATCTCGGCAGATCGGCCACTGATGCCAATGAATTCATATTCGATTACAGTCGAAACTCGGTGTCTCGGTATCGCAAGGTTCGATATCCTCGTTGGCTCGAACAAGGTTTAAAGTGTTTGTTTTTTCAATATGTTCATATAAAATTCGATCGGTTAGCTTGGTATTTTGAGGTTAAATATTTCTCAACGCTCGATGTCATTTTGCGGTCTCTAGTAAACAGTAAACATTTTGTTTTGTTTGTATTACTCGATGTCAGTTTTCACACCTTGATTTGTTCGCTTGGCTAAGCCGAGGCGCTGATCGATTAATTTTGCTTGATTGGTATTATAATCATTATCATATTTAAATGGTTTAACAGTTTGAGCAAACATGCTTTCACTTTAATTTCTGTCTTTAGCTGGTACGAATACAGACGTTAAAAGTATGTCAGAGTCAAGTTTAAGTTTTATTAGCATAAACATAAAAATGTCATTGCTATTATACATAATACAATTTAAAGACGGTGAACAAGTAATGTATATACAAACACAAATGTAAATATTAATCATAAGAAAATTATGTTGTTAAATATCTAAAAAATGAACCAATAAATTAAAAAAATATCAAATTATTTCATATGATCAAATTTGTCATATTGTGAACTGTACGATATGCACACGGTAATAATAGGTCTTTAGGAGATAACGTAGCAAACAACAAACGAGGTTAACAAGTCTTTCTTTAACGTATAAATATACACATACAATACGCAATATCGCTTGGCTCAATTTTCGCGAGGCTCGAAGTATTATGGCCAGTCCCTGATATATCGAGACAACGGATTTCGATTGTATATGTATTTGAAAACGTCTTATTTGGTACGCGTCAAAGAAATTTAATTTGAAGTACCATGCTATTCATATTTGTTTGTAACAATAAACGATGCCTTATTTAAAAGTCCTAAGTAAAGAATTAATAAGGTGTGATATCTAGCAAATTAAAAAAAGCCGAACAGAGAGACTACCAGTAGGCTGATTCACTAAATGTGCACATGAGGGCGACAATCGGTACGTGCAAGCTATTATACGTTTACTCAGGCCCAGTATGTTCCAATAATAAAGATGGCCTGCGACATTTGAGCCTGGTTGATGACCTTATTCATGCCCGCTAGGGCACTAGGTCATGCGGAGGTCACTGCATAATCACTTTAGGTCAAGGACGTCTCAATTATGTTTCTACTAGTGCGAAAACAAGTAGTCTGAGGTCACTTTATGCCCAGTTCACGTCTAGTTACTCCCTATAATGAGTAAACTATGGCAATACTCAGAAGTATGAGGTCATTATATTCTCTGCTCAGACTCAGGGTGTTTTAATACGGCGCCGTGACATGGTGAAGACCACTGTTTATCAAGGTTTTTTAAGGTAAAGACTCGTACAAGTTTTGTTCAAGACTGAAAATGTCTTTTTATGATTCCAAAATTTCGACAACCAGTTGGCTGAGGTCTCCCTGTCTTCTATTCAGGCATAGAATGTCGCTATTATGTTCCTACTCTGGCGACAACCAATATGCTATGGTTTAAGATACTTGCCTTCTTGGCGCGTGGTAACGCGAGTGAATATAAAAATTCTAGATGCATAGCGTTAAACAATATATTAAGTAAGGTGTAAAAATTGCGACCCAAACTTAAGTGCAATCGGAAGTGACAAAATGATAAATATGATAGGTTTTCATCTCGGCAGATCGGCCACTGATGCCAATGAATTCATATTCGATTACAGTCGAAACTCGGTGTCTCGGTATCGCAAGGTTCGATATCCTCGTTGGCTCGAACAAGGTTTAAAGTGTTTGTTTTTTTCAATATGTTCATATAAAATTCGATCGGTTAGCTTGGTATTTTGAGGTTAAATATTTCTCAACGCTCGATGTCATTTTGCGGTCTCTAGTAAACAGTAAACATTTAGTTTGGTTTGTATTACTCGATGTCAGTTTTCACACCTTGATTTGTTCGCTTGGCTAAACCGAGGCGCTGATCGATTAATTTTGCTTGATTGGTATTATAATCATTATCATATTTAAATGGTTTAACAGTTTGAGCAAACATGCTTTCACTTTAATTTCTGTCTTTAGCTGGTACGAATACAGACGTTAAAAGTATGTCAGAGTCAAGTTTAAGTTTTAATAGCATAAACATAAAAATGTCATTGCTATTATACATAATACAATTTAAAGACGGTGAACAAGTAATGTATATACAAACACAAATGTAAATATTAATCATAAGAAAATTATGTTGTTAAATATCTAAAAAAAGAACCAATAAATTAAAAAAATATCAAATTATTTCATATGATCAAATTTGTCATATTGTGAACTGTACGATATGCACACGGTAATAATAGGTCTTTAGGAGATAACGTAGCAAACAACAAACGAGGTTAACAAGTCTTTCTTTAACGTATAAATATACACATACAATACGCAATATCGCTTGGCTCAATATTCGCGAGGCTCGAAGTATTATGGCCAGTCCCTGATATATCGAGACAACGGATTTCGATTGTATATGTATTTGAAAACGTCTTATTTGGTACGCGTCAAAGAAATTTAATTTGAAGTACCATGCTATTCATATTTGTTTGTAACAATAAACGATGCCTTATTTAAAAGTCCTAAGTAAAGAATTAATAAGGTGTGATATCTAGCAAATTAAAAAAAGCAAAAATCAATTCTCCGTCCGAATCAAAACGCGTGTAGCCACTTCATCAGAACGTTGGTTCAAAACCAAAACAAAACTCAAATATATTTATCAAATAACAACTGGGAAAATAAAACATGTTACATAAAAATACGTAAACAATAATATATTATTATTAAACGCGCATTGACTATTAGCGAGAAGAAGAAATAACCTTCTGGTGAAAATTTTCAATGTCTCCCAAAGGTCGCAACGATGTTACCCAAAGGTTGTATTTGTCAGTTCATGTCTAGTATTTCCCTTATATGTGTAAACTAGGACAACAGCCAGTAGGCGGCGGTCACCATTTGTTCAGATTAAGCTTAGTATAAGCTCATTCGGAACTCCTCGGCCATTTTTATTGAAAACAACCTCGGATCTTTGTCGGTACATCAGTTAAAGTAGTTCGTATTTTTTTAATTTAAACATTTAGAAATGTAGTGTTTTAGAATTGTGTTTACTGATCTAAGTTTAAACTGATTGTCATTGAAGTATATTATTGTAAACATAATTAAGATTTCCAAGAGTAAAGTCATAAAGTTTAACTACTAAATAAAATCACTACGCGATCTACTTGCAGCGGACGTAAACGTACCTCTTTTTTAGTATGTAAACCGTCCAAATACATCCGAGGTTGTTTTTGAAAAAAATGGCCGAGGAGCTCCGAATGAGTATAAGCTATGGTCCAAGGTCATGCCGGAAGTCACTATACATTCAGTTTAGGACTAGTAAGTCTCTTTTATGCATATGCAAGGGCGTCAGGCATAATCAGGATGACACTGTATGATCAGTTCAACCTAGCATATTCCAACTATATTTCTTCTCAACAATTTGTTTAGTTCAAGCCAAGTATATCCATATACTGTGTCTTCTAGAACGGTAAAATTAGGCGGATATCTTTCTTTGTTCAGTTGAGGACTCATAATATGTCCTTATTGAATCCCTACCTGGGCGACAACCAGTGGGCGGCGGTCAATATTTATGCGATCAAATCAGGTCTGGTATGTCTTTATTTGTGCCAAACAGAGAGAGTACTAGTAGGCTGATTCACTAAATGTGCACATGAGGGCGACAATCGGTACGTGCAAGCTATTATACGTTTACTCAGGCCCAGTATGTTCCAATAATAAAGATGGCCTGCGACATTTGAGCCTGGTTGATGACCTTATTCATGCCCGCTAGGGCATGCGGAGGTCACTGCATAATCACTTTAGGTCAAGGACGTCTCAATTATGTTTCTACTAGTGCGAAAACAAGTAGTCTGAGGTCACTTTATGCCCAGTTCACGTCTAGTTACTCCCTATAATGAGTAAACTATGGCAATACTCAGAAGTATGAGGTCATTATATTCTCAGCTCAGACTCAGGGTGTTTTAATACGGCGCCGTGACATGGTGAAGACCACTGTTTATCAAGGTTTTTTAAGGTAAAGACTCGTACAAGTTTTGTTCAAGACTGAAAATGTCTTTTTATGATTCCAAAATTTCGACAACCAGCTGGCTGAGGTCTCCCTGTCTTCTATTCAGGCATAGAATGTCGCTATTATGTTCCTACTCTGGCGACAACCAATATGCTATGGTTTAAGATACTTGCCTTCTTGGCGCGTGGTAACGCGAGTGAATATAAAAATTCTAGATGCATAGCGTTAAACAATATATTAAGTAAGGTGTAAAAATTGCGACCCAAACTTAAGTGCAATCGGAAGTGACAAAATGATAAATATGATAGGTTTTCATCTCGGCAGATCGGCCACTGATGCCAATGAATTCATATTCGATTACAGTCGAAACTCGGTGTCTCGGTATCGCAAGGTTCGATATCCTCGTTGGCTCGAACAAGGTTTAAAGTGTTTGTTTTTTCAATATGTTCATATAAAATTCGATCGGTTAGCTTGGTATTTTGAGGTTAAATATTTCTCAACGCTCGATGTCATTTTGCGGTCTCTAGTAAACAGTAAACATTTTGTTTTGTTTGTATTACTCGATGTCAGTTTTCACACCTTGATTTGTTCGCTTGGCTAAGCCGAGGCGCTGATCGATTAATTTTGCTTGATTGGTATTATAATCATTATCATATTTAAATGGTTTAACAGTTTGAGCAAACATGCTTTCACTTTAATTTCTGTCTTTAGCTGGTACGAATACAGACGTTAAAAGTATGTCAGAGTCAAGTTTAAGTTTTATTAGCATAAACATAAAAATGTCATTGCTATTATACATAATACAATTTAAAGACGGTGAACAAGTAATGTATATACAAACACAAATGTAAATATTAATCATAAGAAAATTATGTTGTTAAATATCTAAAAAATGAACCAATAAATTAAAAAAATATCAAATTATTTCATATGATCAAATTTGTCATATTGTGAACTGTACGATATGCACACGGTAATAATAGGTCTTTAGGAGATAACGTAGCAAACAACAAACGAGGTTAACAAGTCTTTCTTTAACGTATAAATATACACATACAATACGCAATATCGCTTGGCTCAATATTCGCGAGGCTCGAAGTATTATGGCCAGTCCCTGATATATCGAGACAACGGATTTCGATTGTATATGTATTTGAAAACGTCTTATTTGGTACGCGTCAAAGAAATTTAATTTGAAGTACCATGCTATTCATATTTGTTTGTAACAATAAACGATGCCTTATTTAAAAGTCCTAAGTAAAGAATTAATAAGGTGTGATATCTAGCAAATTAAAAAAAGCCGAACAGAGAGACTACCAGTAGGCTGATTCACTAAATGTGCACATGAGGGCGACAATCGGTACGTGCAAGCTATTATACGTTTACTCAGGCCCAGTATGTTCCAATAATAAAGATGGCCTGCGACATTTGAGCCTGGTTGATGACCTTATTCATGCCCGCTAGGGCACTAGGTCATGCGGAGGTCACTGCATAATCACTTTAGGTCAAGGACGTCTCAATTATGTTTCTACTAGTGCGAAAACAAGTAGTCTGAGGTCACTTTATGCCCAGTTCACGTCTAGTTACTCCCTATAATGAGTAAACTATGGCAATACTCAGAAGTATGAGGTCATTATATTCTCTGCTCAGACTCAGGGTGTTTTAATACGGCGCCGTGACATGGTGAAGACCACTGTTTATCAAGGTTTTTTAAGGTAAAGACTCGTACAAGTTTTGTTCAAGACTGAAAATGTCTTTTTATGATTCCAAAATTTCGACAACCAGTTGGCTGAGGTCTCCCTGTCTTCTATTCAGGCATAGAATGTCGCTATTATGTTCCTACTCTGGCGACAACCAATATGCTATGGTTTAAGATACTTGCCTTCTTGGCGCGTGGTAACGCGAGTGAATATAAAAATTCTAGATGCATAGCGTTAAACAATATATTAAGTAAGGTGTAAAAATTGCGACCCAAACTTAAGTGCAATCGGAAGTGACAAAATGATAAATATGATAGGTTTTCATCTCGGCAGATCGGCCACTGATGCCAATGAATTCATATTCGATTACAGTCGAAACTCGGTGTCTCGGTATCGCAAGGTTCGATATCCTCGTTGGCTCGAACAAGGTTTAAAGTGTTTGTTTTTTTCAATATGTTCATATAAAATTCGATCGGTTAGCTTGGTATTTTGAGGTTAAATATTTCTCAACGCTCGATGTCATTTTGCGGTCTCTAGTAAACAGTAAACATTTAGTTTGGTTTGTATTACTCGATGTCAGTTTTCACACCTTGATTTGTTCGCTTGGCTAAACCGAGGCGCTGATCGATTAATTTTGCTTGATTGGTATTATAATCATTATCATATTTAAATGGTTTAACAGTTTGAGCAAACATGCTTTCACTTTAATTTCTGTCTTTAGCTGGTACGAATACAGACGTTAAAAGTATGTCAGAGTCAAGTTTAAGTTTTAATAGCATAAACATAAAAATGTCATTGCTATTATACATAATACAATTTAAAGACGGTGAACAAGTAATGTATATACAAACACAAATGTAAATATTAATCATAAGAAAATTATGTTGTTAAATATCTAAAAAAAGAACCAATAAATTAAAAAAATATCAAATTATTTCATATGATCAAATTTGTCATATTGTGAACTGTACGATATGCACACGGTAATAATAGGTCTTTAGGAGATAACGTAGCAAACAACAAACGAGGTTAACAAGTGTTTCTTTAACGTATAAATATACACATACAATACGCAATATCGCTTGGCTCAATATTCGCGAGGCTCGAAGTATTATGGCCAGTCCCTGATATATCGAGACAACGGATTTCGATTGTATATGTATTTGAAAACGTCTTATTTGGTACGCGTCAAAGAAATTTAATTTGAAGTACCATGCTATTCATATTTGTTTGTAACAATAAACGATGCCTTATTTAAAAGTCCTAAGTAAAGAATTAATAAGGTGTGATATCTAGCAAATTAAAAAAAGCAAAAATCAATTCTCCGTCCGAATCAAAACGCGTGTAGCCACTTCATCAGAACGTTGGTTCAAAACCAAAACAAAACTCAAATATATTTATCAAATAACAACTGGGAAAATAAAACATGTTACATAAAAATACGTAAACAATAATATATTATTATTAAACGCGCATTGACTATTAGCGAGAAGAAGAAATAACCTTCTGGTGAAAATTTTCAATGTCTCCCAAAGGTCGCAACGATGTTACCCAAAGGTTGTATTTGTCAGTTCATGTCTAGTATTTCCCTTATATGTGTAAACTAGGACAACAGCCAGTAGGCGGCGGTCACCATTTGTTCAGATTAAGCTTAGTATAAGCTCATTCGGAACTCCTCGGCCATTTTTATTGAAAACAACCTCGGATCTTTGTCGGTACATCAGTTAAAGTAGTTCGTATTTTTTTAATTTAAACATTTAGAAATGTAGTGTTTTAGAATTGTGTTTACTGATCTAAGTTTAAACTGATTGTCATTGAAGTATATTATTGCAAACATAATTAAGATTTCCAAGAGTAAATTCATAAAGTTTAACTACTAAATAAAATCACTACGCGATCTACTTGTAGCGGACGTAAACGTACCTCTTTTTTAGTATGTAAACCGTCCAAATACATCCGAGGTTGTTTTTGAAAAAAAATGGCCGAGGAGCTCCGAATGAGTATAAGCTATGGTCCAAGGTCATGCCGGAAGTCACTATACATTCAGTTTAGGACTAGTAAGTCTCTTTTATGCATATGCAAGGGCGTCAGGCATAACCAGGATGACACTGTATGATCAGTTCAAACTAGTATGTTCCAACTATATTTCTTCTCAACAATTTGTTTAGTTCAAGCCAAGTATATCCATATACTGTGTCTTCTAGAACGGTAAAATTAGGCGGATATCATTCTTTGTTCAGTTCAGGACTCATAATATGTCCTTATTGAATCCATACCTGGGCGACAACCAGTAGGCGGCGGTCAATATTTATGCGATCAAATCAGGTCTGGTATGTCTTTATTTGTGCCGAACAGAGAGACTACCAGTAGGCTGATTCACTAAATGTGCACATGAGGGCGACAATCGGTACGTGCAAGCTATTATACGTTTACTCAGGCCCAGTATGTTCCAATAATAAAGATGGCCTGCGACATTTGAGCCTGGTTGATGACCTTATTCATGCCCGCTAGGGCATGCGGAGGTCACTGCATAATCACTTTAGGTCAAGGACGTCTCAATTATGTTTCTACTAGTGCGAAAACAAGTAGTCCGAGGTCACTTTATGCCCAGTTCACGTCTAGTTACTCCCTATAATGAGTAAACTATGGCAATACTCAGAAGTATGAGGTCATTATATTCTCTGCTCAGACTCAGGGTGTTTTAATACGGCGCCGTGACATGGTGAAGACCACTGTTTATCAAGGTTTTTTAAGGTAAAGACTCGTACAAGTTTTGTTCAAGACTGAAAATGTCTTTTTATGATTCCAAAATTTCGACAACCAGCTGGCTGAGGTCTCCCTGTCTTCTATTCAGGCATAGAATGTCGCTATTATGTTCCTACTCTGGCGACAACCAATATGCTATGGTTTAAGATACTTGCCTTTTTGGCGCGTGGTAACGCGAGTGAATATAAAAATTCTAGATGCATAGCGTTAAACAATATATTAAGTAAGGTGTAAAAATTGCGACCCAAACTTAAGTGCAATCGGAAGTGACAAAATGATAAATATGATAGGTTTTCATCTCGGCAGATCGGCCACTGATGCCAATGAATTCATATTCGATTACAGTCGAAACTCGGTGTCTCGGTATCGCAAGGTTCGATATCCTCGTTGGCTCGAACAAGGTTTAAAGTGTTTGTTTTTTTCAATATGTTCATATAAAATTCGATCGGTTAGCTTGGTATTTTGAGGTTAAATATTTCTCAACGCTCGATGTCATTTTGCGGTCTCTAGTAAACAGTAAACATTTTGTTTTGTTTGTATTACTCGATGTCAGTTTTCACACCTTGATTTGTTCGCTTGGCTATGCCGAGGCGCTGATCGATTAATTTTGCTTGATTGGTATTATAATCATTATCATATTTAAATGGTTTAACAGTTTGAGCAAACATGCTTTCACTTTAATTTCTGTCTTTAGCTGGTACGAATACAGACGTTAAAAGTATGTCAGAGTCAAGTTTAAGTTTTATTAGCATAAACATAAAAATGTCATTGCTATTATACATAATACAATTTAAAGACGGTGAACAAGTAATGTATATACAAACACAAATGTAAATATTAATCATAAGAAAATTATGTTGTTAAATATCTAAAAAATGAACCAATAAATTAAAAAAATATCAAATTATTTCATATGATCAAATTTGTCATATTGTGAACTGTACGATATGCACACGGTAATAATAGGTCTTTAGGAGATAACGTAGCAAACAACAAACGAGGTTAACAAGTCTTTCTTTAACGTATAAATATACACATACAATACGCAATATCGCTTGGCTCAATATTCGCGAGGCTCGAAGTATTATGGCCAGTCCCTGATATATCGAGACAACGGATTTCGAGTGTATATGTATTTGAAAACGTCTTATTTGGTACGCGTCAAAGAAATTTAATTTGAAGTACCATGCTATTCATATTTGTTTGTAACAATAAACGATGCCTTATTTAAAAGTCCTAAGTAAAGAATTAATAAGGTGTGATATCTAGCAAATTAAAAAAAGCAAAAATCAATTCTCCGTCCGAATCAAAACGCGTGTAGCCACTTCATCAGAACGTTGGTTCAAAACCAAAACAAAACTCAAATATATTTATCAAATAACAACTGGGATAATAAAACATGTTACATAAAAATACGTTAACAATAATATATTATTATTAAACGCGCATTGACTATTAGCGAGAAGAAGAAATGACCTTCTGGTGAAAATTTTCAATGTCTCCCAAAGGTCGCAACGATGTTACCCAAAGGTTGTATTTGTCAGTTCATGTCTAGTATTTCCCTTATATGTGTAAACTAGGACAACAGCCAGTAGGCGGCGTTCACCATTTGTTCAGATTAGGCTTAGTACAAGCTCATTCGGAACTCCTCGGCCATTTTTATTGGAAACAACCTCGGATGTTTGTCGGTACATCAGTTAAAGTAGTTCGTATTTTTTTAATTAAGTCATTTTAGAAATGTAGTGTTTTAGAATTGTGTTTACTGGTCTAAGTTTAAACTGATTGTCATTGAAGTATATTATTGCAAACATAATTAAGATTTCCAAGAGTAAAGTCAAAAAGTTTAACTACTAAATAAAATCACTACGCGATCTACTTGCAGCGGACGTAAACGTACCTATTATTTAGTATGTAAACCGTCCAAATACATCCGAGGTTGTTTTTGAAAAAAAATGGCCGAGGAGCTCCGAATGAGTATAAGCTATGGTCCAAGGTCATGCCGGAAGTCACTATACATTCAGTTTAGGACTAGTAAGTCTCTTTTATGCATATGCAAGGGCGTCAGGCATAACCAGGATGACACTGTATGATCAGTTCAACCTAGTATGTTCCAACTATATTTCTTCTCAACAATTTGTTTAGTTCAAGCCAAGTATATCCATATACTGTGTCTTCTAGAACGGTAAAATTAGGCGGATATCATTCTTTGTTCAGTTCAGGACTCATAATATGTCCTTATTGAATCCCTACCTGGGCGACAACCAGTAGGCGGCGGTCAATATTTATTCGATCAAATCAGGTCTGGTATGTCTTTATTTGTGCCGAACAGAGAGACTACCAGTAGGCTGATTCACTAAATGTGCACATGAGGGCGACAATCGGTACGTGCAAGCTATTATACGTTTACTCAGGCCCAGTATGTTCCAATAATAAAGATGGCCTGCGACATTTGAGCCTGGTTGATGACCTTATTCATGCCCGCTAGGGCATGCGGAGGTCACTGCATAATCACTTTAGGTCAAGGACGTCTCAATTATGTTTCTACTAGTGCGAAAACAAGTAGTCCGAGGTCACTTTATGCCCAGTTCACGTCTAGTTACTCCCTATAATGAGTAAACTATGGCAATACTCAGAAGTATGAGGTCATTATATTCTCTGCTCAGACACAGTGTGTTTTAATACGGCGCCGTGACATGGTGAAGACCACTGTTTATCAAGGTTTTTTAAGGTAAAGACTCGTACAAGTTTTGTTCAAGACTGAAAATGTCTTTTTATGATTCCAAAATTTCGACAACCAGCTGGCTGAGGTCTCCCTGTCTTCTATTCAGGCATAGAATGTCGCTATTATGTTCCTACTCTGGCGACAACCAATATGCTATGGTTTAAGATACTTGCCTTCTTGGCGCGTGGTAACGCGAGTGAATATAAAAATTCTAGATGCATAGCGTTAAACAATATATTAAGTAAGGTGTAAAAATTGCGACCCAAACTTAAGTGCAATCGGAAGTGACAAAATGATAAATATGATAGGTTTTCATCTCGGCAGATCGGCCACTGATGCCAATGAATTCATATTCGATTACAGTCGAAACTCGGTGTCTCGGTATCGCAAGGTTCGATATCCTCGTTGGCTCGAACAAGGTTTAAAGTGTTTGTTTTTTTCAATATGTTCATATAAAATTCGATCGGTTAGCTTGGTATTTTGAGGTTAAATATTTCTCAACGCTCGATGTCATTTTGCGGTCTCTAGTAAACAGTAAACATTTAGTTTGGTTTGTATTACTCGATGTCAGTTTTCACACCTTGATTTGTTCGCTTGGCTAAACCGAGGCGCTGATCGATTAATTTTGCTTGATTGGTATTATAATCATTATCATATTTAAATGGTTTAACAGTTTGAGCAAACATGCTTTCACTTTAATTTCTGTCTTTAGCTGGTACGAATACAGACGTTAAAAGTATGTCAGAGTCAAGTTTAAGTTTTAATAGCATAAACATAAAAATGTCATTGCTATTATACATAATACAATTTAAAGACGGTGAACAAGTAATGTATATACAAACACAAATGTAAATATTAATCATAAGAAAATTATGTTGTTAAATATCTAAAAAATGAACCAATAAATTAAAAAAATATCAAATTATTTCATATGATCAAATTTGTCATATTGTGAACTGTACGATATGCACACGGTAATAATAGGTCTTTAGGAGATAACGTAGCAAACAACAAACGAGGTTAACAAGTCTTTCTTTAACGTATAAATATACACATACAATACGCAATATCGCTTGGCTCAATATTCGCGAGGCTCGAAGTATTATGGCCAGTCCCTGATATATCGAGACAACGGATTTCGATTGTATATGTATTTGAAAACGTCTTATTTGGTACGCGTCAAAGAAATTTAATTTGAAGTACCATGCTATTCATATTTGTTTGTAACAATAAACGATGCCTTATTTAAAAGTCCTAAGTAAAGAATTAATAAGGTGTGATATCTAGCAAATTAAAAAAAGCAAAAATCAATTCTCCGTCCGAATCAAAACGCGTGTAGCCACTTCATCAGAACGTTGGTTCAAAACCAAAACAAAACTCAAATATATTTATCAAATAACAACTGGGATAATAAAACATGTTACATAAAAATACGTTAACAATAATATATTATTATTAAACGCGCATTGACTATTAGCGAGAAGAAGAAATGATCTTCTGGTGAAAATTTTCAATGTCTCCCAAAGGTCGCAACGATGTTACCCAAAGGTTGTATTTGTCAGTTCATGTCTAGTATTTCCCTTATATGTGTAAAATAGGACAACAGCCAGTAGGCGGCGGTCACCATTTGTTCAGATTAGGCTTAGTACAAGCTCATTCGGAACTCCTCGGCCATTTTTATTGGAAACAACCTCGGATGTTTGTCGGTACATCAGTTAAAGTAGTTCGTATTTTTTTAATTAAGTCATTTTAGAAATGTAGTGTTTTAGAATTGTGTTTACTGGTCTAAGTTTAAACTGATTGTCATTGAAGTATATTATTGCAAACATAATTAAGATTTCCAAGAGTAAAGTCAAAAAGTTTAACTACTAAATAAAATCACTACGCGATCTACTTGCAGCGGACGTAAACGTACCTCTTTTTTAGTATGTAAACCGTCCAAATACATCCGAGGTTGTTTTTGAAAAAAATGGCCGAGGAGCTCCGAATGAGTATAAGCTATGGTCCAAGGTCATGCCGGAAGTCACTATACATTCAGTTTAGGACTAGTAAGTCTCTTTTATGCATATGCAAGGGCGTCAGGCATAACCAGGATGACACTGTATGATCAGTTCAACCTAGTATGTTCCAACTATATTTCTTCTCAACAATTTGTTTAGTTCAAGCCAAGTATATCCATATACTGTGTCTTCTAGAACGGTAAAATTAGGCGGATATCATTCTTTGTTCAGTTCAGGACTCATAATATGTCCTAATTGAATCCCTACATGGACGACAACCAGTAGGCGGCGGTCAATATTTATGCGATCAAATCAGGTCTGGTATGTCTTTATTTGTGCCGAACAGAGAGACTACCAGTAGGCTGATTCACTAAATGTGCACATGAGGGCGACAATCGGTACGTGCAAGCTATTATACGTTTACTCAGGCCCAGTATGTTCCAATAATAAAGATGGCCTGCGACATTTGAGCCTGGTTGATGACCTTATTAATGCCCGCTAGGGCACTAGGTCATGCGGAGGTCACTGCATAATCACTTTAGGACAAGGACGTCTCAATTATGTTTCTACTAGTGCGAAAACAAGTAGTCTGAGGTCACTTTATGCCCAGTTCACGTCTAGTTACTCCCTATAATGAGTAAACTATGGCAATACTCAGAAGTATGAGGTCATTATATTCTCTGCTCAGACTCAGGGTGTTTTAATACGGCGCCGTGACATGGTGAAGACCACTGTTTATCAAGGTTTTTTAAGGTAAAGACTCGTACAAGTTTTGTTCAAGACTGAAAATGTCTTTTTATGATTCCAAAATTTCGACAACCAGTTGGCTGAGGTCTCCCTGTCTTCTATTCAGGCATAGAATGTCGCTATTATGTTCCTACTCTGGCGACAACCAATATGCTATGGTTTAAGATACTTGCCTTCTTGGCGCGTGGTAACGCGAGTGAATATAAAAATTCTAGATGCATAGCGTTAAACAATATATTAAGTAAGGTGTAAAAATTGCGACCCAAACTTAAGTGCAATCGGAAGTGACAAAATGATAAATATGATAGGTTTTCATCTCGGCAGATCGGCCACTGATGCCAATGAATTCATATTCGATTACAGTCGAAACTCGATGTCTCGGTATCGCAAGGTTCGATATCCTCGTTGGCTCGAACAAGGTTTAAAGTGTTTGTTTTTTTCAATATGTTCATATAAAATTCGATCGGTTAGCTTGGTATTTTGAGGTTAAATATTTCTCAACGCTCGATGTCATTTTGCGGTCTCTAGTAAACAGTAAACATTTTGTTTTGTTTGTATTACTCGATGTCAGTTTTCACACCTTGATTTGTTCGCTTGGCTAAACCGAGGCGCTGATCGATTAATTTTGCTTGATTGGTATTATAATCATTATCATATTTAAATGGTTTAACAGTTTGAACAAACATGCTTTCACTTTAATTTCTGTCTTTAGCTGGTACGAATACAGACGTTAAAAGTATGTCAGAGTCAAGTTTAAGTTTTATTAGCATAAACATAAAAATGTCATTGCTATTATACATAATACAATTTAAAGACGGTGAACAAGTAATGTATATACAAACACAGATGTAAATATTAATCATAAGAAAATTATGTTGTTAAATATCTAAAAAATGAACCAGATAAATCTAAGCTATCATTAACTTTTCCATTTACACAATTATCTAAGTTTGTAAATAACATGCCTGATGAAAATATAGGGTTTGAACATTGTTGAATACATGTATAAGAACAAATTTGACATAAATATCTCATTGATAAGAACGTGCACGAGGATTTCGTGTTTAACAAATCGCCCACTGTGTTAGTTTAATAGATTGATACATGCTATTCTATGTTTGATTATATTAATATAGTTAAGATTGGGCTCACATACAACACTTATTTTCATAAGTACATACGTTTCTAGCTTTTTACTATTATTAACGTTTTGAAACCAACAAAGTACGCATTGATCATAAACACGTTGGATTAACATCTCCAATACAACTTTCGTAACATTTGCATTATGTCACATTTATGTATGTCCAAACTCATCTTATGTGCGTTTTAATAGTAATGTCAGTACAGGTATAATATACCATATAAATACATGTGGAGTGATGACAAAAAGAATGATTATGTTAACACATTAAATAATGAAGAGACTACACATATGCTTGAAACACTGTGTGATGACATTGAAAATTCACATAGTAATGATGATATTGATTCCAATTTGAAATCATTCTGTAATATTATAGAAGATATATGTTCACCTTTGTTTAAAAAATATTGTGATAATAATGTTGCACATGTATGTAGAGCAAATGATGGCTTATATTTTGATGATGGTTGTAAAAATTTAAAACACTGTTATTATAAAAATTTAAACATGTATAGAAATTATCCATGTGATGTAAATAGAAAGAATATGGTAGAATCCAGAAGCTTGTATAAGAGTACTGTGAGAAAAAAGAAATGTATGTATGATAAAATGCAGACTAAGAAATTAGAAAGTGTTAGATTATCAAATGCTAAGATGTATTGGAAAATGTTAAAAGGGTCAGTTGTTAAGGAAGAATGTGGTAATTTGTCAAATGCAGATTTTCTACAATATTTTAAGGCTATTAATGACCCAGATTCAACATTTTATCAACCTGATGAAGATATTTTGTATTTTCATGATAGATATATGAATGAAGAATTGAATATTATGTTTGAAGAATTGAATGTCCCATTTTCACATGAGGATATTGTTAAGGCATGTAACCAGTTAAATAATGGTAAAGCTGCTGGGCCTGATTATCTGTTAAATGAGTTTTTTAAACATGGTATTAATAGTAATAATTTCTTTATTGTTGTATGTACTTTGTTTAATAAGTTGTTGAGTTGTGGATATTTTCCAGAGGCTTGGTCTGAAGGGTTTATTGTACCTTTGCATAAGAAGGGTGATAAGAATGATACAAATAATTATAGAGGTATTACATTATTAAGTACATTTGGTAAATTGTTTACTAAAGTAATAAATAATAGATTAAATTGTTGGGCTGAAAAATATCATGTATATATTGAGGCACAGGCTGGTTTCAGAAAAAATATGGGCACAGTTGATAATATTTTTGTACTACATGGTGTTATAAATTATTTGTTAGAAAATAATAAGAGACTTTATGCAGTTTTTGTAGACTTTACTAAGGCCTTTGATTTTTTAGTGAGAGATGTCATTTGGTATAAACTTTTGAAGTTAGGAATTAGAGGAAATATGTTTAATGTTATTAAATCTATGTATGCCACTGTTAAGTCTAGAATTAAAATGCATAATACTATTAGTAAAGATGACTTTACATGTATGCTTGGTGTTAGACAAGGAGAAAGCTTATCTCCATTCTTATTTTCTATGTATTTAAATGATATTGAAGAGTATTACATGTTAAATGGTTTTGATGGTATTGATATAGGTATGCTGAAACTGTTTCTGTTATTATATGCAGATGATATTGTTATTATGGCTGACTCTGAAGACCAGTTAAAAAAGGGTTTGTTGTTACTAGAGCAGTATTGTGATAGATGGAAATTAAGTGTTAATTCTACCAAGACTAAAGTTATGATTTTTAAAAAGGGAGGCAGGTTAAGGAAAAATATTGTTTTTTCTTATAAGGGGGTCAATTTAGAAATAGTTAAACATTTTACATATTTAGGTATTATTTTTACCTGTGGTGGTTCCTTCACCACCACCTTTGATACTTTAGCAGGACAGGCATCCAAGGCTATTTTCAAGTTAAACTCATATTTAGCTAAATTTCCATATATGTCTATTAGTAATAAGTTAGATTTGTTTGATAAATTAATCTTACCAATTTTAAATTATGGATCAGAAGTATGGGGATTAAAGGATTCTATTGTTTTAGAAAGAGTACATTTAAATTTCTGCAAAAGATTATTAGGTGTTAAAATTCAAACTCAGAATAACTTTATATATGGCGAACTTGGTAGAACTACATTGTACACTAGGAGAGTTGTTAATGTTATAAGATATTGGTTGAAAGTTATAAAATTAGATGCTCATAAATATGTTAAAGGTATGTATTCTCATATGTGTAGTTATATTGAAACAAGACCTAATTGTAAATCTTGGGCAAATGATGTGTGTTCTTTATTGCAATCTCTAGGCTTTCATTATGTATGGTTAAACCAAGGAGTTGGTGATGAAAATATGTTTATATCATTGTTAAAAACAAGACTAAATGATATGTTTATTCAGAATTGGATGTCAGAATTAAATAACTCATCTCGTGCAAGATCGTATACAATGTTTAGTAATTTTATGTTACAACCTTATCTGACAAATGTTAATATGTACAAATTTAGAAAAGACATGTGTAGATTGAGAATTTCTTCACATAGACTGTCAATAGAGTCAGGCAGATGGCACAAACCTGACCCAATACCATATATTGATAGAAAATGTTTGTGTTGTTATGTATTAGAAGATGAATTTCATTTTATTTTAGAATGCTCATTGTATAGTGATTTAAGAAAAACTTATATTAGTAAATATTATTGGACTAGACCAAATGTACCAAAGTTTGTTGAGTTAATGCAATCGGACAATGTTAAAGTGAATAGAAATTTAGCTATGTATATACATAAGGCATTTAATGTTAGAAACCAATACCATTATTACTATGAATAATATGTGTTTTTCATGTACACAATGATCTCTCGCTGTCATATACATGTACATAATGCTATATTGTGTCTCTATTATGACATGAAACATGAATATTTATTTATATGATCATTGGTGATTTATTTGACCATTTGATTACTTACATGCATATAATTCTCTATTTGTAAATGTATACTCATGGACATATTGTCTATTGTATTTGTTAATAAAACTAAAAAAAAAACTATAAATCTGATTGTGTTTTAATCAGGCGTCTTCAGATAAAAATATTGCGCTGAAGGTTTCTCCAAATGGAAGAATTAATACAACTGTCAAATGTTGAGCAATCTTGAGAGGACTCGGTACAACCTAAGCTATTCACACGTATTCCTACTAACTTAGTATCAAGATTAGTTGTTTATGTTTTCTATGGATGGGTTTATATAATTTTATTGCGTAAATAAATTTTAAAAAAATCAAATTATTTCATATGATCAAATTTGTCATATTGTGAACTGTACGATATGCACACGGTAATAATTGGTCTTTAGGAGATAACGTAGCAAACAACAAACGAAGTTAACAAGTCTTTCTTTAACGTATAAATATACACATACAATACGCATTATCGCTTGGCTCAATATTCGCGAGGCTCGAAGAATTATGGCCAGTCCCTGATATATCGAGACAACGGATTTGGACTGTATATGTATTTGAAAACGTCTTATTTGGTACGCGTCAAAGAAATTTAATTTGAAGTACCATGCTATTCATATTTGTTTGTAACAATAAACGATGCCTTATTTAAAAGTCCTAAGTAAAGAATTAATAAGGTGTGATATCTAGCAAATTATAAAAAGCAAAAAGCAATTCTCCGTCCGAATCAAAACGCGTGTAGCCACTTCGTCAGAACGTTGGTTCAAAACCAAAACAAAACTCAAATATATTTATCAAATAACAACTGGGATAATAAAACATGTTACATAAAAATACGTAAACAATAATATATTATTATTAAACGCGCATTGACTATTAGCGAGAAGAAGAAATGACCTTCTGGTGAAAATTTTCAATGTCTCCCAAAGGTCGCAACGATGTTACCCAAAGGTTGTATTTGTCAGTTCATGTCTAGTATTTCCCTTATATGTGTAAACTAGGACAACAGCCAGTAGGCGGCGGTCACCATTTGTTCAGATTAAGCTTAGTATAAGCTCATTCGGAACTCCTCGGCCATTTTTATTGAAAACAACCTCGGATGTTTGTCGGTACATCAGTTAAAGTAGTTCGTATTTTTTTAATTTAAACATTTAGAAATGTAGTGTTTTAGAATTGTGTTTACTGATCTAAGTTTAAACTGATTGTCATTGAAGTATATTATTGCAAACATAATTAAGATTTCCAAGAGTAAAGTCATAAAGTTTAACTACTAAATAAAATCATTACGCGATCTACTTGCAGCGGACGTAAACGTACCTCTTTTTTAGTATGTAAACCGTCCAAATACATCCGAGGTTGTTTTTGAAAAAAAATGGCCGAGGAGCTCCGAATGAGTATAAGCTATGGTCCAAGGTCATGCCGGAAGTCACTATACATTCAGTTTAGGACTAGTAAGTCTCTTTTATGCATATGCAAGGGCGTCAGGCATAACCAGGATGACACTGTATGATCAGTTCAAACTAGTATGTTCCAACTATATGTTTTCTCAACAATTTGTTTAGTTCAAGCCAAGTATATCCATATACTGTGTCTTCTAGAACGGTAAAATTAGGCGGATATCATTCTTTGTTCAGTTCAGGACTCATAATATGTCCTTATTGAATCCCTACCTGGGCGACAACCAGTAGGCGGCGGTCAATATTTATGCGATCAAATCAGGTCTGGTATGTCTTTATTTGTGCCGAACAGAGAGACTACCAGTAGGCTGATTCACTAAATGTGCACATGAGGGCGACAATCGGTACGTGCAAGCTATTATACGTTTACTCAGGCCCAGTATGTTCCAATAATAAAGATGGCCTGCGACATTTGAGCCTGGTTGATGACCTTATTCATGCCCGCTAGGGCATGCGGAGGTCACTGCATAATCACTTTAGGTCAAGGACGTCTCAATTATGTTTCTACTAGTGCGAAAACAAGTAGTCTGAGGTCACTTTATGCCCAGTTCACGTCTAGTTACTCCCTATAATGAGTAAACTATGGCAATACTCAGAAGTATGAGGTCATTATATTCTCTGCTCAGACTCAGGGTGTTTCAATACGGCGCCGTGACATGGTGAAGACCACTGTTTATCAAGGTTTTTTAAGGTAAAGACTCGTACAAGTTTTGTTCAAGACTGAAAATGTCTTTTTATGATTCCAAAATTTCGACAACCAGCTGGCTGAGGTCTCCCTGTCTTCTATTCAGGCATAGAATGTCGCTATTATGTTCCTACTCTGGCGACAACCAATATGCTATGGTTTAAGATACTTGCCTTCTTGGCGCGTGGTAACGCGAGTGAATATAAAAATTCTAGATGCATAGCGTTAAACAATATATTAAGTAAGGTGTAAAAATTGCGACCCAAACTTAAGTGCAATCGGAAGTGACAAAATGATAAATATGATAGGTTTTCATCTCGGCAGATCGGCCACTGATGCCAATGAATTCATATTCGATTACAGTCGAAACTCGATGTCTCGGTATCGCAAGGTTCGATATCCTCGTTGGCTCGAACAAGGTTTAAAGTGTTTGTTTTTTTCAATATGTTCATATAAAATTCGATCGGTTAGCTTGGTATTTTGAGGTTAAATATTTCTCAACGCTCGATGTCATTTTGCGGTCTCTAGTAAACAGTAAACATTTAGTTTGGTTTGTATTACTCGATGTCAGTTTTCACACCTTGATTTGTTCGCTTGGCTAAGCCGAGGCGCTGATCGATTAATTTTGCTTGATTGGTATTATAATCATTATCATATTTAAATGGTTAAACAGTTTGAGCAAACATGCTTTCACTTTAATTTCTGTCTTTAGCTGGTACGAATACAGACGTTAAAAGTATGTCAGAGTCAAGTTTAAGTTTTATAGGCATAAACATAAAAATGTCATTGCTATTATACATAAAACAATTTAAAGACGGTGAACAAGTAATGTATATACAAGCACAAATGTAAATATTAATCATAAGACAATTATGTTGTTAAATATCTAAAAAATGAACCAGATAAATCTAAGTTATCATTAACTTTTCCATTTACACAATTATCTAAGTTTGTAAATAACATGCCTGATGAAAATATATTGTTTGAACATTGTTGAATACATGTATAAGAACAAATTTGACATAAATATCTCATTGATAAGAACGTGCACGAGGATTTCGTGTTTAACAAATCGCCCACTGTGTTAGTTTAATAGATTGATACATGCTATTCTATGTTTGATTATATTAATATAGTTAAGATTGGGCTCACATACAACACTTATTTTCATAAGTACATACGTTTCTAGCTTTTTACTATTATTAACATTTTGAAACCAACAAAGTACGCATTGATCATAAACACGTTGGATTAACATCTCCAATTCAACTTTCGTTACATTTGCATTATGTCACATTTATGTATGTCCAAACTCATCTTATGTGCGTTTTAATAGTAATGGCAGCACAGGTATAAATCTGATTGTGTTTTAATCAGGCGTCTTCAGATAAAATTATTGCGCTGAAGGTTTCTCCAAATGGAAGAATTAATACAACTGTCAAATGTTGAGCAATCTTGAGAGGACTCTGTACAACCTAAACTATTCACACGTATTCCTACTAACTTAGTATCAAGATTAGTTATTTGTGTTTTCTATGGATGGGTTTATATAATTTTATTGCGTAAATAAATAAAAAAAATTCAAATTATTTCATATGATCAAGTTTGTCATATTGTGAACTGTACGATATGCACACGGTAATAATAGGTCTTTAGGAGATAACGTAGCAAACAACAAACGAGGTTAACATGTCTTTCTTTAACGTATAAATATACACATACAATACGCAATATCGCTTGGCTCAATATTCGCGAGGCTCGAAGTATTATGGCCAGTCCCTGATATATCGAGACAACGGATTTCGATTGTATATGTATTTGAAAACGTCTTATTTGGTACGCGTCAAAGAAATTTAATTTGAAGTACCATGCTATTCATATTTGTTTGTAACAATAAACGATGCCTTATTTAAAAGTCCTAAGTAAAGAATTAATAAGGTGTGATATCTAGCAAACTAATATTTTGAATCTTTAAAAATTTATTATTTTTTATTTAATAAGAATGACTTAAACCGGTCTTATAAGTTGAGGTTTTTGCTTTATTATTAAATAGTACCAAAGGCGTGGTTTAGTATTACCCACGCCCTTGGTACTATGGTACTAAATTTTTGATTGGTTAATATTTTTAATACTGTATTTTGATTGGTTAATTTTTGTCGAATGTTAGCACGTGCCTTTTCGTGAATTGTGACGTCATATCCTTTGTTTTATGACGTCATTTCCTGTTATTCATCATAACAAGATGCTGCGATCTAAGAAGAGAGCTTATGCTGCTAGAAAACGCTTTTATGCACTGAAAAAGTATGGAAGGAAGTGTAGAAAGGCTGCATTTAAACGGAGAGTTTGCAGGAATAGGAGAAGTTATCGAAAGAGGAGGCGATGAGTTTTTCCAAAACGTCATTTGAGGTTTGTAGTACCAAAATACCCGGGGTTGGCTTGACTGAAAGTCAAAGTCCCCGCTATTCCCCGGACCGGGGGGGGGGGGCATGGCTACAATTGACTGGTGCATAATATTCATCAGTTAATTTCAGTTTTAGAATAAAATTGTCGTTAGTTTGTCGCCATTTATAACAATAAGGTACTCAAATCTCATATTAACATAATTATGTTTACATAATATACTATAAACAACCCCACTATTAAACAGAAAATCCAATTTGATCATTAATATATATGAAATTGTACATATTGGTCACTTGATGAATTGAAGTACTTTTAGGAGGCATGTGAATGTCTGATAATAAACTGATCATTTGAGTGTCATTCTCCTTGTGCCCCTCAAGTGATCACTTGAGTGTCCCTTACGTGAATTTGGTTGGAGTGTGAGTGAAAGTGGCTGTTCTGAACGAGGCAAATAAGGTACATCAACTAATTGTATCCAGAAGTAGTCATTTGACAAATTGTTCATACATTTTTTTTCATTTTCAAGGATGCAGTGTTTACAAGCTTCTTCACATCAGGGCGCCAGCCACTTCCAAAATGAACGAAAACAGTGCACTGCAAACAGTTTATGTGCCATGCTTTTCTCTTTAGAAAAGTCACCAGTTGAATGGCAATTTAATGATTTAGACACAATATTGAGGAATGGTGACTGTTTATATCAGAAAATTGGATCATCAAGCTTCCTCCTTATCAGTGACTTACCAGAACAGTTTGAACACTTTAATATTAAGGTTAATAGGACATATTGTGGCACAATGAATAGAAAAGTTACTGAACGCCCTTTTTACTCCCTAATTGATGCTGTTCAAGACATTGACACATTTTGTTTTATATCAGCTGAATGTTATACTGTGGCTGTTATGCATTACAATGGTTTCTTTTATGTATTTGATCCTCACAGTCGTAAAGACTGTGGTATGCCTTTTCCAAATGGTACAGCAGTCATGACCAGGCATACTTGTCTTAGAAACGTATGTCATTTTTTCATGCATTTATGTGCAAGCCTTTTTCAAGATAAGAACAAAAATGTCTGTTTTGAGGTTACCCATGTCTCCATCAATGACATTAGATGTGAAAAACTTGTAGATTGGGAGTCTTCAAATTCAAGTAGTGAATTCTCAGGATTCTCAGAGATAAGTGATGGTGAGTATTCTTGTACATTGTTTTTGTTGAAAGAGAGGGAAAATGAGTTAGAAAAACAATTGCAAAACTGAACGCCCTTTTTACTCCCTAATTGATGCTGTTCAAGACATTGACACATTTTGTTTTATATCAGCTGAATGTTATACTGTGGCTGTTATGCATTACAATGGTTTCTTTTATGTATTTGATCCTCACAGTCGTAAAGACTGTGGTATGCCTTTTCCAAATGGTACAGCAGTCATGACCAGGCATACTTGTCTTAGAAACGTATGTCATTTTTTCATGCATTTATGTGCAAGCCTTTTTCAAGATAAGAACAAAAATGTCTGTTTTGAGGTTACCCATGTCTCCATCAATGACATTAGATGTGAAAAACTTGTAGATTGGGAGTCTTCAAATTCAAGTAGTGAATTCTCAGGATTCTCAGAGATAAGTGATGGTGAGTATTCTTGTACATTGTTTTTGTTGAAAGAGAGGGAAAATGAGTTAGAAAAACAATTGCAAAACTGAACGCCCTTTTTACTCCCTAATTGATGCTGTTCAAGACATTGACACATTTTGTTTTATATCAGCTGAATGTTATACTGTGGCTGTTATGCATTACAATGGTTTCTTTTATGTATTTGATCCTCACAGTCGTAAAGACTGTGGTATGCCTTTTCCAAATGGTACAGCAGTCATGACCAGGCATACTTGTCTTAGAAACGTATGTCATTTTTTCATGCATTTATGTGCAAGCCTTTTTCAAGATAAGAACAAAAATGTCTGTTTTGAGGTTACCCATGTCTCCATCAATGACATTAGATGTGAAAAACTTGTAGATTGGGAGTCTTCAAATTCAAGTAGTGAATTCTCAGGATTCTCAGAGATAAGTGATGGTGAGTATTCTTGTACATTGTTTTTGTTGAAAGAGAGGGAAAATGAGTTAGAAAAACAATTGCAAAAATCGCTGTCCAGTGACTGTTCTTCATGTGATTTGTCTAATATGTGATTTGTCTATTATAGTACCAAGGAGCTATCCTTGGTACTATGGTACTATTTTGGTACTATTCTATATATAGCCTAATTGGACTAATTGAGAACTTCATCACGTGCATCCACGTGACCGTGATGACGTCACGAGTCGACGTCATCATATTAGGATCACGCGCCATAGTTCTTTCAGCCATCTTAGAATGCGGTCGCACAAAAGATCTCTCGCGTTAAAACGCAAATGTATGCGTAAGAAGCGTGCATTTAGGAAGAAGAGAATGTCCCATCGCCGGAAGAGGATAACTAGACGACGTAGAGCACATACCGTGAAGCGTAGGGGGGTTTACCCGAAGAGTAGGTACCGTTTTGGAGTCAAGAAAACTGCGAGCTTTGTCTTCGACATTACTCGGCGACAATACAAACATGATGATCTGAATTACAGTAAGCCTGATTATGGAGTATTCTTCATTAAACCATTTACTATCAGTGCAGATACCATGACCCGTGATCAGTATGCTCCTGGAGTACTCAACTTCTTCTCAACCTACGAACAATATAAGCCTACATGGATAAAAGCGGAAGTGTTCAACTTTAACATGAAGGAGACCATCGCGTATGGCAGTCAAGATGCTCGAGGTAACAAGATAGAGATAGTGAACACGGAGACCCGCAGTAAGATTAAGGCTGATTGTCGGTATGTGTGGGATTGGGATAATAAGTTCCAGAATGAAACAGCTGTTGGCACTGGTGACGAGAACAAATTGTATAAACCAAAGACCATTTATATGGGTCGAACCAAGCCAACCTTCACCTACTTCCGGCGGCTTAAAGCCCAGCCTTTTGCTAAGTGGATCCAATTCCAACAGACAGGCGGTCGAACACAGTGGAACTTCCTCTCCTGGTTGACCGCAGTCATCAAGACGTCTAAATTGTCTGTTGATCAGATTATGCGAAAACTAGTTGGGGATGTAACTGAAACCAACGTAGCATCAGACCTTTCGGGCGTTACCAACACTCAGTATGAATACTCAGAGGCCAAGATAGTGATGTCTAAGGAATCACATTACACCAAGGAAGAATACCTGGTCAGTGACGGAGTTCATTACCCTACATCAGGAATCTCCGCAATCAAAGGTCATATGGAGTACGACGTGAAACTCTCATTCGGATTTAAAGCACGTCATCCAGTCATTAAAGATCTTAATTAAAGATCGACGGACTAGAACAACCATCCGTCAGTTCGACTGACTAGAACAACCACCGGTCAGTTTGGACCGCTTAAAAGAACTGGTACGGGTTAGTTAAGGTTAGTTATGGTTACCAATTTTATAGCAAAATTAATTGTTTTTTGGGGGCGTTAGCCCCAAAAAACAATTAATTTGCGGCACGGTCCCAGCAAACCACAAGGACGACGGACTAGAACAACCACCCGTCAGTACCAACTTTTGGAGCCTGTCGAACAAAAGCCAGGTCCTTGGACGAATTAGTTATGAAGCAACAAATCGTTTAACTGTTAACAATATTTAATAAACATATGTACAAATAAATTCAAAGTGTCGTTGTCAATGTTTTCTTCACAGAGTCCCACTCATAGTCAAATGTCTACTGGTTACAATGGCAACGTTCTGTCCACTCAGAGCATTTGTTGCATGGACATGGCCCATTCTCGTCGAAATCCCTCCATATGACGTTATCATCAGCGATGGAGTTGCTCCTTTCCAGGCGATGAATATCCCAGCGGTCGCGGCTCATTTTCTTCAAGCAGGGTAGAGAGTTGCTGAGCACCAGAAGCTTAGGTGACTCAACCATGACATAGGAGGCACTTTTATATTTAGTATTGTTCCACATGGAATTCTTGAAAGCTTCCATGACGTGATAGGGGACGAACTCCTCCCCGACAGATCTAGTTAAGTCAAAGACAATGTATTTCTCACCATGGTACATGTAGAAAATATCGGCTTTCTTCCCTGCCTGGAAGCAGATGGCGTCCCTGTTTGCTACAAGCCACTTGGCGAGGAAGGTCTTTCCTGTGTCCCCAGCTTGATCTTCAATCCAAAGTACCTTCCGGTCATTCTGGCAGTCTAGGTGATGTACTGCCCAGTCCTGCCACGTCTTAAGTTGTACGTTGCCCTCGCTCATTGCTGTCTTCAAGCGTTTCTTCTCCTGGCATTGCTTTATTGCTCCAACTGCTTCGTCGATTTTTCTCTTGTGGGATACATAGCAGCCCCCGTCTTGCTCATAGAGATCTTCGGCGTCATGCCCTTTCAATGCCATATCCGTTAAGTTCTTTAACTGGCCTACCCCTTGCTCTGTCATGTAGCCTCTCTCTACCCAGGTGGTCTCGTCATCCTTGCTTGTGTAATCCTTCGCCTCTTGTGCAGTCCCGCGTCGCTGTTCTAGGTGGGCTTTGTTGAAAGGAGCAATCTTTTTAATCGCTGTGAGTCGCATTCTCTTCTTCAACTGCATGAAACCTTGTAAGTGAGGAGTGCCGCTAGCGCCGATTTCCCGCCCGTAGCATATGTACTGTACTTCCACATGTTCTAGAAGTTCGCAATCCTCTGGAGTGTAATTATTAATAGTCCAACACCAATCTTTACACGCAGAACCTTGAGCAATACGTCTTTGTACAGCCATTTTGATCAAACTTAACCAGACGAATGAATTAAATATGTAATTTTTTCATTGGTTGATTTATATGACGTACCCCCGCCCTTGGTACTATGGTACTATTTTGGTACTATTCTATATATAGCCTAATTGGACTAATTGAGAACTTCATCACGTGCATCCACGTGACCGTGATGACGTCACGAGTCGACGTCATCATATTAGGATCACGCGCCATAGTTCTTTCAGCCATCTTAGAATGCGGTCGCACAAAAGATCTCTCGCGTTAAAACGCAAATGTATGCGTAAGAAGCGTGCATTTAGGAAGAAGAGAATGTCCCATCGCCGGAAGAGGATAACTAGACGACGTAGAGCACATACCGTGAAGCGTAGGCGGGTTTACCCGAAGAGTAGGTACCGTTTTGGAGTCAAGAAAACTGCGAGCTTTGTCTTCGACATTACTCGGCGACAATACAAACATGATGATCTGAATTACAGTAAGCCTGATTATGGAGTATTCTTCATTAAACCATTTACTATCAGTGCAGATACCATGACCCGTGATCAGTATGCTCCTGGAGTACTCAACTTCTTCTCAACCTACGAACAATATAAGCCTACATGGATAAAAGCGGAAGTGTTCAACTTTAACATGAAGGAGACCATCGCGTATGGCAGTCAAGATGCTCGAGGTAACAAGATAGAGATAGTGAACACGGAGACCCGCAGTAAGACTAAGGCTGATTGTCGGTATGTGTGGGAATGGGATAATAAGTTCCAGAATGAAACAGCTGTTGGCACTGGTGACGAGAACAAATTGTATAAACCAAAGACCATTTATATGGGTCGAACCAAGCCAACCTTCACCTACTTCCGGCGGCTTAAAGCCCAGCCTTTTGCTAAGTGGATACAATTCCAACAGACAGGCGGTCGAACACAGTGGAACTTCCTCTCCTGGTTGACCGCAGTCATCAAGACGTCTAAATTGTCTGTTGATCAGATTATGCGAAAACTAGTTGGGGATGTAACTGAAACCAACGTAGCATCAGACCTTTCGGGCGTTACCAACACTCAGTATGAATACTCAGAGGCCAAGATAGTGATGTCTAAGGAATCACATTACACCAAGGAAGAATACCTGGTCAGTGACGGAGTTCATTACCCTACATCAGGAATCTCCGCAATCAAATGTCATATGGAGTACGACGTGAAACTCTCATTCGGATTTAAAGCACGTCATCCAGTCATTAAAGATCTTAATTAAAGATCGACGGACTAGAACAACCACCCGTCAGTTCGACTGACTAGAACAACCACCGGTCAGTTTGGACCGCTTAAAAGAACTGGTACGGGTTAGTTAAGGTTAGTTATGGTTACCAATTTTATAGCAAAATTAATTGTTTTTTGGGGGCGTTAGCTCCAAAAAACAATTAATTTGCGGCACGGTCCCAGCAAACCACAAGGACGACGGACTAGAACAACCACCCGTCAGTACCAACTTTTGGAGCCTGTCGAACAAAAGCCAGGTCCTTGGACGAATTAGTTATGAAGCAACAAATCGTTTAACTGTTAACAATATTTAATAAACATATGTACAAATAAATTCAAAGTGTCGTTGTCAATGTTTTCTTCACAGAGTCCCACTCATAGTCAAATGTCTACTGGTTACAATGGCAACGTTCTGTCCACTCAGAGCATTTGTTGCATGGACATGGCCCATTCCCGTCGAAATCCCTCCATATGACGTTATCATCAGCGATGGAGTTGCTCCTTTCCAGGCGATGAATATCCCAGCGGTCGCGGCTCATTTTCTTCAAGCAGGGTAGAGAGTTGCTGAGCACCAGAAGCTTAGGTGACTCAACCATGACATAGGAGGCACTTTCATATTTAGTATTGTTCCACATGGAATTCTTGAAAGCTTCCATGACGTGATAGGGGACGAACTCCTCCCCGACAGATCTAGTTAAGTCAAAGACAATGTATTTCTCACCATGGTACATGTAGAAAATATCGGCTTTCTTCCCTGCCTGGAAGCAGATGGCGTCCCTGTTTGCTACAAGCCACTTGGCGAGGAAGGTCTTTCCTGTGTCCCCAGCTTGATCTTCAATCCAAAGTACCTTCCGGTCATTCTGGCAGTCTAGGTGATGTACTGCCCAGTCCTGCCACGTCTTAAGTTGTACGTTGCCCTCGCTCATTGCTGTCTTCAAGCGTTTCTTCTCCTGGCATTGCTTTATTGCTCCAACTGCTTCGTCGATTTTTCTCTTGTGGGATACATAGCAGCCCCCGTCTTGCTCATAGAGATCTTCGGCGTCATGCCCTTTCAATGCCATATCCGTTAAGTTCTTTAACTGGCCTACCCCTTGCTCTGTCATGTAGCCTCTCTCTACCCAGGTGGTCTCGTCATCCTTGCTTGTGTAATCCTTCGCCTCTTGTGCAGTCCCGCGTCGCTGTTCTAGGTGGGCTTTGTTGAAAGGAGCAATCTTTTTAATCGCTGTGAGTCGCATTCTCTTCTTCAACTGCATGAAACCTTGTAAGTGAGGAGTGCCGCTAGCGCCGATTTCCCGCCCGTAGCATATGTATTGTACATCCACAGTTTCTAATAGTTCACAATCCTCACGAGTGTAATTATTAATAGTCCAACACCAGTCTTTACATGCAGAACCTTGTGCACAAGGTACTATGGTACTAAATTTTTGATTGGTTAATATTTTAATACTGTATTTTGATTTGTTAATTTTTGTCGAATGTTAGCACGTGCCTTTTCGTGAATTGTGACGTCATATCCTTTGTTTTATGACGTCATTTCCTGTTATTCATCATAACAAGATGCTGCGATCTAAGAAGAGAGCTTATGCTGCTAGAAAACGCTTTTATGCACGGAAAAAGTATGGAAGGAAGTGTAGAAAGGCTGCATTTAAACGGAGAGTTTGCAGGAATAGGAGAAGTTATCGAAAGAGGAGGCGATGAGTTTTTCCAAAACGTCATTTGAGGTTTGTAGTACCAAAATACCCGGGGTTGGCTTGACTGAAAGTCAAAGTCCCCGCTATTCCCCGGACCGGGGGGGGGGGGGGGCATGGCTACAATTGACTGGTGCATAATATTCATCAGTTAATTTCAGTTTTAGAATAAAATTGTCGTTAGTTTGTCGCCATTTATAACAATAAGGTACTCAAATCTCATATTAACATAATTATGTTTACATAATATACTATAAACAACCCCACTATTAAACAGAAAATCCAATTTGATCATTAATATATATGAAATTGTACATATTGGTCACTTGATGAATTGAAGTACTTTTAGGAGGCATGTGAATGTCTGATAATAAACTGATCATTTGAGTGTCATTTTCCTTGTGCCCCTCAAGTGATCACTTGAGTGTCCCTTACGTGAATTTGGTTGGAGTGTGAGTGAAAGTGGCTGTTCTGAACGAGGCAAATAAGGTACATCAACTAATTGTATCCAGAAGTAGTCATTTGACAAATTGTTCATACATTTTTTTTCATTTTCAAGGATGCAGTGTTTACAAGCTTCTTCACATCAGGGCGCCAGCCACTTCCAAAATGAACGAAAACAGTGCACTGCAAACAGTTTATGTGCCATGCTTTTCTCTTTAGAAAAGTCACCAGTTGAATGGCAATTTAATGATTTAGACACAATATTGAGGAATGGTGACTGTTTATATCAGAAAATTGGATCATCAAGCTTCCTCCTTATCAGTGACTTACCAGAACAGTTTGAACACTTTAATATTAAGGTTAATAGGACATATTGTGGCACAATGAATAGAAAAGTTACTGAACGCCCTTTTTACTCCCTAATTGATGCTGTTCAAGACATTGACACATTTTGTTTTATATCAGCTGAATGTTATACTGTGGCTGTTATGCATTACAATGGTTTCTTTTATGTATTTGATCCTCACAGTCGTAAAGACTGTGGTATGCCTTTTCCAAATGGTACAGCAGTCATGACCAGGCATACTTGTCTTAGAAACGTATGTCATTTTTTCATGCATTTATGTGCAAGCCTTTTTCAAGATAAGAACAAAAATGTCTGTTTTGAGGTTACCCATGTCTCCATCAATGACATTAGATGTGAAAAACTTGTAGATTGGGAGTCTTCAAATTCAAGTAGTGAATTCTCAGGATTCTCAGAGATAAGTGATGGTGAGTATTCTTGTACATTGTTTTTGTTGAAAGAGAGGGAAAATGAGTTAGAAAAACAATTGCAAAACTGAACGCCCTTTTTACTCCCTAATTGATGCTGTTCAAGACATTGACACATTTTGTTTTATATCAGCTGAATGTTATACTGTGGCTGTTATGCATTACAATGGTTTCTTTTATGTATTTGATCCTCACAGTCGTAAAGACTGTGGTATGCCTTTTCCAAATGGTACAGCAGTCATGACCAGGCATACTTGTCTTAGAAACGTATGTCATTTTTTCATGCATTTATGTGCAAGCCTTTTTCAAGATAAGAACAAAAATGTCTGTTTTGAGGTTACCCATGTCTCCATCAATGACATTAGATGTGAAAAACTTGTAGATTGGGAGTCTTCAAATTCAAGTAGTGAATTCTCAGGATTCTCAGAGATAAGTGATGGTGAGTATTCTTGTACATTGTTTTTGTTGAAAGAGAGGGAAAATGAGTTAGAAAAACAATTGCAAAAATCGCTGTCCAGTGACTGTTCTTCATGTGATTTGTCTAATATGTGATTTGTCTATTATAGTACCAAGGATAGCTCCTTGGTACTATGGTACTATTTTGGTACTATTCTATATATAGCCTAATTGGACTAATTGAGAACTTCATCACGTGCATCCACGTGACCGTGATGACGTCACGAGTCGACGTCATCATATTAGGATCACGCGCCATAGTTCTTTCAGCCATCTTAGAATGCGGTCGCACAAAAGATCTCTCGCGTTAAAACGCAAATTTATGCGTAAGAAGCGTGCATTTAGGAAGAAGAGAATGTCCCATCGCCGGAAGAGGATAACTAGACGACGTAGAGCACATACCGTGAAGCGTAGGCGGGTTTACCCGAAGAGTAGGTACCGTTTTGGAGTCAAGAAAACTGCGAGCTTTGTCTTCGACATTACTCGGCGACAATACAAACATGATGATCTGAATTACAGTAAGCCTGATTATGGAGTATTCTTCATTAAACCATTTACTATCAGTGCAGATACCATGACCCGTGATCAGTATGCTCCTGGAGTACTCAACTTCTTCTCAACCTACGAACAATATAAGCCTACATGGATAAAAGCGGAAGTGTTCAACTTTAACATGAAGGAGACCATCGCGTATGGCAGTCAAGATGCTCGAGGTAACAAGATAGAGATAGTGAACACGGAGACCCGCAGTAAGACTAAGGCTGATTGTCGATATGTGTGGGAATGGGATAATAAGTTCCAGAATGAAACAGCTGTTGGCACTGGTGACGAGAACAAATTGTATAAACCAAAGACCATTTATATGGGTCGAACCAAGCCAACCTTCACCTACTTCCGGCGGCTTAAAGCCCAGCCTTTTGCTAAGTGGATACAATTCCAACAGACAGGCGGTCGAACACAGTGGAACTTCCTCTCCTGGTTGACCGCAGTCATCAAGACGTCTAAATTGTCTGTTGATCAGATTATGCGAAAACTAGTTGGGGATGTAACTGAAACCAACGTAGCATCAGACCTTTCGGGCGTTACCAACACTCAGTATGAATACTCAGAGGCCAAGATAGTGATGTCTAAGGAATCACATTACACCAAGGAAGAATACCTGGTCAGTGACGGAGTTCATTACCCTACATCAGGAATCTCCGCAATCAAAGGTCATATGGAGTACGACGTGAAACTCTCATTCGGATTTAAAGCACGTCATCCAGTCATTAAAGATCTTAATTAAAGATCGACGGACTAGAACAACCACCCGTCAGTTCGACTGACTAGAACAACCACCGGTCAGTTTGGACCGCTTAAAAGAACTGGTACGGGTTAGTTAAGGTTAGTTATGGTTACCAATTTTATAGCAAAATTAATTGTTTTTTGGGGGCGTTAGCCCCAAAAAACAATTAATTTGCGGCACGGTCCCAGCAAACCACAAGGACGACGGACTAGAACAACCACCCGTCAGTACCAACTTTTGGAGCCTGTCGAACAAAAGCCAGGTCCTTGGACGAATAAGTTATGAAGCAACAAATCGTTTAACTGTTAACAATATTTAATAAACATATGTACAAATAAATTCAAAGTGTCGTTGTCAATGTTTTCTTCACAGAGTCCCACTCATAGTCAAATGTCTACTGGTTACAATGGCAACGTTCTGACCACTCAGAGCATTTGTTGCATGGACATGGCCCATTCCCGTCGAAATCCCTCCATATGACGTTATCATCAGCGATGGAGTTGCTCCTTTCCAGGCGATGAATATCCCAGCGGTCGCGGCTCATTTTCTTCAAGCAGGGTAGAGAGTTGCTGAGCACCAGAAGCTTAGGTGACTCAACCATGACATAGGAGGCACTTTCATATTTAGTATTGTTCCACATGGAATTCTTGAAAGCTTCCATGACGTGATAGGGGACGAACTCCTCCCCGACAGATCTAGTTAAGTCAAAGACAATGTATTTCTCACCATGGTACATGTAGAAAATATCGGCTTTCTTCCCTGCCTGGAAGCAGATGGCGTCCCTGTTTGCTACAAGCCACTTGGCGAGGAAGGTCTTTCCTGTGTCCCCAGCTTGATCTTCAATCCAAAGTACCTTCCGGTCATTCTGGCAGTCTAGGTGATGTACTGCCCAGTCCTGCCACGTCTTAAGTTGTACGTTGCCCTCGCTCATTGCTGTCTTCAAGCGTTTCTTCTCCTGGCATTGCTTTATTGCTCCAACTGCTTCGTCGATTTTTCTCTTGTGGGATACATAGCAGCCCCCGTCTTGCTCATAGAGATCTTCGGCGTCATGCCCTTTCAATGCCATATCCGTTAAGTTCTTTAACTGGCCTACCCCTTGCTCTGTCATGTAGCCTCTCTCTACCCAGGTGGTCTCGTCATCCTTGCTTGTGTAATCCTTCGCCTCTTGTGCAGTCCCGCGTCGCTGTTCTAGGTGGGCTTTGTTGAAAGGAGCAATCTTTTTAATCGCTGTGAGTCGCATTCTCTTCTTCAACTGCATGAAACCTTGTAAGTGAGGAGTGCCGCTAGCGCCGATTTCCCGCCCGTAGCATATGTATTGTACATCCACAGTTTCTAATAGTTCACAATCCTCACGAGTGTAATTATTAATAGTCCAACACCAGTCTTTACATGCAGAACCTTGTGCACAAGGTACTATGGTACTAAATTTTTGATTGGTTAATATTTTTAATACTGTATTTTGATTTGCCAGTTATAGAATTAGGCTGCCTTATAAAATTAAAGGTTTAAAACTGTACGATAAGAGAGCTTCATAATAATTGTACTAAAGCTCGGAACAAATATAGAAAGCATAATTTTAAAAAATTAAAGGGATTATTATTAAAGTCTATAAGCTAAAATTTTCCTCTAAATGATTACCTATGTTAAATATTTGAAGAACATGACGTCACATGACAAAAAAACCGAGCCAGCTTAATATAACATGAATTGCAGAATGTTCATAATATAATAGGACTAAAAGCTTAGTAGTCAGCTAAAGACGGTTTTAAAGATAACATGAATTTGATGTAAGGATGCTATATTCAACCCTATTTATTTCAGAAATTCATCTTCAAAAACCAGAAGACAAGAAATTTTCAAAGTATTGCCTTATATCCACGGTTTAAATAAAATTCAAAAAAAAAACATCGAGTCTATCTGCCCAACAACCTCCGAGAAACAATTTATTTTTACGAATTTACTTCAAAACATTACCATAAAAATCGGGATTCGCAATTCTTTCAGCAATCAGCGATTTAAGACTACTTATGTACTTTGACATAAGATTATAAAGACCAGTAATTAATGGTCATTCAATATTTAGTTAATATTATTAATAACTGAAATCCTGTTTTTGAAGTTTTTCCGTCATAAGTTTGCTGCGAGAGCTGAAATTTTAACATCTGTATAGCAAATCTTATCAACTGTGCGATAGAAACACCGTATGATAGTGAATTAGGAACATCTCCATCAAATAAGGGTAATTCATTATTTTAAAATTAAAATCATCGCGTTTATTGATACCCAATATCCATATTAAATAAATAATAAATACCTTTTCTCTTTCTATTCCTCCTATCTTTTGACTCCTTTTCCATGTCCACATCATCACTTTCTTTTACAACAAAATCTAATAATCTT
The DNA here is from genome assembly GCF_026914265.1 of Mya arenaria. Taxonomy (NCBI): domain Eukaryota; kingdom Metazoa; phylum Mollusca; class Bivalvia; order Myida; family Myidae; genus Mya; species Mya arenaria. The sequence goes on from NC_069129.1 coordinate 3,201,590, forward strand.
ATTTTTTTAGACATTTTTTATGATGAATTGATTGCACTTTGTTTTCAGTCTATTAATGGCAAAAATTAGTGGACCCAATTTTTGCCTCGAATATGTCTGCAAGAGACTGTAGCAATTGAAAGATTGCCGTTGTATTCCCTTCAGGCATTAAATGAGGCGATTATCTATCGGCAGACATTCTGTATAATATAGAAAAATTAAATATCTTACTACACAGTCCAACTCATCTTCGTATACATCATCCTCGGGTTTATCATTGTTGGCAGATAACCGTACTGTCCCATTTTTTTAGGTAACATTAATGTAGGTCCTCTACACATGATTCCAATTGTTAGCCATATTATTGTGTCACACAATTCAGGTCTTTCACCATTTATTTTTTGAATCACGGCAAAGATAAATAATGCAAGAAAAAATAATAATTCGCATAAGTAAATTAAAACATGTAAATACGTTGTATTTACCGTTTTTTTGTATATATTTATTAAATGTATCCATTATTATAATTTATAATAAAACTATTTATTTATAAAATGATATAAAGCAATTATTTACCTGTTTGTTCTTCTATAATTGGTGATAACAGCACCTGTATCGTAAATCTGTTGTTGATATGAATTTAATTGAAGGAAATGACGTAGTATATTACGTCATCAAGCGCGCGCTATTCACGCGCGCGTTATCGATGGCGCGAAACTTTTGGGTAAGTCTATTATAGAGGGTATACAGGTAAAGTTTAAGTTTTTTATTATTTAAAATGTTTTAAATATGAAAAGTGCATTAAATTACTATTATTTTTATTAAAATAAAACAGTTTTCAGAATTAAAATCGGATAAAAATAAAAAAGTTATAAATATTTGAAATTGGTAAACTTTAAAGTAGTTAAACTATGAGCTCGTACTCGTAGTTCGATGCTCCGCGTCAGGTTCTAAGCAAGACTAGAGAACCTGACGTACGAGGCATCTACGAGTCAGCCATCTTGGGTGTAAGATAGAAAAAAAAATGTCTAAGAAATTAAAGTTAGTTGACTTTGTCATTAATGAATGCGAGGATGTAGATATGGAAAAGGAGAGTAAGAACAAACGGAACAAGAAAAGAAAAGGTATTTATTATTTATTTAATATTTTATAATGTTTTTTTATGATTTTATATGTATATATATGATGGGTGGGGTATGTAAACAATACATATTATGTTGTTATATTTTATATTTATAGCTGATGAAGCTACGATAGAAGAGAGACAACAGGCCAGGTATTTCATAGATGACAGGAATTTAGATGAAGAGGAGATGGCATCACCCCCGTCGAATCCGTATATGGAGATGCCTAACAGGACCAGCACTTGTTGTACTACATCCTCCAGCAAACGTGCAAAGATGGATGATGTGACCAGTCAACAGTCGTTAATGAGACGTTTGATCGACACTTATTGCTCGCCTCCACCAACAGTTACATCAACTGGTAAGTTATATTTTTTTTAATTATTATTATTATTATTATTATTATATATTGTATATATATATATAAAATATATAATTATTTATTATTAATAATATTATTTATTTTATTATATTAGTGTCGTCCTCCTCTGTGGGATCGTTGCATGTTCACCCACCATCCACCACCACCATAGATGATGATGAGGGGGATGAGTTTACGGTCATGAGGAAAGAGAAGGTTCAGCACGCAAGGGATCATGCAAAGAGTTAGTTTTTTTATTATTATTATATATGTTATTTAATAAGTAGTATAGTCGAATGCAGATAAAAGGTAAGATATATATGTATATATATAGATAATAATATTAAACTTTATTGTATAGTTTAATAATAATTTATTTTTGTTATAGTTATCCGGATCAATGATACCCCCCCCCCCCCCCACATCCACCAAACCACAGCAGCAGCCGCCATCGAAGTCGTCACTTGGTGCAGCTGCAGGATCTTCAAAATGGCAAGACACCGATCTGAGATGGTCAATACAGAAGCAACAACCAACCTTGATCAACGGAAAAAGAACCATAGAGATGGACGACGAAAATCGCGTAAGTCCTCAAGTGAAGATCTACCATTTCCGTAACAGAAACATTATTTCCCTGGACCCACTTGCAAAGATCAGTATAAAGCAGTCTGAACCGAATTTGTTTGTGGTTCGTTTCGATGATAAGGAAGAAAATCTAGCACAACTGAAGTCATCTGTTAAGTCACCACAACAAGAACAACCATCCCCTATCTTACATGCAACACCAGATTCCCCAGTGGTAGTTACAACCACACCAGTGCAAAGAAGAGTTGTAGTTGTTAATCAGATGCCTGAAAAGGGACAGTCAAATGCAGGCTATAACTGGTGTAGTCTCTGCGAACGGCATCATGCCAAGGGAGTACCGAAATGACTGTACCATAATCATACAGGAAAGATGGTTATGATGATATATGATATATGTTATATTATAAAGACAATAGTTGTGTGTTTGTTATTTGTTCAATAAAAATATGTATATATAGTTATATGTTTAATAAATTATTGTTTAACTTTACACTGTATTATTTCATTTCTTTATTAAGGTGGTTAAAAGATTAAGATTAGAGCCCACCCCACCACCATCCCCACCCCCTACTACTCATCTGATGAACTATTGTCAGACATGCGTTGGTTTCTATAGAAGTGGGCACAAGTGCAATGAGATTGAGACAACAAAGACAACAACATCACCTCAGCAACTATGTGTATTGGCAGCCAAAGTGTACAAAAACACTGTTAACAAACTTGTACCTATTAAATAAGAAATGTAGCCATGAGTTCTTAGACAGTGTATGTCCGTCATGTATATTTTCTATCGATAATAATAAGAATATCTTATCTAGTCCGATTAAAATAGTCTCAAGAGTACTGGTTTCACAAGCTGAATTACAAAGATTAGAAGATGAAAGGAACGAGGCGGAAGCTAAAATTGTATGTGAAAAGACAGCAATGGCTGTAGGGAAACAAACTTTTACTTGTGAATTATGTGATGTAACAGTTTTTTCTAAAGATTATATAGATACTCATTATAAGGGGAACAAACACAAACAAAATTTAAGGAGGTCCAAATTAATTAAAAAGGCTAAGGGGGGGGGGGGGTAGTTAATAAGGGGAGGGTAGGGGATGATGGGGGGTGGGGGATGAAGGGGAAGATATTATACGGGAAGATCCGTCTGTGAGGGTGGGGGGAGGGGAGGAACATATAGTACCATTAAATGAGAAATTTTGTGATTGTTGTAACAAAAGTATAAAAAAATCTAATTGGTCACACCATTGTAAAACTTCTTCGCATATTAATTTAGCTAGTGGCATTCGTTTTGATTGTGATATTTGTGGTTCTTTTTTTAGTAATGAGTCTAATTTTAATAAACATTTAAAATCAAAAGGTCATATAAAGAAAGATAGGGAATCTGCTGGTGATATGATAAGGGAAGGGGAGGGAACAGGGAAAAAGGAAAGGGGTGGGAGTAGGGGAAGTAAATTGTTTTTATGTAGTTTTAATGATTGTGTCAAATATAAAATTGCTAAATCTTTTAAATGTTATTATTGTCCATGTTGTGATGTAAAATTTTATAAGTCAATTGATTTAAATAGACATTGGAAAGGCACAGATCACAGAAAATTTAATTTTGGCAAGTCAGAAGTTGTTTTACAAAGAATGCAGGCATTCAAAGATTCTCAATTTATTAAATCTGTTGCTATTGGTAATGAATTTGGTGTCACTGAGAGCCATTCTCATACACATGCTGTATTTGAAACTATAAATTCCATGACATTTTCTGATTTTAAAGATAATTTTTTTTCAATTACTCATGTAAATATTGATGATATTCAGTCTGTTCGAAATTTAAGATCTGCAATTCGTTATGTCACCAAAGAAGATCGATATGCTGTAGTTGATGGTTTTGATTTATCCTTGACCAGTTGTGTATTTCGAGCTACTATGTACGCAAAAAATCACAACGAGGACAATTGGGGAGATACACCACCATCAACTATAGCACATTGTGATAGGAAGGTGTTTGAAGCTATAGTAAAAGATGAAGTTTTTAAAAATCAAGTAGCAATGGAAGTTTCTCATTTTGATACATCTTTTTCTTTACGTCCATGGCAACAGGTTGTCATGGACCGCATAAATTTACACAAAAATAGTCTAACTAAACGTGAAATTATTTAGATATCTGATACTGTTGGTAATTCTGGAAAAACAATTATGTGTGATTATCTTCAAGCTACTTCTGGTGCAATAATTTTTAATGACACTTCTGAACGTGACTGTGCCTTTGCATATCATAATCAACCTATTGTATGTTTTGATCTTGCGAGACAAACTGATATGTCCAAGATACATTACACTTGTATAGAAAATTTTAGGAATGGTCGTGTGTTCTCGACTAAGTATGAGTCGAGAACAAAGTCATCTAAACTGCTAGAATTGCATCCCCCAATGACTCTGCACAGCCTGTTTTCACTTTCAACCCCACCACCAGTACCTACACCACCCCTAGCAGTAGAACCTACATTCATCCTGAGAAGCACCAGTTCAGATTACGACATCGAACTTAGTTGCACTCCCTATGTCATCACCCCCAGAACATGCCACTCAACGTGAATGATATGCGATCTCCAACCCCGGTCTCCATTTCAGAACCACTAGTTGACGCGCCCACCACACCAGATCTTAACATGCTCCCAAATCGATCACCACACAAGAAACCAGCTACAAGAATGACTTCAAATTGAGATTCATATTCCAAACTACCAGCATCCAGCAACCCGACATCAAACACGCATTTCACTGAATCATCAATCACCGAAACCCCAGTTCTTCCAAATCGAAAACCCTCCACAATGCAACATTCACCACAAGAAAAGCTTTTTTCAGCCACCACCTTGACTGACTTCTGAACGAGACTACCACACCACCATCATCATCAATTTTACCTTCAGCAACACCACTGTTCGGCATCACATCCTTCAATGAAACCTCTTCTTCACTGACTTCCAAAAAACATCTTGAGAGTAGTGCAAAATCAATCCTTTTCACTGGACGAATGCCCCTTCTCCCACCAGGGAAACTTGATTACACATCCATACAACCACAATTCATCTCTTTAGGACCAATTTTATCAAATGAGAGCAAAAGTTTGATTTAACTTAAACACAGTTAAACTTTTTGCAGTGACTCCAGTGTTAGTGTCCACACTTCTGTAAGACTTCCAAATAAAATCGTAATTCTAGAGCCTATAAAGTAACTTAAAACATGGTATTCGAAGAAGAGTTTAGTGCGCAGGCAAACAAGTCCAAAAGCATGGGCAAACACAAAAAACACCCAAGAAGATAAGTTACTAGGACATATAACCCAGTTATGTTGTTTAGTATTTCAAAGGAAACCGAATTAATTTTAGGTAATGTAAATAAAATACTTGAACACGTTAACGTCATTATGTCATCAACGACGTCATCAAAACAAGTAATATTTCCAATATTGCGTTGCTCAGAAATTTGCACAGAAGTAGATAAGCTGTATTAAGTTATTCACTGGTCACAGTCATAAGATCAATGCAAAAACGATATCCTGAGGATGAGAAACTCGTTAAAATGCTTGTGCACACAATAGTTAAACGGTTTGAACAGACTGGGTCAGTTATTGAAAGACGAACGCAGTCAGGGTTTCGGAGAGCATCGACCAGGTGAAATTCGAAATCATCACAGCTGTCTGTAGATAGAGTATACATTACGAACAGAGCTAGTGTTGTTTCTAGTGTCTACAGAATGCTATGTATTACTTAAAATTAACACAAAACACGTTTTCAATCAAGCAACACTGAAATATACTGACATTAGTAGCCGACCTTTCTTTGCCATCTGGATAAAAGATCGACCAGATATAGCGCACAATACTTGGAACCCTGATGAAGCGCATGACTTTTGCATTAAAAGATCTTAACATTTACAGATGTTTACAGTTTGGGCATCCTTGAGTTCATCTGGAATTATTGGTCCATTTTTCTTCGAGAATGAAAACGGTGATGTTGACACAATTAACAGTGCTCTTTAATATTCTTGCATACCGGACGTGTGTTTCCGGCCATGTGACCAGTGCTGGAATAACCCATCTTACATACCCCATGTACGATGAGTAACGCGCTGTACTGATGACGTCACTATCGGACTACTTGTATTTTCGCGTGAAAAATGAAAATAAAGCGTCATTTTATTTTCTTATTTTCAAAACAAAGTACTATTAAAAAAAATATATATATTTTATGGCAACATAACTTATTCCGCTTCTTTTAACGTAAAATGTTAATAAAATGTCAATAATAAGCAATGTGAAATCGTTTTTTCTCCCTTACTTCCGGCAGCGTTCATTAATAAAATCAGCAATAAAATTATTATCAAATCAACAATGGCAAACATAAAACAATTTAAGATCGGTAGTAATGGTGAAAAGGGAAAAATCATAGATAATGTCAAACTCCTAGGTACATATTCAATGTACAAAGTGCACACATTTTTGACAGGTGACAAAACTTGCAGCTAGACATGAGCTGATCAAAGGCTGATCAATGCCAGACCATGACTACCGGAATCTGTTCAATTGTTTCAACTCTCTTGAGGATTTTTTATCATGCCATGTCCAAAACAGCCATGAATTCCGCCAGTCAATCTTGCACCAATCATTCCCTAACATGTCCAGACATGCCTCCTTTATTGCCAGCAAAATCCCGATTGAGACACATGTCCCAACCACTGCAACAAAAGCATCTACTGTCACTATTGCTTCTGTAGCGTATTCAAGATTGCCTGATGTAGAAACGCCCACCACAAACAATCCTGTCCAAACTGCAACAAAATGGAAAATGTATGTTGATGAACACCACCCAATAAGCGTTTTATTATTTACTCGGCAAGCCTCGTTACCGGCTTCCGCACGCGCCCTCGGGTCGGATTTTCCTAGCCGTACCGCATACACATGAAAGATACTAGTCTTTGGTTTCATTAAGATGGTGCATACTTCAGGGAAAGTTATTTCAAGGCTCGAGAGAACATTTGGCACAAACTATTTCTTCCAGGACAATGTGTTGCCTCCTCACTCCACTCTCCGGACTTAAGCTCACTAAACATTTGACTTTGGGGATATCTCAAAGAAAGAGAGTAAACCCCAGGGCCATCATCCCTGAAAGGGTTCAACAAATTTTAATAGACACATACAAGGCAGTTGTCAGTCACTTAAAGTAACGCCTGGACGACGTTTTGCAACATGAAGGACGTCATGATGTAAAATTGAACAATTTTGACATTGAATGACAATGAGGTTGGCGTTTTGTGTAAAACTGCTTTTGTTATAATGATTGAAACCTTAATATATCTCCTAACATTAAGTGAACTTTATTTGAAAGTACATTCCATATTTTGATTTTTTTTTTGAAACAGCTCAAAGGTAACAGATGATATGAAACATCCTGTATTTGTACTATTTTAAGAAAATAATGTGTAATGTACATTATGGTTTATAAACACCTTACTGTTTTATCATTTATAGTACATGATGCTTTCATAAAGAAACTCTATGATCACATAGTCAGTTTTAAACCTGTAATTTTACCAAGACAGACTGTGTGTGGGAGTTTCATAGTTTCAAACAAAAACTTCATCATCTCTTTACAAAGTGTTTATGCATTACGTACTCGTCCCAAGGAAGCACCTAACAATCCTTGATAAAACACCTAGTTTTTAGATATAATATATATCCAATGTGTTGTTTTGGGAGTTTTGTGCTGTTTTTCTGTTTCTTGTTTTTGATAGTTTTGTTTTATTGTTCAATGTCTTTGGTGTTTACCATGTGACATTAAATGGGGAGTTTATGTTTTAACTTTGGAAACTTAGCTACTGTAGTTTTGCTTATAAAAATGTTTATTAATAATATAGTGGCAGTCTATTATTGATCATCCCTCGTACCGTGTTGTTTGTGAAGATTTGTGTTCTTGTTCTATGTTGCTTGTTTTTAATTATTTGTTTTTGTGATCTATGATTTTTGGCGTTTACACGGTGTCATTTAATGCTTCAGATGTTATTTATTTAGTTTTTTTCATATAAATATTGCAAATCCTTGTTCATTTGACATTTGGTATGCTAAAAAAAAAACTACCAAAAAGGGCATTTAAATGTAAATAAAGAACATAAGCGTCACTGCAGGTCTCCATCACCGATTTACAGCACACTGTATAATGCGAAACAGCTATACAAGCCATAAATGATGTAGGATACGAGGCACATTATATTTACCAGTGGTCACAGAAATGAAGTGTCAATTACATCCCTGGATGAAGCACATCCAATATAAATTCAATCAGCAACACTATTGCGGCACTGACCGAGGGCGAGTGCAATTTTAAGCCTCCCCTACCATCAACATCGGACTTACAGGCAAACTTACATAGATCTTGTTGATGATCAGATGCTTCCTTGCTCACAGATGGTTAAACACAGTGAAGAACAATATATCAGTCATTTCAGAGGTGCCATTTTCGGTATCTGTACCATCAATAGTACTTAGCCACATTAATATGTGTACACTATCTGATCTTAATTTACACATGTTCCATGTTAGATACAATACAATGATTTAGTGCTTGTAAATGTTTAAAAACAGTCCTTTTATATGGAAAACTATTGTGACTGCTCTTCCAAATAAGGCAACAGTACAGAGAAGCGGTGGGTAACATGAACAAACACATGTTCATGTTTTTCATGGACAGGAAGGGCATGATCCTACAAGCACCAGGTTCCCGATGGCCGGACAGTGACCGCTAGTTATTACTTGATGTTAAGCAGATTAACATTTTAACTTCTATCAAAAAATTACTCTGAAGTTGAAAATCATTAGAATTTAATGTCAATAAAGAATATTCAAGATTCCAGGTTTGACTTCATGTTTTCAGACGTGAGTTGATGCAGACATTGAGTAGAAACGCTCCAATCTTGACCCCGAGCGCATAATATTCAACGAAGACAACGCTCCTGGACATAAAACTTAGGGCCAGTTTTATTAAAAACTTCGTACGAACTACACCCTAAATCTAGGGAAATTGCGTACGAAGATTTCTGCGATCGTTTTATTAACTTGTTCGCCCTTGATTTCGTACGAAGTCTTCGTACGAATACACTTCAAAAGGAGGTAAAGTAAACGTAAACAACCAAGCGCTCTGTCATTAGGATGCATCGTCTGAATAAGGAAATGATCAAAAGCGAAATCAAAAACCCAAAAAAGAATTGGTCTAATGAGGAAATATGCCTCCTCGTGAGGAAGGTAAAAGACAATTCTCCCACATCAGATAAGTAGATCCAATTATTTAACCATGCTAGATATTCTTATCTTGCCCACGGGCGAAGATAAAATTCCCGGATGGAACTCCTTTTTCATGGTCAACACATTGTAATTACCTCCCTTGTTAAAGACTGTCGTCTGTAGCATCAAGGAAATCTTGTCTTAAGGTAATATTTAGAACGCTTATTAATTATTTCTCGCTTCAAATGTCGCCATTAAACAGTTTTCACGCACCATTAAACAAATAATGCTTCATTCTCCTTAGAACTATTTAAAAAGACCGATTTGACTATTAACATTAACTGGATCACTTCGCGCATATCCTTGACAACCACGTGCTATCGCATATCCATACGCATTTATGTTCACTTAAGACAAATGAGTTCCAGCAAAAAAATACATTTTTACTTAATTTTGTTTAACTGAGGTGGGAGAAAAAGCATCTACCATAGCCGCTCGTGTAAGATAGGTTCATCCCGACCCTCTTGCAGGGTGTTTTGCGGAAACTCGTTTCCGCAAAACACCCTGCAAGAGGGTCGGGATGAACCTATCTTACACTCTCGGCCATGGAAGATACTTATATTCCTTCATCCTTGAAGGGTCCTGGAAAGATGGTATAGATCAAGAGAAGAAAAGAAAATTCTGGGAGGAAACCAGGGAGAAAAGTATTTTCCTGTTTTGACTTATTATGTATACAGTAAATGAAATTGTCATCATCTATTAGTTACGTTTTCAATTTACTGTGTTTATGGTATAGTTTATTGTTCGTACATTTTTCAGCAATTGAACTCATAAATCTAAAGTTTAATCATTTTTTTTAAATCGTAAAACCTAAATTATAACATACCTTTACTTTAAACAGCATTTCCGGAAATGAAAGAAGCTTGCAACAGGTCCAAAAGAAATTGGCCGACGAAAAGGTTTATGTGTAAATAAATCACAAGTAAAATCACTATTTAATTAGGGCAATTTAACAGATAGATTCTAAATGCTATTCTTGCCCAGCTTGGATTTATCAAATTAATGAAATATCGTTATGTGTGTCAACGAACCATACCATACATTCATCATCGTTTAATGCATGATTGTTGATGTCATTTTTACATATTCTATACCTGCTGCTATTTTGTCATCGATTCATCTAGCTTTTTTTTTTAGAGCACAGTAAAGCGAAAGTCCCAAGCCATCGCTGCATACAGTCGGGCCAAGGGTCACCAAAGCATTTGGTGGGGCTTAAAGATTGGCAACACACCGTATGAAATGTATACGTGTATTATAAATACAGTTCTGGTATTTGTTTTTTAACAAATCAAAAGATGTTTCATATAAATTATGTCATTACCTTATCGAAAAAATAAGAATAAAATAATTTAAATGTGCGTTAAATAGTAGAACTGAGGATTAAAGTCATATCAAATTGTGTTTGCAATTGTGTGATAAATGTAGTCTACTACTTTTAGATCTTGCAAATTCTGCCGAAGTGCCTAACAGAAGGAATTCATGGAGGAAGGGACACCTTCATTGGTAGTATTCGCATAACATTCTTTCATGAATAGCTTGTTGACTTAATACTTCCAGAACTGGTACAAATTCCTCAAATACATTATGTTTTATTAAAGCAGCACAACATCTGTATACACAAAGTGTTTGACATTTTATTTCAATTTAACCAGCATGTCAAAAATCAACAACAACATTGTACTCTTATCACAGAAGGTAATAATACCAGTTAACAACAAGAAAATAATATCAGTTAACAACAACAAAATAATATATCTATTACTAGTTAACAATTAACAAAATAATATATATATATATATGTATGTATGTATATCACAGAATTTAATGCAAGCAATACCAAATTCAACATATACTATAAATCACAGAAGGAAATGACATGCTTAACACTTCATAATTTTACACTATATAAAATATATATATGTGTATATAGATTGCAGTTAACAAAGAAAACTAACCCCCAGTGAGGCAGAGGAAAAAGCCACCAACTGGTAACAAAACTGGTGTTTTAACATGTATAATTGATATGCATATTGAAATGTTAAAAAGTTGTTTATATAAAACACAGAAACAACACATTATTATCATCAGGCAAATGAGAAATGAATTGTTTATTTTCAGATGATGCGATAGGAAATGGCATGGAAACAGTGTACACCTTTGACAGTAAGTAATGTAACAGTTTTTAAAAAAAAATCCTTACACTAGAACAAATTGATAAATATATAATACTGAGAAGAAATCAAAGGCAAAAATACTACTGAAGATAAACTGTGTGCAGAAGCAAGAAGATGAAATCCCTTATAAATAACCTGCTTATAATAAAATACAAAATTTCAAATAAAGCATTGAATAAATCAAAGTGGTCTATCTAGAAGAGTGCATTTTTAAAGTGTTAGTAACCCTTTAAGCCATAAAACATCAGTTTTCAAACAAAAATACAAAAATTGCAGCAGTCTTATATAACTGGTTTTCAGACAATTATGCAAAAATTGGCTCATTCCAGGACAAAAAGAGTTGTGAAAACATACATTATGGCCAAACTGAAGTACCATAAGATCAGACTTGTAAGAGTGTACAAGATATTTGAAAAGGAAAAACTCACCTTGATCCAGAAAGACGGATACCCAGTAAAATCATCCATCAAAGAAATGGTGCAAATGATTTCTAAAATTCAAGAAGCCCATGAGAAACATAGTAAGAGGTTCGCCCCCAAAGTAACAAGCACGCCTATCATCCCTGCTACCACTTGGATTGAAGTTGAAGTCATGTCAGAGTGGCCGGAACCAGCTATTCCAGAGTCTCTCCTGACTGCGCATGCTCCTCCAACGCCGCCAATGTCCCCGATACCGAAGAGGGCAAGGCCCAATGAAAGTGGAGGTGAGACAGACTACTCTCCATTATTAGATTTCTCTAACTACATTTATAATGAATTTATTGCTGATGAAAGTGCTGAATTTGTCATACCAGTAAATAGACCTAGAATGCAACTGACCAGGTTTATCAACACTCATTATATCAACAAACCGCCAACTGCCAACTGTTTATGGCTTCGCCCGCTTCGCGATCCCGTAGGGAAACATACGACATAGAGCTAGAGCCCAGAGACGAGTGTATCTCTCATCCGTAATTTTTATTAAGTACCGTTATATTCAGCGGACCGGTTTTTCCCGCCATTTTTATTTTGATTTTTAAAAAAAAGGCACAAGCAAGAATGGATAAAACCATTCTCACTTGTGCCCCCTTTTTTTTTTTTATGAACAAGTTTAATTGAACATATCACATTTATTCTTCATTACTATATACACTCAACATAATATTCAACTCTCTTAAACGATAAAACAGTTCATCAATATCGGCAAAGCCGTAAATAGCAATTAGCCTATCAAAGTCAACATTTTCTAAAATATAATCATCAATAAGAACACGAACAAGTGAAATCCTTGCATAAATGTCTTCAATGTCAACTTGTACAACTTGAAAAGTAATTTCATCTGGATTTAATGTATCATAACTATCACTTTCCATTTCATCTATGTCTAATAACCCTAATATTTCTTCTAAACCCAATTGGTCATCGAATTCCATGTACTCTGCATCTCCAGGGTCAAGGTAACGTATCTCAGGCATCGATTAGGCAATCTTTCAACGTCATCCAGACGTAGCCAATGTGCTTCACAAGGTCAATGTCAAGTTTTGTGAGGTCCCTGAATTCACAATTTCTGGCTCGGGCGATAGCGACCGCGCCCTCATCGGGATCCGTTTCCGCCGCTTGGATGTCGAGATAGACTCGTATTTGATGGAGGACCCGTTCTCGATCATTCTTGCATAGATTGGCGAGTGCTTGGTTAAGTACTTCTCTAGCCTCCTTAGGAGAAAAACTGGGAGGCGCAAGATCACGCAGATCAAGTGCTGGATGAGTTCCTGTTTCTGCATCTACTCTGTGGGAGTGCAGGCACAACTACTCAATGTAAGCCTTTTTCAACATTACTCCTTAAAACAAATTAATGAGTCTCTGTCGAGCTTCTTTTCCCGAATTTGAAGCATCTTCAATTGCGAGTGCCTCATCCTCATCTCGAATAAGCTCTGGGGGGTCTGGTTTTCCTACAGAGATTGTGTAATCTGACACATGCTTCAATAACTTTTCCCTGGCTCGAAGGGCAAATGGCCACCGCTCTTATGCAGGTATCTGGAAATAATTAAATCATATTCTAGTATTATATTGCCACTTTTTTATTAATATAGTGATGTTTTTACACTGTATATGATTAATTTATCACATATAATTAACCCTTAAAACCTGACTGGGAACAAGAATGCAAAAAGTCTGATAAAACAACATTGTTTAATGTCTGAAAACATTTCCTTACCTTCGACTTCCGTATTTTCCCGCCAATTTTGCCCATGAAAATTGGTGTTTTATGTATACAATACTCGTTTATAAGTCGCGATCGTTTTAAGGAAAAATCCAGCACTTCAATTTCTTCAAATCTGTGATAATGTTCTAGCCAAACAGTCAACTAAATTTGTTAATTTGCTGAGGAAAATCGCCGATTTTCTTGTCAACAGTGAGCTTCTTAAACTAGGCATTCAAGTGGAGGTCGGTTAATAACAAGTAAACGCGGATATGGATTTATTTTACGAATCTTATTTTCGTACAATCAAAGTTTCATTCATATTTATAATGAATTGAAACATTTCGGTCATTGTTTTAAGATTCCCAGACGACGATTAATGATTATTATTTTTTAGATCGTATTGTATTTTCTTACCAGCCTAGGCAAAATCCTGGCATTCAAATGGGATCATACGGTATCCGACTGACCGAATTTAATTCAATATTTATGCAAAAAGCTACAGAAACAAGCTCAGTAGCAAAATGTTTAAACACAAACACAAACCCGGTTTAGTGGCACTGGGCAAACGCCAAAGACAGAACGCAAAATCACAGACAAGAAACATAGAAGAACAGCACAAAACTCCACAAACAGCACAGTGCATACGTACTATATATATACAAAAATAGGCATGTTTATCAAGAATTGTTAGGTACCGCCTTGGAACGATCAGTAAAATGTAAATTTACTGGGGGTTTAAACCAGTTTATGTGCACAAACCTCACTCTTATCCCAACAATCCTTAATAAAGATCAAACGCAAAAGGTAAACCTTATCAAAGTATGCATTAACTTGAGGTAACTTATCAATAAAACAAAAAAATAATAAACGTAAAGGTAAACCCCAAGTACTTCTATGATTAGAGATCCCAACTCTATCTGCAGACGGAGGGAAACAATTCAGAGCACCTAATGCAAAAACTTGTCAAAGGTACGACGCAGTCATTGTAAGAAACTTTAAATATCCCACACAGTCTGCCTTATAAAATAAAAGATTTAAAACTGTATGATCATAGAATTTCATAATAAAAAGCATCATTGTACTAAAACTGGGAACAAATAAAGAAAACATTATTATAAATTAAAGCGAAATGTATTCGCTAATCTTTCCATCCAAATGATTTGAAAATGTAAAATATTTGAAGAAAATGAAGTCACATGCCAAATCACTCCGAGTCAGCCTAAAACGTGTTCGCCAAATACGGTTCTAAAGATAACATGAATTAGCAAACTCTTCATGAAATCGAAGCACTGAAAGCTTAGTTTTAGAAGGATGCTAATTCAACCCTTTATTTTGTTTCAGCTATTCATCTTCAAAAACTAGAAGGCAAGTGCTCTTCAAGATATTGCCTTTATATCCTTGGTTTAAATAAAATCCAAGTAAATCATTAAGTCTATCTGCCTAACTTCCGGCTTGAAACATTTTAAATTTACGAATTTTCTTTAAACCATGAAATTCGGGATGAGCAATACTATTAGCAATCAGCGATTTAAGACTAGTATTGTACTTTGATATGAGATTATAATGGCCATTAACAAATTTTGAGAAACTTTCTTAAATCATAATATCTGAAACCCTGTTTTAGACGTTTTTGCGACATAAGTTTACTGCGAGAGCTGAAATTATTAACATCTGTACATATTCTAGCAAATCTTAACAACTGTGCAATAAAAACACCATGTGATGGTGAACTAGGAACATCACCATCTTAAGAAGGGTAATTAATTATTTTAAAATTAAAATCATCACGTTTATCATCAAGATTGATACTCAATATATCTTCTTTTACTTCCAGTTGCAGATCTAAATAGGATGCTTTAAAAACGGATGTATTAGATTTATTAAGTTGCTATTGTGAAGGGTATATCGAATTAATGTTATCTGTAAATACAGGATTATCTAAACTTAGAATATCATCAATATATCTAAAAGTGCTATTGCATTGATCAACAAGAGCTAGATCTCCAGACTTAGATAATTTCAACATATATTCACTTTCATAGCAGTATAAAAAGAGGTCTGCAAGTAAAGGTGCATAATTGGCACCCATTGTAATTCAAATCGTTTGCTTATATAAGCATTTACCGAATTTTAGAAAAGAATTATTGAGTACAAAATTTCAAACTTCAATGACATCTGTGCATGTCCAATAGATATATTTATCTGAGCGATCATTAGTCAAAAATGCTTTTTTTAACATTAACTGCCATGTAGGTAGTTTTCTCCCTCGCAAAAGTTTTTTCGATAAGAGGAGTCAATTTGTTTGTAACTAAAGATTGTGGAATAGATGTACAGAGCGTTGAAAAGTATTAAGCACTTAGACCTTATATCGTCTATTTTCAAAATCATTAACTAAATCTAAAGAATTATTGACAGACCAAAAGGGGTTAATTCCAAAATTCTCATTAACTTTACTATAGTATTTTTTCACATGAAACTTTATAGCTTTTAAGCAGGATGTTGAACTTGTTTAGTAGAACAAGAAATGGAACTATCAATAAACCGTGATTTATACGGATTTTTATGCATTTAAGGCAACCAGTGTATTGTAGGAATTTTTTTTATGATCATCATTCAAAGGAACTTGAAATTTAGCATTAGAATCAATATGATTTTTAATAACACTTTCTTCATCGAGTTGGCTAGAAACGTAAGTTCTAGAAGATTGTAACTCTTCAATAATAGTATTAACATAATATAAGCGTCAAACTATGATTACATTATCACAAATTGTACCGTCTGATCTGCAGCCGACACATTCCAATAAATGTGTTGTTAACTTTCGCAGGTTTTTGTTTGGATTTCAGTTGATGGGACTAAAATTACGCGAAATAAATAACCATTGATAACTGCGGATAAATTAACGACTAATGAAATGTGTTTTGAAACCTGGCAGTTAGCCTGTATAAATTCGCAAAGCCTAATCGTTAAACAGTAAGTTTTATTTTGGACATGGATATAGATATTTAACACGGCGAACTATAATTCAAAATAGTTCATTATAAAGACAGCAAAATATGTCTCCTGTGATCAACCATGTGTTTGGACCGAAAACATGCGTTTGCCAATTTGAAGAAATCGGACAGGCTTCGCCGTCCTACGACATTTTGTTTTCCCTTCTCGGTAATTCATAATCAGGAATGAAAGACATTGAAAGACAAACAACGAAAATAATAATGATATATTTAAATAAAAAATAAATGTTTTGTGCTGCCGGAAGGACATACCATCATAGAAATGATATAAATAATTTTTTGGATTGTCTTTCAGATTCGAATGACCTGCTGAAGAGTGTAGCCTTTGACATTCAGGAACAAGTTTTTTTGAGCAGTGTTAGAGCACTAGGAATTATAGACAAACTAATAACAGGGCCCTTCTTGAGAGAAATTGAACGCAAAAGGAGCATCTAAGACCTGAATCCTTTATTAGAGGTCCTTCAACTGAACTTAGAAGAATATTCAAAAGACTCATCTGCACTGCTTGATGGAGAAACATTGTTCCCAGATGAAATGCTGGCGAAAGATGATGTGTTCCATGCACTCTTCGAATTTGAAAATGCAACGATTGAGACATATACTCAAATGGCATTAGAGCTAGCCACAGGGGCATGCTCTTTATTCTTGAACGAAAACTGAAAGACCAATTAAAAGGTGGCAAATATTACAGCCCAGGCAACAATGAACGACTGAGAGTGGCAGCAGGTCCAACAACAAATTCATGCTCAGAAAGGGATTTTGCCCAACTGGATGTTGTCAGGAGATTGAAGCCTGCTGCATCAATTGAATGCTTCGAAAGCATAATAATGTGGACCAACAATGAAACTTCAGCATGGCTTGCAGATAAAACAAAGTCAGAACGGGAAGATATAATTGAACAAGCCAGAAAAGACACTGAACAAATGCAGTTAAAAATCAAAGAGAAAAGAAACAAACTGATGTCTGAGAAGCTTAAACAATAACAAGAAAAACAGGACAGAAAGACAAAGAAGCAAGAAAAAGAGTATACACAAACTATCAAACTAACTGATAACTTGACAAGATATGGGGGATTGTGGACGACAATTAATGAAGTTGATTTTCATTTAAGCCAAGCTTAAAATGAAAACAACGCCACGGAAGCATTAGTCAGCCAACTTCAGTTTAGAAAACAGATTCTTAAAAGCCGTTGATCAAAAGAGCTTTTCCAGAAACAGTTCATAGATACTCAATTTTACTTATCTTTCCATAGCTTCATAGATACGCAGATCAACGTTTTATCGATTGCTTCATAGATACGTAATCCTACGTATTCGTAATGTAGGGGCATTTATTTCCATACCTGATGCTTGTTTTTTCGCTATTAATTCATATTCATGAAGTACAAACATCGATAAATACAATGCACTAAAAAAAACTATGTTACTATTAAAAGAATTTCGGAAACACACGAAATAAGGTCATTAGTATCAAAGATGCGTAAAACGTTGACTGCGCAGGTTTGTTGGCATTCCTGTCTCGTTTTCCTCGTGGAAATTAACACAATACTGCAAGTTATAATTAACTACCAATAATACAACTTTATTTTATTGATCACGCGCCTGACGTCACAGGTCATGGTTCAGAATCGTGTCAAAATGTCGGCCTTGTTGGATAAACAAAAAATCGTCAGCTTGTATAAACAAAGGTCATAAATCATTATATGGGACATATGTGTCACTTCTGTTTCGCTAATCCGGTCATAAAAATGCGCATCTGCTTCTACAAATTGAAAGTAAGTACAAATATGTTATAAAATAATGACTGTCCCTATTGGTAAGAATGACTTTCCCGATTGTAGAACTTTGACTTGACCCAATTTAACATCGATCAGCTGTTGAAACACGTGTTTTCGAATAAACAAGAATGCAATTTAAAACTAATTTCTGCCCTTGTTCAATTCGGTTTAAAACAACATTCCTGAATAATGCCATTTATATTTCAGTGATTGTCTGATGAATCTGAAATTCTGGCTCCTATTAAAGTGATGTTATTTAATTATATATATATATATATATATATATATATATATATATATATATATATATATATATATATAGTATTTATGCACTGTGCTGTTTGTAGAGTTGTGTGCTGTTCTATGTTTCTTGTTTGTGAATTTGTGTTCTATGTCTTTGGCGTTGCCCATTGCCACTAAACCGGGTTTATGTTTAAACTTTTTGATACTGAGCATGTTTCTGTAGCTTTTTGCATATATATTGAGTACGACGTCGAGATGGCGAATTCTGACATCGGCGTCAAGCGCACAACGATATGCCAAATGAGGATTTTTATAATCAAACCCAATAATGACAATACCTGGACATTCAATAAACGATATTAATTAGTAAACAACAACATGTGGGCCTCATTTAGTAGTTGGATAATAACTTTATTTGTTCATTGTAGTTTATTTATTTTACGAATGCAATACGTTCTGTGACTGGTGTAACTTTTATTTTTATTTCTTCCGTTTCATATCCTATATACCGTGTTTCTTTGTTTTTAATTCTTTCAATCTCTGTTTCAATTCAGGTTGCATTAAACGAATTATAATAATATGTTGTTTATATAATATTTTGTGTAAAGTTTGATAAATAAAAGTGTAATAAAATTTAATTTTCATCAAAATTTGACATGTTTTTCTGTTTGTTTATGATTATCTTGTGGAAATAATTTTAGTTAACAAAATAAAATTTATATGACTGGATTGGAAAGTTAATTCTCTAAAAAGCTTTACATTGATGACTTATTGATTAAACCAAAAGAAAAACTAAGAAAATAGGTTTGTAATTCATGAGGGTCAAAATTCCACTAATAACCAATTATCTCCTATGAAGAAGGGGTACTGATATGAACTAATAAACCATACACTGGCAGCCTGATATGGCTTGGTTTTACATGAAGTAAAGGAACAAAAATTTTAGTTGACCAACTGGAAGAAAATATGAAAA
The DNA here is from genome assembly GCF_026914265.1 of Mya arenaria. Classification (NCBI taxonomy): domain Eukaryota; kingdom Metazoa; phylum Mollusca; class Bivalvia; order Myida; family Myidae; genus Mya; species Mya arenaria. Next base: position 3,221,331 of record NC_069129.1, read on the forward strand.
CTATTATTGCTATAAATGCAAACCTTGAAAACAAAGATCCCAAAGAAAACCGACCTATAACATACACTGATATAGACTCTGCGAAGGAAAATGTAATGGAAGAAAAACGTTTGCTTGCAACAAGAATTAAGTCATCTAGACATAAACTGAAACTTCAACAACAGAAATATCTCTAAGACAAATGAAACAATGAATACCATCCATTTTCAACTATTGCCTGATAAAAACACCCATATTTGCAACAAAAATGTATTCTCTTTAACTATTATTTTCATATAAACCATATATATCTATAAACTGAACACACAGTGATCAATGTGTAATGTTTTGAACATCATAGTGCACATACAAAAGTTTATGTGTAAATATATAATCTATTGTATTGTGCAGCGGCGGCCATTTTGTCCGCCATATTGGATATTTTGCATGTAATTATTTTTCAAAGGTTTTCCGTATGGTATGTCATAACATATCAGAAAATATAAACTTTCTAATACGTATTTAGTCGTCACGGTCGTTTTTTTAATTGAAAGTCCAATGTATTTTGCTATTTTCTTATCAGCGGCGGACATTTTGTCCGCCATATTGTCCACCATATAAGATTTTTGCATTTTATCAATTTTCTAAAATATTCTATACATCATAATCTTTCAAAATATGTATACTTTCCAATATCACTGACTTGACACAGGTATTTCATTTAAATAAAATGCCATTTTTCAGTGACTAAAATGCTTATAACTTTGCTTCTACTTGGAATGTTTTCACCAAATAAAATTGTTCGTGTTTGTCTGAATGTCCTTTTTCCAATAGTACAAGTACCATTTTAATAGTTTTTAGCTCCACTGGCCAAAGACCAGAAGAGCTTATGCGATGGTAATGTGTACGTAGTATGTGCGTCCGTGCGTCTGTAAACAATTGCTCGTTAACACGATACAGTCTTCAGTTTTGATTGTATCTCGATGAAACTTGTACAGTATCTACATATCCATTAGAGCTCGGTTCCTTTAGAAAACCAGCCAGATCCGATCATGCATGACTAAATTATGGGCCTTGATAGTATAAAAAAATCAGTGTCAGTAAACAATTGCTCGTTTACACGATACAGCTTTCAGTTTTGATTGTATCTTGATGAAACCTGTACAGTATCTACAAATCCATAAGAGCTCGGTTCCTTTTGAAAACCAGCCAGATTTGCCCATGCATGCCTAGATTACGGGCCTTGATAATATAAAAAAATCAGTGTGTCAGTAAACAATGCTCGTTAACACGATACAGCCTTCAGTTTTGATTGTATCTCGATGAAACTTGTACAGTATCTAAAATCCATAAGAGCTCGGTTCCTTTCGAAAATCAGCCAGATCCGCCTATGCATGCCTAGATAAAGGGCCTTGATAGTATAAAAAAATCAGTATGTTATTAACCAATTGCTCGTTAACACGATACAGCTTTCAGTTTTGATTGTATCTTGATGAAACCTGTACAGTATGTACAAATCCATAATAGCTCGGTTCCTTTTGAAAACCAGCCAGATTTGCCCATGCATGCCTAGATTACGGGCCTTGATAATATAAAAAAATCAGTGTGTCAGTAAACAATGCTCGTTAACACGATACAGCCTTCAGTTTTGATTGTATCTCGATGAAACCTGTACAGTATCTACATATCCATAAGAGCTCGGTTTCTTTCGAAAATCAGCCAGATCCGCCTATGCATGCCTAGATAAAGGGCCTTGATAGTATCAAAAAAATCAGTATGTTATTAAACAATTGCTCGTTAACACGATACAGCCTTTAGTTTTGATTATATCTCGATGAAACTTGTACAGTATCTAAATGTCGATAAGAGCTCGGTTCCTTTCGAAAACCAGCTAGAAATGCCCATGCATTCCTAGATTATGGGCCTTGAAATAATTAGATTATGGGCCTTGATAGTATTAAAAAAATGCTATTGTGTAATAAATGCTTGCGAACATGATAGTCTTCAGTTTTGAATATTCAGATATCCATAAGGGGTTGGTTATTTTCGAAAACAGTGAAGTTGACCACACAAACCCAGCCAGTAGAGCATAGGCCCTTTTGGGTCTCTTGTTTCTTTTTTCACTGAACCCCCTTACAGATACCTGATTGCAAGATTATTTGGAGTGCTTGACTTGACTTAATAAGATTTCAATAAAAACAGTTGAACATCAGGGCATTGTCAGTGGATTCACAGAGCAAATGGGGCTTCCAAACAATCAAAGCCTATTCTTGCAACAGACCTGAACATGTGTGTACTGCAGAGTAATTATTATAAAATTATTTCAGTTATTTACCCAAGTCAAATTAAGAGATTACAATATCAGGATTTGTAATGAAAATATAAAGATACTGTGATATTTAACCAATATATTTCAAGCCCAAAAGCAATCTTATTTGAAATCTAACAAAACTGAACAAACTAACACTTACTTTTCTTATATTATATATTTGAAAATGCTCTCTCAGATATTTTTTTTTTCATTTTGGAGTAATAGAAAAATTGTAAATCATTCGTAGAATATACTACAAAATAAAAAACAAGTATTTCTAAATCTCTTTTTTTTTTATTTAAATAATACCAGTATTACCTTATTGTTCATTTGCATGACTGAATGTTAAAATTACTGTTTGTTATTGATATTAAGGTTGTAAGTTTTTTTACCAGGTATGTTTAATACTTAATGTTAATATATTTTCTTTTTTTCAGACATGATGTCCCCAAACCTTGCAACTATTAAACTTTGCCTGGCACCTTCAATATGCCAGATCCAAATGATTTTCTTGGAAAAAATAAAACACTGGCCCGGTTTTGGGAACCTCGTTAAATCATAACAAATTGTTAAAATTACAATCACTAAATTACCCACTTACCGTTACCTGACGAGTCATTAAATGTTCAGTTGTTGGAATCAATTCAGGGATTTTCGCTACGAAATTGTTAAGATATGGAACGAATTCGAAAAAAATAACGATCAATTCAACTATTGGGTTAACCCATAATGCACTTGACTCACTTCCTCTAAGATGGCCGACAACAGCATCACAACTGAAAAGAAAAAGACAAAAAGTATTAATTTCTCTGCCACTGAAGTAAGTGTTCTTGTGGAACAATATGAAAAGCAGAAAGAAACAATCAAGGTAGTTAAGAAACCAGAAAAAGGCTTGAGGTTTGGCAGCAAATTGTGAATGAAGTGAGCAATGTTGGAGTTTCAGAGAGGACAGCTTCTCTGATCAAAAACAAAATAGATAATTTACAAAGAGATGTTAAGAAAGATTAGGTGGTACGGAAAAGGTTAATTGCTGGAACAGGAGTCGGACCCCCAGAAAAGAAATGTGGTGAACTTCACAACAAAGTTGTAGAGTTGTGCAAGGATCAGACTGCCTTCAGTGGAATTCCTGGAGGACTGGAGACAGTTATTGATCTTGGTATAAACACACTTGCTGATGTTATTATTAATAAGTTTCAAACAAGATCACTGCTGCAAGAATCAACCTAATCACGGTTATCTCTTTGTGGTCACCATTTGAAAGCATCAATCCATGCGTTGACAATTTTTATTTCATTAAAATCCCTCCGAATTGTAACTGTCAATCTGTGTAGAGTGTGCAACAAATAACCGACTATTTTCTTTATAATCTCTTTTTTCGGAATACTGTAAAGAACTGACAGTGTTAAAAATATCAAGAAGTGGTATCAACTTGTAGTACATCTAGACTCTTTTCTACTGATAGCAAAGGTCTTTTAGCAACAAGGTTGTCTGTAATACTAGTGGTACTTCACTTCTATCAGTGGGCCTCTTCTTCTGGGTGTTGTCTTGTCAGCGGAGCTTGCAAGGATAGGATCCTGGTGACTTTCCAGAAAATGCTGAAATATAAACAGAGCCATGTTTTGAATACTTATAATGAGTATGATTTATGTAGAATTAACTTTAGTATAAAAACGGACACATTTTAAGTGCGTTTAGGCCCATGGGCCTATAATATAATTGTACTGTGAAACGGTCGTATTTCTAAACTCTAAAAAACAACACTAAAATAAAAAGTATTCCAACAACGTAAATTTGAACATAAATATATAAAATTAATAAACATAAATTTATAAAAGTAATCACTCGATGGAAAATGTCTTACTATTGGTTTAAGTTTCAATTATCTTTTTGACAATGACGGCTGTTGTCAATTTAAATGCAAGTTGATGGGTGGGGTAATTTAATATCATCAAAACAAATGTTACCGAATGATTTGCATTAAAACAATCAAAATGAGTATGCATATGTTTAAGTATGTGAACGGCACAGTCTATTTCTAAAAATCTTTGAACAAACGAAGTGTGTATGTCGCTTAATAAGTGATGTATTCAGCTGCTCGAATGGCCGTCCGCATAGTTTCACACACAACATACATTTATCCAAGTTCGTTTTATAAATATAAAATAAATTTACATCTTTCCTCACCATTCTATTACATCGACCCCAGTCACAACTTTTACTGGACATTACTGCCAAGGACTGATGTGAATTTTACCGGGTCGATAACATTTGTTTATGGTTCAGCCATTTTAATTGTACCGACATTACGTGACTCGGTATTGGAAAACCCCGGTCACGCGGAGTTCCGACTAACGACTTTTGTTTAAAACTGGAACATTGTAAACTGTATTTTCACCGCTTTTGCTTTTTTGCCTTTGATAATAATTATATGCTTACTGGTTTTTCGGACCCTCTGTATTGATGTTTAAAGACTACTTTAGCGTCAATGCCCCCTTGTATTTCATCATATACATAATTATACATACAAATACTATAGTTTAAGATACACATTAAATGTACTTGTTATTTCTAACATACATTATTTCTTAATATCGAAAGAATACCTTCGAAAGTTATATCTATCATTTCAGATTTATAATATGTAATATTTATTAAGTATGTGTGTTATAAGTAAACATAATAAACAAAGTTGTTTCTTTTTAAAAAGAGTTTGTTCATACTCGAATTAGCTGTAGTTGTTATATTAATAAGACAAACACTATTAAACGTTTATAAGAAAATAGTTTTGAACAGGAATTCTTTATCACAGATCAATCACAAAATCATCAAACATGGTACACGAAATTAAAAGTCTAACAATTATGATAGAACAATGTAAACAAAGCAAATTTAAATGCGTCTTACTTCTCATAAAAAATGCAAAAATACTTCAATGCACGTATCTTTTTATCCCGAAATTCCTTCCGTCTATTTAGATCAAGATTAATCGAAAATGACTTTCCACATTTTTTTTAAACACACTACACTTTTCTAGATGAGGTTTTTGCTGCATGTGTAATTCATGGGATGAACGTGAATGCATTCTGGCATACTATTTTTAACTGAAATTTATGGAAAGCCATAAGTCCCGATGGTATTTTCATAGCAAATTCCCGCAGGTCCGCGCCTCCGCAGTTCCGCAAGTCCGCACTTAGCAAGCCCGCAGTTACTAAAACAGTTTACCGTGCCGCAGTTACAAGTTCCGCAATCCCGCACATAGCAAACTTGCTAGTTGCGCCGCACTTACGAATCCCGCAGTTAGCAATACCGCTGTTTGCTAAGTGCGGACTTGCGGGATTGCAACGCCATATGTCCCGCAAGTCCGCACTTAGCAAATCGCGCAGTTACACTGAGTGTAACGGATCTGTATGAAACAATGCCGCAAGTCCGCACTTAGCAGACTTACTCACAATAATGAAAACAGATTCTCCGCGCTTAAAAAACTGCATTTGTCATCATTGTTGTAAACGCGCAGTTACGAGATGCGGCGCGTTGAACAAAACTCGCAGTTGTTACTTTGGCGGCAATCTAACGGATGTGTGTCACTGGGCATGCGCATTTTGAACATAAACAAAAGGGATTTTAGCAGTTGTCACAAGAAGGATTTAGTATGCCGCCACCGGGTAAGCATTATAAGTAAATAACTTTACAAAGTGTTATTTTGTGAATATTAAAAGTTCCTAATCATATAAATTTTGCCTGCAGTATAGCTAAAGAACTCATCAAATAGTATATGTCATTGTCAAGAAAATAAAATAGCGACTTTTAAAGTTTAATATGGAAGCCAGTTCTAACTAGTTATCAAGTTGACATAATTTGCACATGTCAGTAACACCCGGAAGAGGAGTTGACATTAAACAGAGATAGATAGACAAAGCATCCATTTATTTGTAAATTTGTAAACATTATGCACCAGTCAATTGTAACCACGCCCCCCCCCCCCCCCCAGGTCCGAGGATAGCCGGGGAAATAGTCCATGTATTTACCATTTAGCCGGGGTTGGCTGGACTGCTGGGTGGTTACAATTGACTGGTGCATTAATTCGGGAGCAGGATTTTTCAACCCCAAGACATTTCAATTCTTAGACTTTTCAACCCCTATTTTAAAGACTTTTCAACCGCTACCTGTTTGGACTTTTCAACCCCTAAATCAAAGACTTTTCAACCCCTAGTTGAAATATTTTGATAGCCATATTGAAGACTTTTAAACCCCTATATCAAAGGCTTTTCAACCCCTATTATTTTTGTCAGCCAGGTGTTGTCTTTTTCATTGTTTTAGCAAGAAACTTAACCAATTGTTATTGAAATACAATTAGAGATTTGTGTGGCTTATTTGTTACACTTTTCTCCAAAGTATTGGATGAAATTTACAAAGGCTTTGCCTTGATTTACTAAGCACTGGTGATGGTTAGGCTTTTTCAAAATAATATTCCGAACATTAACAGTGGTACGGTAAAGTAAGATTTTGGTGCCTGGTTACTCCGAACATGCAATTGTTGTATTATTCTGAAGGATATTACATATCTCAGCGAATTCACATATATTATGTACAATGTTATTACCATAATTGTGTTCTTTAAATAACAAATTAGCTAAATGGACAGTCGAGCATTTTTTTTTTTACTTATTTCAATGTAAATATTTAATGAATTATTGTATTATCATGTGTTTTAAGTATGTATATTTTGTATGTATTACATATTTATTATTATTTTTTTTAGTCTTAATATATTCTTGATTTTTAAATAAATTTCAAAATAAATTGTTTACTGTTGTAGTTATTTTCTTAAAAAGGTGAGAAATTAAGGGGTTGAAAAGTCTTCGTTTATTAGGGATTGAAAAGTCTTTGTTTAAGGTGGGGTTGAAAAGTCTTAGCACTTTTAGGGGTTGAAATGACAAAGGGGTTGAAAAGTATTTGATTTCACAAATGAGAAAGGGGTTGAAAAGTCTTGGGGTTGAAAAGTCTGACAGCCCATTAATTCCATTGACTTAATGGACAAAAATAATTATTTATTTCCAAAATCCTTTTCAGTTCTCTCTGATTATCTTTCAACTGTCCAAGGGTTCATTTTTTGTTGTGTGTGTGTGGGGGGGGGAGTACCCCTGCCAATACTGTCCACCAAATAAAGTTTGATTCTGAGGAAGGGCAGATGTCAAAAGATAAATAAATGAACCTAATGTTATTCAGATGCCTGATGTGGATGATTTGTTAATTAGACGTTCTTTGATACTAGTTCTTATTGACGATTACATTCAAGAAATTTACTTTGATTTTGATAGAATTCTTGCTATGTATGGTTTCGCTGATGTTGATGAATTGTTTTATCGTTTGCGAGAAATTATGGCTTCGCCCGCTTCGCGATCCCGTAGGGAAACATACGACCTAAAGCTAAAGTCCAGAGACGAGTGTCACTCTCATCCGTAATTTTTATTAAGTACCGTTATATACAGCGGACCGGTTTTTCCCGCCAAAAAAAATTTTTTGTTAAAAAAAAAAGTACCAAGTATTAAACCCCGAAGGGTTCAATACTCGGTACTTTTTCTCTTCTTTTCTTTTTTTTGTATGAACAAGTATAATTTGAACATAACACACATTTATTCATTTCATATGTACAATTCATTCTTCATTAGAATACACATTGAGCAAGATGTTAATTTCTCGCAAACGATAAAACAATTCATCAACATCAGCGAAACCATACATAGCAAGAATTCTATCAAAATCAAAGTAAATTTCTTGAATGTAATCGTCAATAAGAACTAGTATCAAAGAACGTCTAATTAACAAATCATCCACATCAGGCATCTGAATAACATTAGGTTCATTTATTTCTAACATGTCAAGTGCTTCTTCTAAAACTAATTGTTGTTCATCAAATTCTTCTACATCCGGAATGCCCATATCCTGATACCCGGGGTCCCCCGGATCTAAGTACTGAATTGCCGCCATTTATAATACAAGTTTGTCTTTCAGCTCAAGCCACTGAAATCCCAAGTGCTTCACAAGGTCTGAGTCCATGGCAGTCAGGTCCCGCCATGCATCGGTTCGGCTTCTAATGATGGCGACCGCGGCCGGATCTTCGCAGTTTTCCGCTTCCTGGATTTCAAGGTAGTTTTTGACACATTGTTCGATCCAGGATCTGACAGAGAATTTAACGTTGCGGAGTGCTTGGTTAAATATCTTAAGAGCTTCCTCAGGAGAAAGACTGGCAGTCTTAAGATGAGTCTGATGAGCGTCTCCACAAGCTCCGGCTTCCGCATCTGGAAAGTATTTTTGATGTTATAGCAGCAGATGGGGATTTATTTATGTAGTGTGTGTTAATAAATTGAGTCAGTTGCATTTGAGGTTTTTTTATTGGGATCACAAACTCCGCTTCTTCATCTTCAATAAATGTTTCATACAGATAATTAGATAGTTCCATTAAAGGTGAGTTGAAATGAGAGTACCAACCTCCAGTTTCATCTGGTTTTGACTTCTTCTGGATTGGTGACCAAGGTGGCGTCGGAGGAGCATGGGCTACTTGCAAGGCGGGGATGGCAGGCTCTGGCCAATCATTCAAGAGTTCATCTTCCATCCAGCTCAGACATGGAATTTCTGGGGTACTAGTTACCTTTGGAGCGAAGCGTTTCGAGTGTTTCTCGTGTGCCTCTTGTACTTTGCTAATCATGTGGATGATCTCTTTGATAGCTTGTTTGACAACATAGCCGTCCTTCTGAATCAGAGTTAATCTCTCTTTCTCAAAGACTTTAAAAATTCTCACGAGACGTATTTTGTGGTATTTGAGTTTCGCCATTATATCGGCTGGAATGTCCTGGACTCTATACCTTTCCTCACGGCAGTTTAGAAGGATACAAGTGTCGTTATCCCATTTGAAGCTGTAATCTCCAGCTTGTTGGTTCCACATAATAAGATGCTCTCTCATCTCCCTGATGACACAAGACATAGGATAATTATTCTCCAATCGACTTGGTTCCAAGGTTAAGTACCTATCCATTCTTGTTGGGTTTGGTGGATTCCGTGCATTCGCAAAGTATTCAGGTGATGCAGCTTCAATCCATTCTTCAATCGACACATAATCACTCAGCTCTTTCTTGATGAAGACATCGAGAGCTTCTTCCACTTCGGACCTTTTATCTGAGTCTACCTGCATCTCATAACCGAAGTCTGTGCCTGTGTCCAATTCGTTCTTAACGTACTCGAAGCAGTGCGGCATGAACCTTAAGTTGGGATTGCCTGCATTTTTCAACACTTCTGATTCTACTAGGTCTTCATAGATCAAGCATCTATTCCTCATGGGTTCTTCCTTTTCAGAGTAATTGCACCATGGTTTGGTATTGCATGTCAGTAATACTGGTGTTCTGTTCAAGAACTGGGGTGCTTTATTCTTGACACCTATTTTCTTGTTTTGACCTTCTGAGATACACTTCCATTCCTCGACCTGCTCCGGTTTTGTGAGGTTGAGCTCTGGTATGAGTATTACTTCTTTGCCCGGGCAGTCCATGAAAGCAAAATCCGCTGATGGCACGGTCTGTCCCACGATGTTAGGTAGTGGAATCAAGCAATTAGTCCAGTACGTCTTACCGGCGTTGCTACGACCGTGCATCATGAAGGTATTGATCTTCTTGATCTTCTTCCCCAAGATGAGGTAGAGGTCAAGCATAAACTGGGCGGGCGTGATGTTTTGTTCCCTGCACCAGTCTATAAAGGTGCGGCATGTTTCCTGGGTGGACATTTGATCTTGGTCATGGCCAAAGTTGGCTTCGATTAACGTATCTATGTACGTACTGTTCGTTTGTCTTTTATCTATTGCCATTTCGGCTTGAGCCTGGTGAAGCATTCGGAGAGAGTTCATGCTGGTCATTATTGTCCTCCACCTCTGTATTTCTTCGAGGGGTACTGGTACGCGGGCCTTGAGGTGTTCGAGGACCTCCTCGTAAGTGGTCCCCGAACACTCTTTCATCATCTGAATTATGTGATCCACTTTCCGCGCGGTTGCTGATATGGGAACCTTCGGGGGTGCCCGGCTCGTAGAAGCCCTCATAGTCTCTTGATAAGTCTGAAATGTCGGATCCGTTACTTGTAGTTGGGAACCCAGAGCTACTGTCGGAGACGGGACTGTCCGGAGAGATCGTAATTGTTGCTCGAATGGGCTCTCCCCCGAATATGGCTCGCTCATAGGGGGTGCTTCGGTGTCCACCCAGGATCCTCCGAAGAGGGCCTCCTCCTGATCCTCTTGCCTCCACATCGTGGCCACGGTGCCGAGGTCTGACACGAGTGTGTTCTGTTGGAGCTTCTCTAACAGCATTTTGTTGTTCACTCCTACGAGCAGCCGGGGTGTTTGTACCATGTACCCTATCAAGCCATTGAGATTCTCGCAACGCTGATACTTCACCTTCAATCCATTGAAGTATATCTTGGTCTCCTTCACTATCTGAGTCAGCTTCATGAATTGCCAGTGGCCCGCTGGAAAGGACGGCACATGGGAGTGCAGGAGAACATGAAGGTGGAGTCCTTTGAAAGTACAACTGAGATCTGAATGGCCGTCGTGCCAGGAGACAACGCTTGGCGAGGTTGTGCACAGCGACTTCATCGCATCTACAACTTTCTTCTCTGACTCTCCGATGGCGTTGTATATGTTGGCGGGGGTTGAGTACTGCACAGTGGGTATAGAGTATTGGGCCTTTGCATAAATGTCTTCGGACGTGAAGTATGTCCGACATACTTCACCAGTCTTATTTCTTACGTACTCCCCGTCCTTTTTTGTGAGTGGTTTTTGAGGTTGAAATGCAGCAGGAAAGGATTTGAATTCGTCTGGTAACTCTAAGATGATTGAATAGAGTCCGCCGCCTGATGTGATGTCTGCTGGATAAACTGTTTTTTCCCAATCTTTTTTGTTGTTTGTAGTTTTTTTAGGGTATTTTTGGTACCAAAAGCCTGGAGCAGACCTGAAATTTATAAAAGTGTGCTATAAGGACGTTTACCAGTGGTATAGGATGCTTGTAATGGACATGGACAACCTTCCATCATTGGTGCATTTTGTTTATCTACAGCTAAAGTATCTACTCTGTCAGATAGTGAATTGTATAGGTCAGTCCACCTTTGCATTTCTCGGACAAACCCTTCTACACGTCCAATGATTGCATTAACCCTATTCAATAAATCATTGGGCTTTTGGTGGTTAGGGTCAGTACCACCACTAGCCCTTGGTATAGGACCCTCATATGGAGTGAAAGGTCTTTTGACAATGGTGTTAGTATCATAATTAGTCATTTGATTGAGTATGCCATCCACCCTATCAGTCAGGATTTTGATACGTTTACGACTAATAGCGTCATTAATCATATCTACAGGCTCGGGAATTGTTGCAATATCAGTCTCGTGCTTATGTTCTAGTTTTCCAATTCTACTACTTAATTGCAGAATTTCAGTGGGTATGAGTTGTTTATCAACACGTTCTAGTTCTGTTTCTATGCTAGCTAGTGCTGTTTGCATTTCTGTTTGTTTTGCCAGATAATCAATACGTCCTTTTTCCATCGAATCTAATTTTGTACCTACATCTGTTACATTAGCTTCAATTTTAAGTACTTCTTTATGAGTTTTAGTGAGGTCATCTATTCTACCTATTAGTTTACGGAATTGTCTTTTAGGAACAACCTCTTCTATCATGTATATAGCTACAGTATACTCATACCCCACTTTGGATCTGTTTTCGCCATCATCTCTCCATTGACAAACTAAGTTTCCTTCTATGTCAAAGAAGACAAGATGACTTGCATCAAGACATCTGATTTTAAATCCTGAATCATATCTATCCATACTAATAGCCACCCTATAGTAATTGAAACGAGTCCAGTCTATTCCCTCCCCCCATTGGTGTTCAGTAGGAGTCATTAGTTCACCATTAAATCCAGCACTAATTTCACCTGCGATAGATGGATAGCATACTCTATCATTACTTTCTTTATCTTCCATAACATTTCGTTGTGGTATTACGTTAAGATCTAGATCAGGAGTTTTTTCAACTTCAATATTCATTGCTTTTAATCCTTGTCTAATATATCTAGTTAGTGTATTCCAGTCAAAACCGGAAGTTAAATGAACTTTTTTCCACATATCATCAGCAGCCCATTGAAAGGCATTAATGAATGTTTCCATTGCATAATATGTTAGTGGTTCAAATTTTATTATTTTGTTAGGGGGTTCTGACCTGTCTGCCATTTAGGATTTCTTGGGCTTTTTCCGCGGGGGGTCCGAGAACATATCAGCCTGGCTATCCTGTTCGTATGACAACGGCGTCTGCGCTCTGATGGTCTGCTCGTCCTCGGGTGTGATAGTGAGTTTTAATTCTGGAAATGATTCGCCTGGGGGCATCACCTGCTGGATGGAGGTTTGACCTGTGACCTGCAAAGGAGTTGTAAGCGTACTCTCTTGCAGCTGACTAGCAGGCATATCAAACAATGAAGTACCCCCCTTTCTACCCCCTTCATCAAATTCCATATCTTCAACAACAGCGGCTCTGTTAACCACTCTCATTTTTTTGAGAATGCCAGCCTCATTCAGACGACGGACGGCTTGGACATCACGTATGTCACATAGATTTTTATTAACAGTACCATACTGATCAAGTCTTGGCCATGGTACATAACTAAAGTTATAACCATGCCTTCGACGAGTCCATACAGGGTAATCCTCTACCCCGATAGCTCGCCAAGCCTCTGCGGGCCTCAGTGCTCGAAGATTTGTGACTCGTACGTCACCATCAATGCCTGGGATGGCCTGGACGGGAAGAAGTGGACCAACTATGTGGGTGTTGTCGTCTTTTTCTGTCTGGGTCAAGATACCGTCTTTCATGATATAGTCCTTGGCCTCGCTTTCACTGTTTGCTTCCATGTCGAGTACGTCACCAAATAAGTCAATTTCGTCCTGACTGAACCCCATGCCCTCCAGAGCGGAAGCATAGAACTCGGGGTTACGTATGTCATGTTCAGTGTCACGTTCGTCTGTCTTTAGATTACCGTCACCGGCCTCTGACTGAATGTTTCTGACCACAGGGATTTCATTGATGACCGTATCAGTAAGGGCGTAACCTTTTTTGACAAACTCACTTTCAACAGTAGCTTGCATAGTTATGTCTTCGTCAAGGACAACTGGTTTAGGGACGAGAGCGTCATTTCCGGTTCTGAGGGCGGACTCTTGCAAAATGTAAGCAGTTAATGGCATGACAAAGTTTTCAGCATGGACACCAGGATTGTACCGTAGTACATCAGCTGCAGAATTATCCCAGGGATCAACATAGCGTTCATTCATTCGTTTACCTTGGTCACCTAGCATTAACATTTCAACCCCCATGCGTGGAGAGAAGTAGAACTCAATGGTAGATGTATAAGTAACTTTAAATTGAGCTCTACGTTGGGCACGGCCCCTAGCTGTATAGAAAGGGGCAAACCGGAAGAAGACAGGCATGGGGGGGATGATGGGGGAGCGGTTCTGTTGGGTCGCCATGTTGGCCTGAATACCCCACACTGTGTCGAGCATTTTATTGGCCAGATTGAGCGTTGTCTTGTTACATGGCAACTGATGCATTTCAGCGAATGAGCCTACTGGGATGCGACCTGAGTCTAGTTCAGCACTAAATCTAAGCTCATTGCCAGTATTCCAAGTAAACATAGCAAATAGGCCATTGTATACATCAAATGCCTTAAGTCTGAAGTCACGTTGGGGCTCATTACGGGTACTCTGATACATCTCACTGGGGAACTGGACCTTGACCCGGGGTAGTAACCCCTCCTCCCATGTCTCTGGTTCGACACGACGAAACCCTTTATTGATTTCGAAGATAGTTTTAGTGCCTATTGGCACTATGTTACTGGGTCGAAGTAATCTATTTTTATCTGAGAATACTTCTATAGAGTCTGACATAGGGGTGGTCACTATGCGACCATCCGCCTGGATTTCATCGCGGGACGTTATGAGATCATGTACATGTACACCATGGCCAGTGATACGATAGCTATTACACTTTGACATATAAGGTAACAACTTGGACGGGGTACATGCTGCCTTAGTAGTATTATAAGGAAGTATACTAGCACCCCAATCATACGAGTAGCAGAGCTCTCCTTCTGCGTTGCTTTCGACCTTGGCTCCTCCTTTTTCAACGCCTGGGCCAAGGAAGTGTACAAATGTACGAGAGAATGTTACAGATTTCTTACCACCTGAAGCCACATCATGTGAATAAGTCTGGTGGATAGCATTTCCATTACTCACTCCTTCACCAACTCCAAGGTCTGCTTGCTTCTCTGTATTCTTCTTATTATCAGCTGCGACACCTGAAGACATAGTGCAATAAATACATGTAAATACAAAGAGTAATAAATTATGCTTACTATATCCACTGTGTTTTGGTAGTGTACAGGCAGACGGTCAGATCAACAATGATACGTCACAACAATGACAGTTCTTTTATATGTCCTGGACAATGAACACAAGAATTCATCCGAGAGCTTTAGGTTATGTTTCGCCCGGAGGGCACGCTTCGCGTAAAACATAACCTAAAGCTAAAGTCCAGAGACGAGTGTCACTCTCATCCGTGATTTTGATCATGGAAATTTTGAGGTTGGACTTTTTTTTTTCTCGGAAGAATACGTTTTCCTGATTGGTCAAGAAGCAAGAACTTATTCCTTGATCGCGGATGAATTTCGGTGTAAAAACCCATACTTCAGTGACGTGTTGATTGAATCTTCATCATTCTATGGATAACATTCAAGAAGACCAGTCATGCCAGAATACAACAGAAGCAAGTTTAATTTTATTAAACGACTTGTTGAAGAAGGCACGTATCGAGGTAAGATGCCAGTACAGTGGTTTCGCTGGGACAATGAACGAAGCAAATGGGAGCATCTTGGGACCGGCTTTGATTGGGACAGACAATACCTCGAGGAAAGCAGCGACTGTGCTGCTATACCTGCTAATAATTGCCCTTGTCCTAAGCATCGTGCTCGGACTCTCACTTTGGATCCACCAGCTCACTTGAGGGATGCAGGAAGTGGAACTAGTTCTTCTCTGCGGATGAATTCATTGGAGCTTTGCACCGTGTGCTATAAAAAGGTGGAGAAGTTGATGACGAAACAGTAGCAATATGGACACTGGAGGGACAACATCCAAGCGTAGTGTCAGTGGGGACTCAAACGACGATCAGCATAAGCGACCCAGGACTGTGTTGGCTGTCAAGGAAGGTACTTCAAAAACTGTTGAGGTTGATCCTGACACATTTGTTGGACCAGGCATTCTTAATTATCAACACGGAGGTTGGGTGATAAAGTTTTGGAAGCGTGAGAAGGAACCTCACACGTTGATCAAAGCACCCACCTATTTCAAAGAAACAAGAGGCATTGACGTTGGAACATGGCGACCGCTGCGAAAAGAGCCTACGTTGGGGGACCTGAGCGAGTCAGACGGTCTCAGCGATACGAGCACCGAGGAGTCGGACAACGAGGACATCACTCCAGTAGCAACAGGGGAGATATCAAACGAGCCCGAATCAACGTTGCCTACCATGCGGGAGATCGAAGGCTCAAGCACTACAGGAAGCAAGACTTAGTGGCGGCCCATCAACGCTTTGGAGCGGATCAGATGAAGGTCATCACCATTCACTTTAGCAGGATGGGATATTCGCACCAAGTGCTGAATAAAACCAGCTCGGATACCAATGTGTATGCGATCGAACCTTTCCTGGTGAGGGCGATGAACATGTTGGACTTTGGTCAGATGTCCATGTACTACATGGATGCCTATGAGAGGTATCAGATCCTCGACTTGACGTCCAAGATGTACAACTTCAACCGCAAGGACACCATCCAGTATGGGTGGGTGAGTAACAGAGTAGCGATTCCTCAAAACATGGAGACGATCACACACAGGACTATCGACATGAACTACATTTGGGATTCCAACAACCAGTTTCCAAGCGCCGACACCAAATCCCCGACAGGAGATCTCAACAAACTCTACAAGAGAAAGACCGTCCGGTGTCAAAGTATGAAACCCGCTTTCTACTACAAGTACACGACTCAGCCTCATCAACAGTACGATTGGATTAATATCATCGCAGCTAGCGGGGCTAACCAGAACCTCTTTGATTTGCTCAAATACTATACTGCCAAGAACAAGAACAACCTGGAGGTCGCCGTCAGGAAGATCTGCGAGGATCCTACACGCATGTCCATCAACGCCGATGATGGAACGACCAGGAAGGACTACTACGCGACTCACCTGCTGATTGGCGCTGAAGTCCACTACACCCCCGAAGAGTACATGGACACGACCAAGAACAACGATATGGGAATCCTGAAAATCAATACCCACCTGGAATGGTGTGAGGACACTCAACTTCGTATTCTTGCCAAGATGCCAAGTGCACCCGCTTTGAACTGATCTGACTTTGTTTTACCACTGACATGAAATGCACAGTTACACAGTTAATAGTTTGTAATTTGAACATAACATTGTATGAATGGAGAGAAAAAAAACATGTATGAAAAAACGCTACCGCGTTGTCTTTCTTATAGATTGTTTTTCTCATCCAAAATTTTGATTTCGGATTTTCCATGCTCAAAATCACGGATGAGAGTGACACTCGTCTCTGGACTTTAGCTTTAGGTTATGTTTTACGCGAAGCGTGCATCTACCTTTGGTAACTGTGTAAACTTCACAAAAAACATCATTTAAAAAAAGAAAGTATTTCGCCTTTTCGGGATACACTTTCAAACTCTATGTACGAAATGTACAAACTCAGAGATGTATTAATGTTTTTTTTTTATTTTCAGGAATTGAGGATGCCATTAAAAATTATTTTTGGAATGGTTATGAATACGCAACTATACATTACCTCTTGGACCATAACCACAACTTTGCCATCAGGTATTTGAATGTCGAAAATACAATTACTATTAAGGTAATAGCAGTGTAAAACACACTTATAAAAGCTATAACTGACAACATAGTTATAATCATGGTACACTATGGGACTTCTATCCAAAATTTCAAAGTTTTTACCGTGAATTAAAAAAGTTATTTATGTTTCATTACACCCACCCCCAAACTCCAAGGGCTACAAAAAGCGACAAGTAAACACTTAGTCTATATTATCAGAGATAATGAAATAAACAAGAGTTTCTGGTAAAATAAACTTAACAGAAAACTAATGTTTAAACGAACAGTATTGATACGCATGGAAAATAATCATTTTGATTGATCTTGTGAGTCTTCGGAACAGAGCAGTATTTCGATGTTTGAAAATATATATATAGCAGTTCTACAAAATTTATAAAAAAATAGTTTAATATTAGGCAAGCTGCTGAAATCATTTTAAATATAATCTATGGTGTCTATTGAACAATTTAAAAGACAATTTATGATAATTTACCGTCCATTTTTGAAACATGACATTTTTATAGCTAATAAAATGCTTAAAGCTAATGAAATGCTTAAAAATCAACATTTTTCTTGTAAAAATGTATAAAGCTTAAATGGACATATTCATA
Source organism: Mya arenaria (assembly GCF_026914265.1). Taxonomy (NCBI): domain Eukaryota; kingdom Metazoa; phylum Mollusca; class Bivalvia; order Myida; family Myidae; genus Mya; species Mya arenaria. The sequence goes on from NC_069129.1 coordinate 3,239,202, forward strand.
AAATGTACTCTTTCAAATAAATGAATTTTAATTTTGATACTAACTCAGAATACAGAGTTTTAAACAATGAGTGTACTTTTAAACTAAAATATGTAAAGAAACAAGAACACTAAGTAGGCGGTAATGCCCCTCCAAAAATGTCAGTGAAAGTTCTCAACTAATGTCTTTTTAATATTATAACTTGTAAACAATCTCTGTGGGTAATTTGATGTCTATCTCTTTTATTTTGTCATTGGCATTCTAACATTAAGATTTATTCACAATAATTCTTCACTCTTCAACATTTGAAGTTTGGTCTGTTCCCATGTGTTTGTATTAATGTAGTGTGTGCACAGATGATAACTACTCAATGCTGATTTGGTGTTCATGCCCCTTCAGGTACTTTACCCATATAGAATGTTTAGTGCTGTAAATGAAAAAGGTTGTACTTTAAAGCCTTTCTAACTAATTCGTGTAGATAACTATACTGCCATACATAATAAAATATAAACAGTTTAAATTTCTCTACATTATTTTGAAAAAAACAACAAGCTGATACATACATGTATATATAAAGAAAATAATTAAATGTATCAATAAAATTCATCATCATCATCATCATCATCATCATCATCATCATCATCATTTTCATCACCACCACAACAACCACCACCGCTACCACCACTTCATTATTTAATACAGTGGGTTTATAAAAACAAAAACCAGGTCAAATATGTTTTATATGAAATACTGACATCATCTCTATCAGATGCCACTGCCTTGTTGATAGACATGGCTGTCAAATCTGTCTCAAGGATCCAACAGAGTATTTAATGCCGGCTGGAATTCTTCATAACTCAGTGTTGTTGACTTAGTAATATTAAGTCATTTCCCTGCCTGAAAGAAATTAGACTTCTGATTATCAACCAGCAGAAACTTACCATAAAATAATACATTCTGCACTGATATCCATTTCAGCCAAGATTAAGGGTTGGTAGGTACAAATATGTAGTTGTTGTGCGTTTGGTTGTTAATGTTTCACAACAGTCTGGGGTTTAAACGAGACCTACACCAAGCAATTGAATGTCGCTAGTGTCCAAGTCATGACTTCAAGCCCCAAACCATGTACAACTTTTTCTCACAAGTTAATTTTGAAAATATGAATTTTGTAAACAAATAACGGGTATGTACATGTATTATGGTATGTTAGAAATAGGTCACGTACCAATACTCATCATTTTTAAACAAAATTTTTAGTCTAATATGTTTCTAACATAAAACAATCAAATTAAAGATTACATACTCATATTATACATAAATAATGTACATAACTACTACAAAATTGCTCTATGATAGTTACATTCATAGCCCTTTGATACGAATATATCTGAATATCACAGTTCCATGCAGATTGTTGACAGTTCTTTTTTTTATCGACAGAAAATCTCTTAAACGTATAATTCACTTACAATGTATAAATTCCATTATTGACCTATGAATAGCGGGGAAATACCTTCTGTTTCTAAAAATAGCAACATTAGGTACAGGCCGAATAAGCCCGATGTTCGTCGAGATCAGTTACGGCGAGTGGCGATACATGGCTAATACCCTAAGTAATACCTGGTATGTATTATTACTTAATCTTAATATTTTTTCAGTCAACATCAGGTGCATGTTTATGTTTTAGTTTTCGGAAACTGAAAGATGTTGTCATACCCAGTCTTGGTCTGAAAAGAAAGCATGCACTGACTGCTGACAATCTGGACAGAGCAATAACTATTGCCAAGGTAAGTGATTTGTGTGTAATAAAACAAGCTCATATCATGAAAGTTAGGATCACATGGGTAGACAACATATTGAGGCTACAAAATGGGATAGCTCTAAGCATAAAGGCCAGTAGATGTCTCAGTTTTATTTTATAGACGATTTTCTTTATAAATATTTAGTATATATTCAAAATTGTATGAAAAATATCTGTTATATCTATGTGTACATACACATTTGGTAATATGTGTATCCATTTCTTTACAACAGGATGAGATCACAAATGGTTGCAATAGGGCAGAGGCATTAAAACGAACCCTTATGGTTAAATACCATTTCCAGGTTCCAAGGTATATGATTTAAAAATTGATTCAGACAAGCGATTACATTTATGGTAATTCAGAATAAATATCTATTTTGCTTATCGTTTTTTTTTTCTTCAAACAAATATTTTGAATGATATCGAATCTAATTTAACCTTAATTATGTTTATTTCAAGGAATGGATTACAATGTAACCTTAGTGCAATAACTCAATCACTGCATATAGATATAGAAGCAGAGTTCTTGCACTAAGGTGAATTTTATTTACTGTCATGCTGATTTGATATGTACTGGATTTTCAACTTTCATAATTTCTACACCTAATGCACCAGTCAATTGTAACCACGGCACCTCCAGGTCCGGGGAATAGCGGGGACTTTGACCTTTGGTCTAGCCAAGCGCGAGTAAAAACCCCACATTACATGGACGAACTGATGGTAAAATCCCTGCATAATGCCACCGCACCCCAGGGACCCTAATTAAAGCCCATTCCCGTCTAAATTTTGGCGCAAATACAAAACCACTGCATTCACCCGGCACTGCGGGGCCACTGGGAATTTAAAACACGGCCCATTTCCCCGGCTATCCTCTGTACACCCCCGGACCTTGGGGGCCGTGGTTACATAATTGACCATTGACTGGTGCATAATCAATGAACCTTTAACCCAAAAGTTGAAACAAAAATAGAATACTAAGTTTTACATCTTTGTAAGAGGCTTGAATTGTATTTAAAGTTTTCATTAATGAATTGAATAAGTCTGGTTTACAATCTTAAATAATAAAACAATATTTATCAAGTTTGGTAAAATGAACTTTTAATAATTTTATGAATGCAATTTTACGAATGAACTATATTTTGAATGATTATCTTTGCTCATACCAATAATTGCTTGTTGCATATTCTCATTCGAAATACTTTGAATATTACTTATTTATTTATTATTATTAAAAATTCCAGAACATTTATTTCAGACAAAATCCAGTTCCTGGTTTAGCTGTTCCTCCTTTTCTTGCATTTTGACATTTTATCACAAATATATACATTTATTTGCATGAATCAATTATGTATTTATTTTTAAATCAGTTTTGCTTATATTTTTTTCAAATTTTTGACCGGCATGTTAGTTTTTCCTGACATTATTTACCACATATTTATTATACCAAAACGCTTTCCTACAATCACTGTACTCTGTCCAAAATGTGAGCATCATTGATCAGAGAGAATTGTTAGCAGAGCCTTATTAATGCGAAATAACTGTCTGTAAATCTCCGGTATATATATAATCTATATTCATTTTGATTGATCTTATGATTCTTCGGAAAAGAGCAGTTTTTCGATGTTTGAAAATATATAGCAGTTTTATAAAATTCATAAAAAATAGTTAACTATAAGGCAAGCTGCTGAAATCATTTTAGATATTATCTATGATGTCTATTGAACAATTTAAAAGACAATTTATGATATTTTACCGTCCAGTTTTGAAGAAAATATACATAATGTCATGTTACCATACATTTTTATAGCTAATAAAATGCTTAAAATCAACCTTTTTCTTGTAAAAAAATATAAAGCTTAATTGGACATATTCATAAAATGTACTCTTTCAAATAAATGAATTTTACTTATGATACTAACTCAGAATACAGAGTTTAAAACAAATGAGTGTACTTTTAAACTAAAATATATGAAGAAACAAGAACACTAAGTGGGCTCACCCCTCCAAAAATATCAGAGTGAAAGTTCTCAACTAATGTTGTTGTTTTTTTTTAATATTATAACATGTAAACAATCTCTTTGGGTAATTTGATGTATATCTGTTTTATTTTGTCATTGGTATTCCAACAATTAGTTGTTTTTTCACAATAATTCTTCACTTTTCAACATTTGAAGTTTGGTCTGTTCCCATGCTTTGTACTTTGCACAGATGATAACTACTCAATGCTGAGTCAATGCTGATTTGGTTTTCATGCACCTTCAGGCACTTTACCCATCAAGAATGTTTAGTGCTGTAAAGGAAAAAAAGTTGTACTTTAAAGCCTTTCTAACTAATTAGTATAGATAATTATACTGCCATACATATACAAAATAAAATATAAACAGTTTAATATTTCTCGACATTATTTTGAAAAAACAACAACAAGCTGATACATACATGTATATATATATATATATATATATAAAGAAAATTATTAAGTTTATCAATAAAATTCATCATCATCATCATCATCATCATCATCATCATCATCATCACCACCACCACCACCACCACCACCACTTGACCACCATCACCACCACCACCACCACTTGATTATTGAATACAGTATTACAGTAGTAGTAAAGAGCTGTATACTTTGCCTAAATTTTCAGCTCCGAGAAATCAGTTGGTCAAGATTTTCTGGAAAACTAGGATATTAGAGAAAGTTCTTTATAACCATGGAAAGTGCTCTTAATAGCGGGGTTTATGGTCTTTATTTCACAAACATTCTCCCAGTTTAAGAAAGTTATCTTTAAAAAACTTACCTGAATCGACACTTGTTTACATCTGCTGCCGTGCACTTGACCTGAATAAGTCACGTCGGTTCTCCACCGAAGAAGTGGCAGCTACATGTATATTACAAACCTCAACAATATCTCATTCAAAACGATTTTCTTCTCAGCCTCAGTAGTACTTGGCCCGTGCTTTGAAGCTAAAAATGTGCAGTGCTTGGTGTATCCAGAAACAAGTTCCTCCAACTCACGCGAGGACCAATTTTGCTTTCTTGCTGCCATTACAGATGATACAGAAGTTCGCCTGTCGAATCTGACAGATGGCACGTAAACAAACAGGTACTCGCAGTGATGCTGTGACGTCATTTTATAGACTGCGTATCGCAAATTATCGAAGGAGAAAAAAAGTCGCAAGCTCTATTTTGCGACGCGATTAATGAAACGCAAATTGCGCTGTGTCGCAAACTCGGTCGTTTTTCTTGCGACTTCCAACCTTGCTGGATTTGCGATGCGACCATTTATGAAACGGGTTCATGGAGTACAAATAATTATGTTTAAGGAATTTTTTGCAATTTTAATTAGCTAATATTTGGCTATTTATTCAAATATATATATATATATATATATATATATATAATAATATGATAATGTATAAAAGTATGATAAAGTATGATTTGCATCAATCTAACTTATAAAAAACACGCGCTTGAAATTCAAGGTTATGCCATCCATCATAAGTGACACTCGTATTCAACATTAATACATTCAACATGTATAACAAACATAAATTTTGAGTGATTAACTTTTAACTACGTATTAACTAATGCATTTATGGAAAATGTTAATTCCTAATAAAAACATTGACCGTGTTTGTAAGAGCTGAAAATGAAACAAAAATGATTGGTGAATTCTAAGAGATTTACCCTGATCTGATCGTGGAGACCACGACATAGTGCATATCGACTCTAACATAAGACCAGTTAGAAGTAAACCGGTGAAATGGAAGATTTACCTTTGGAAAAAGGCAAACATAGACAATCTCAGGGCCAGTGCGACAAAAAACATGACTTCTTCAGGAAGGGTGGCAATCAGTCAAGAGCATCAGCATATGAAATGTGGGACTATATTAAACCATCCTTACACTATTTTCTCGATTCCAAAGTGCCATCCAAATTAACATCAACTAAATACAGCCAATGTCAAATATTACATGATTTCAACCAATCTCTGACTCAGTCTCAACGTTGAGCGTGAGTCCGATTCCGCAATATTTATATTTGCATGAACGTAAGCGGCCATTGTTTACTTTTTCAAGCGTTATCGTTCTTGAACTATACTCAGAATTTCTAGACGCATATTACCGATGTAGTCAAAATCAGATACCTGAACAATGCAAGCGCCTGAGTGACAGTCGGCTGTGTTTGAAGTACATTGTCACTAGAATAACAAAGAATCACATGGGAGGAGAAAGAACGACTGCCATGCGGTTAGTTATTGAGGAGTACGATGTGTTGTACGGGGGATTCTCCGACGGGATTACATTTAAAGAAAAGTCGGCCGCCTGGAATAAGGTGGCCGATGACTTGAATGCGTAAGAAGCTAAACGTTACCTTTTACTTAAATGATTAAGCTTTCAGTGGCTATTTACATCTTAATTTTAACGTTATGAGATGGAATTAATATCAATTCAACCTAAAAAGATTGTATAAATCTCAGTACAAATTCTGCATTAAAGAACTTCTTTTATGATCAATATGATTTTGACAGCATACCTGCTGCTTTAAGGTGGTTTTAAATACCTTTATGTCTCATTTGAAGATATTTCTCATCTAGAAAAGTATTTTCTTGCAGAAATTCTGACTGCTTGTATTTATGTATAATCTATGTTGGAAGTGGTATGAATTTATTTTTATTATTTTAAGTACTTGTAAGATATTTCCTGTTCATTATGAAATTTTGATAAATTGGAAGGGTGGCCATTTCAATTGCAGATCAAGTAATGTAAAGTGAATACCTGCAGAGGTGAAAAAATTGTTCAAGAATGTGAAAAGTAGAGTTATAATGTAATTAATGTGTTGATACCTATCACTGGTATATTATACCTAATGGCAGATTTTCATACTAAATAATACATTATTATTTAATCAAAACACTTCATATATACAAAGTCTTAGAGTAAAAATCTTTGAATTAGATCGTGGTGGAAATTCAATAAAGCTTTAAAATAAAATCATTATAAATTTAAACATCAGTATTAAGAATCCATTATTCTTTTAGCAAAGAAAAAGTATAACGAAAGCATGGCCACCGGTGGCGGTCCGGTTGGCAAGATAACACAGGCAGAGGAAATTGCCCTAACTGATAGGGATCCCAGGCGGGATATTATCTGGAGGTACCCATTAGATAATTGTTAAAAGTATCAGTTATTTTTTTTCGATACGGTCAAAATAATGGTAATGCGCAACTGTTTCAACCATAGATGTTACCTTTTAATATATATAATAATTCCCAGAATGAAAGTGAAATGATATAATGGAAACAAAGTAAACAACTATTTAACATGACACAATCTAGTTTACACTGTCTTGCATGATGTTTTGTAGCTATATGAACCATTAATAGGGAAATACATCTTATGTTCAGTGATTGAGCCTGTGGAATATGCTGCCAGTGTTGCAGATTTGGTTGTGCAACAAGCACCAAGTAAGTGTCTTATAATCAACTTTTATGAGGCCTTTTAAAGTAAAGTTCAGTTTGTATTGATATTAAAACGATAGTCAGGATTGTTCTTGGGGCCCCTTTCTGATAATCAATGTCTTGAGTTTCCTTCTTCTCTCATCTTGAATTTCTACATGTAGAATGATATCAATTGAAGTGATGTTTAGTTTTTGTACACAGTACATGTTTTATATAGTATGTAACCATTGCCTCCAGTTAAGATGTAGTATAACATCCTATAGGGGGGTTAGAATGACTTCTATAGTAAGAAAGTGGTCGAAATTGTCAATGTCTACATATATTATTAGATCCTCGATGAAGATTCCAAATATGATTGTTTTGTTTCTTTACCAACAGTATATAATGTTCAAACAAGCTTCAACATAGGAGCAAGTACTCCTATGGCAATGAGCTTAATAAAACAAATCTTGAATTTAAATTACAAATGAATCGAAAACATGTAAAAATAAAATGTTCATACCTGTATATTAATGAAATGATAGCCCTTTCTATTCACGTATTATGCCTCATTGCCTGTATCTTGACATGAGTGCCATCAACCGCTCCGACTTCATTTTGGAAACCTTGTATGAAAAAATACAACTTGTATCAAATACTAAAAAATATGATTGTTATTTCAAAGGTAAAATACTTAACCACACTTTCCGCACGCATCCTGTAATCCGTTTATGGCACCTTCAGTACTTTGAATAAGCTGTGTTGATTTAGTTGATTTATCAGTAATTGACCAAAACAACATGATTTTATGATTTTTACATTGTTTCAAATCAAAAACTAATATTAACCTGTACAGTAGCATCAACTTCTCATGATGGTACATTTATCCACCAGGCACAATCTTACAAATCACACAATTTAAAAACATTTCTACACAAGTTTACACAAACGTTACAACACAGCATGACAATAATAACTTGACAAGCCCACATGCTTTGTCATTATAAATTAAGTGTCTTTGTTGTGATTGATTCTTTTTAAGTAATTCACGATATTGCTCTTCATAACTTCAAAAAAAAAACGGAAATCCACATCAATAAAATGATTTTTCCGTATACGTCCTTCCGTGAGTCACCTCAAAATATTTGGCTGTGAAACCAGCAAAGAAGTACATCAAAACAGGAAAAGTCAAAGTTACCGGCGACACTGTAAAACTTTTTACACTTTCAATTTCCAACCCCGTTGGAAATTTAATGTCCTGCAAGGAGAACAGATACGGCGTGAATTGCATGGGCCTGTGCGATAACGATGTGATGCGCTCCGGTTGCGAAAAACTGCAGGCAGCACAATACCGTCATGAGAGGAGGGAGATAGTTGCTCCTCATCGTGGCTGTTCCTATGGTGTGCTCCACGATGCCAATAATGGCATGATTGATTTCGGAAAGAATCTTTATCTTTTCCGGACACTCTTAACAGCTAAAATTTCAAATGTGTTGTTTCTGTCGGCAAATACCTGCGGTCGATGAGACAACCTAAATCTACGGTACCGGTAATATCTGTCGAGTTGCCTGTCCGACATGACAGTTGAGATTTACTTCACGTGAGACAGCTACGTAGTAGACTCACTGGCTAGACTCAATACATTGAGTCTGAGTCTGAGTCTCTTTGTAAACACCGTTAAATTACAGTCTGTAATAAGTGAGTGTGCGTCCAGACTCAAACTTGAGACCGTTCGTATTCACGGCCACTGGCAAAAACAAGACAACAGAGAACAAACTCATGTTATACTTTAGATTTCTTTAAGGCGGTCGGCAAGATTCCTCATCTCCGCCTTCTTCGTAAATTAGACGTCTACGGCATACGGGGCACCTCTCACCAATGGATCAAGGATTTTTTGAGCTCCAAGACTCAACAGGTCATCCTTGAGGGTTCCACATCCAGTACTGCTCCTCTTCTATCAGGAGTCCCTCAGGGCAGCGTACTAGGTTTCGTTGCTCTTCTTACTTTTCATCAACGACCTACCAGACTCCATCTCTAGGAGATCTACAGTGCGCCTCTTTGCCGTCGACTGTGTGCTGTTTGGAAAGTAAAAACAGCAGATGATGCCAGTGCCCTCCAGGGTGATCTTAATAAAAATATTGGATATGCCTTACAACATCCATGGCCACACACTAGAATCAGTAGACTGCCAAGTATCTAGGACTGAACATACATAAAACTGGAATCAACATATAAATTACACAGTCAAGAAAGCAAACAACACCAGGGCTTTCATATCCAGAAACACATATCAGTACCCTAGAGCAACAAAATACCTTTGCTACCAGACACTCGTCCGCCCAATAATAGAGCATGGCAAAACATTAGCAAAATTGGAATGGTCCAGCGCAGAGCAGCCAGATATTCTACTGGAGATCATCACCACAGAACTAGCAGTGTTACTGTCATGCTACCAAAGCTTCAATGGTCCACCTTACAGGAGAGACGTGCATAAGCTAAATCTGTAATGTATACCGCATAGCCAACCAGATGGTTCACATACCGTCGAACCACCTCATTTCAGCCACTATATTCGAGAGAACATGACCGGAAATTACTGCTACCCTTCGCAAGGACCATGGTGTATCAACACTCCTTCTCTCTCCAGACGGTATCCGGTTGTGGAACTCCCTGCCCCAGACAGTTGTTGAAGTGCCTTCCTTGACAATTTCAGATCAGGGTTACAGGCCGTGCAGCTCCGATAAGTCTTCCGTAATATTTTATCTGTAAATATAGATATTTATACTTACACAAGACGTCCTTGGTTTGCACACGCAAGTTACTTATCACGGTACGATGACCCACCAGTTGGACTGTACCTATTTGGAAGAAGCACCTTAATAACAAATTAAGCTCGGTATCATTTATACATACCATTGTTTTACTAAAAAACATTTTTTGGTATATTTAAACGATTGTGTTTATTGTGGTAAATCTAATTTGGGAGTAAGAGAGCTTTAACTGCTTAATTTCAGTTTACACAAACAACTCTATATGATTTACTATGAAGTATGCATAATTTTGTATCATCAGAAGTCATGCTGTTGATATATCTTTGGAGACTTGAATCATCATTATGGTTATATTAAAAATATATGATACTATTTTTAATGCATCCTAATGATGGATGGATGGAGTTTTTCGCATAAATATTACCTTAAAAGTAATGTCATGTCAATAAATACATTTTAATCTCACTGAAACCAAAGTACTCGTATATCATTTAATGTTTGTTGATCTCGTTGGATTTAATGAAACACTTATTTCCCGGAGCAGTTCATTGCGGATCTTGCTCTCCGCCAATAGTTCCTTCTGTTAGTCTATCAGCTCCACCGAGCAGTACCGACATTCTATAAAGATACATATTCAATCTTTCAAGTCAATTCAATTGATAATGTTTGCAACACCACTTTGGAAAAAAATATATTGATATGTTATTGTCATTCAAACTTAAACAGAAAAATGGGATAGGTTCAATATGGTTTTCACTTTAGAAATCAGCAAGTTATGAATAAAATCAATACTGTACCACTGTATGGAATCTGAAAGCTATTTATTAAACTTTAACCACGCACTGGTTACATATTGGAAAGCATGTTTAATAAATGTTTTACAAAACGCGCTTTTATTGCAAGTAGATTGTGATTCACTTTATCTAAAGGTGCCACAGAATTGCAATTAATGTACAGAGTGCAAAAGACTGGAAAAACTGGTAATTGTTTGTATCATAAAATATCATCATTAACTCTTTATTTAGCGAAACATAATAATACAAGAAGGTTGTTGTGACCTTGACCTTCAAAGTTTGAACGCTAGTCTTGTGCATGACACATTCCGTTGTTTAGGTAGGTGACTTATGCTAATCAAACCATAAATGAGAAAGATACGGATAGGACCAAAAGGGAACGGATACGACCAAATCGGACCGACTGACCTACGGGTTTTCTATATAGCTGCCACTTCAGTTTATGTATATAGAAGAACAACTTGATACACTACAGAATAGCATTATTAACAATTCATTGGCGAATACTTTTACTGCTTACGATCGCACTTCGTCAAGTTATTCGCAATTGGGCAATTGTCTTTGTCAGCCAAGGCAATATTTATGCGAAAAACTCATTAAGTACAAGAATGCCAAGTACCACCACGGAATACAAAACAAGAAAAATATTCATTTATACCGTTTTTGTTTTGTTTGCTTTTACAAAATGTTAATAGAGAAACAAAAAAGCTATACTGTCTTTTTTCGTTTTTCACTTTTGATAATCCAAACAAAACGAAAGAATTATTTGAGAATCGTTTTCGTTTTTCCACTGGTTGGTGCTGGGAAAGATCCTTTCTAGCTTGCTGCGTCATGTTCGAGGGTTAACTTAATCTCCTATATATAAGCTCAATCCTAATTCAAAGAAGCAGGGGTGTTACAAGTGGTTTAGTAACACTCATTGACTGTTAATCCGTGGGTTTAAACAACACAAGCCGATAAATTTTAACAATAACACTGGTATATACATATTCTTCCGAAATCGAAGTCCTCCTGGCAGGAATTTTCTGGTGATATCTCTCTGTCTTTTTCATCGGTTGACGCATAAATAGCGTGTAATGCTGCCTTACCTAATGCTTTGGCGATCACATCGCTGACAGCTTCGATTAAATGCGGATGGTGTGTTGAAATTGAGAATTAATTGAATGGACGACCCCGCTACATTTAGTTATATATCCCCAGAATACTGGCGTTTGTATGCAAGAATATAATCTTGGCTTATACGAGATTTTTTAAAGCAAGGAACCTCACAAAGGAAAACGTCACATTGCGGGCAAAACTACACTGTGTAATGTCAAGGAAGTTTCCTTTTTTCACCACTTGCCATATTCTCCCTGGCGAAAGGATTTTAGACAATGCATCTCTATTCTAAAAGGGTGTATTTCAGTAAGTGCCCTAGGGAAGTGGTTCCGAGCAGTTAACCTGTTTAGTACTTGAGAATTTGGTCTACCAAGCTTACAAATGGAAAGGGTATTACAAAGATTTCATAACTCAACAAGCTCCTCAACAATGCGTTCCCTAAACTGCTTGCGAGTCATCGGTTTTCTAACATTGCCCCTATATTTAAGCTATGAATTCAGCAGTCAACCCAAGAAGAATCATCCTGAAATTGGCAACTATCTGATTTGAATGATCAAATCCGCCCATGTCTTTGTCATACGTCACTATATGAATAAAGTTTAACCACATACTCACACGCGTCAAGTTTATCATCTTGAACGTTTCCGCGTAACGCCTTAAACAGTAGATAATAACAAACAATATAAAAAGGACGTTCCGTGTACGTCATAAAATGGCGGCACGTAGTTTGGTGGCAAAATAAGTGACATTGCTAAAGATATATATACGATAAAGAAACACAATATTATTATGTGATACAATAGCCTTTTACAAGTAGTGTAGTGAAAATCGTAATGATAGGCAAACATAATAAATTATTACTACTATATAGTTTTGTTATATATCATATACAAGTTTATTATTTAGACCGTTGGGAAAAATCGTTTTAAATTGTTTGATCCATATTTTTTTCTTACATAGGCGGTCTTAATTATTATGAACAACATCTATTGGATGAAAAGAAAAATCTTACATTGAGCATTCGTTATCTTATGATCCAAAATAGATAGAAGCATTAGATATAGAGTTGATTAAACAATTTTTGATATCATATATTTGTGAATTCATTCTGCAAGAAAAAAAATGATTAGTTTGTCCAACATATTGAATATTAGATGGTTTACACGTTATAAAATATATATTACATCGCTAGAAATACAATAAGAATCAAAGTGTAAATCATATGTTAAGCCTGTGACGCTTGTATAAAATTGAGAACAGAATTGATAGTGGTACACCTGTGTATGTATTGTTGTATTACAAGTAATTTTACCTATCGCTCGAAGTACATTCTGATCACGTACTCCCTGGCGGCCCTCCCATCAATGTTGTCCCCAACATCAACTCCATGATAATGTGTGTTATCATTGGGGTCGATTGGGTCCACAGTATCAATATCCCTGCGATCGATCCCCAGATTGTGCAATGTGATGCAGTTTCTAATATTCATACACGCCCTTTCTTGAGAACAATTCAACTTCCTCCGAAGTACCTGACAACAAGAAAATGCATTGTTTTGGAAAAAAAAAACATTGCAAGAACAAAATACTTCATATTGCGATATTTTATATAATTAATACATTGTCATACATTTGTATAATGTTTCTTAAGCAGAGGGAAATTTTTAAAAGTGTTAATGTTATTCTACCTGAAATCGTTGCTTTAAAATTCCAAAAGTTTGCTCAACAGTGACCCTTGTGCGACACAGTGCCCCATTGTAACGTGCCTGTGCCTCTCCCACAGGATTCATGTAGGGGGTTAACATATACCTTGTACAGGCATAACCACTGTCAGCAAGTAAAAACCCTCGCATATCACCTGTGCGTAAAATATGTCATTTCATTACAAATACACAACAGATCAATTAAAAAATAGCCAGATTGTCCCGGTACTTTTAACTGCTTTATCTATGAATCCTATATTTATATCCGTATGAATGCATGCTATAACTAGATGGGAAGCATATGGTTTCATTTAACAGTACTAATGTATCCATTGATTAAGTCATATACATGTTCATACCATCTTCAAACCTCATTCGGAATGCACATTGGCGCCAGATACGTGCATCGTGTGTCCTCCCTGGCCACATCACTACTGCTGATGTGATCCTTTATGAGGCATCACATACAGCCTGAAATATACACAGTATAATATTTGTGATTTCAATAATGCTAAATTACATATAATTCAAATTCATAAAATATATTTCAAATCAGTTCAATAAATGTTATGTTTAGTATAACTTTATAATTGAGTAGAAACTCAGGGATTAAGATGGTTATGGTTAATGAATTCAACATCTTTGAAAATGGATAACATTCAATTCAATTCAATTTACCTGAACATTTATTGTAGGAACTCCTTTCCTCCCAATGTAATCCTCAGGATTGGCCGATGGCTTCTTTATCGTTAAATGGGTGCAATCAATTACCCCGACAACGTTGGGAAAGCCTGAAACATGATTATGTGTAATTTTAGACTGAGTAAGATTTTTTTGTTATTGGTCCCAGTCTTAGGTGATCATAAAACAGGAACTGTATATCATAGGTTACTCTCAATGGTTCCTGTAAAAACAAAGTTATGTATTGAAATTCATTCTCAGACTTTTAAATGGAATATTTCATTACATCAAATGAGGAATTGGATCATTCATCAAGATTTTATGTATGTGTTACTTCCTTCAATACCGTTAAAATGTATGTAGAACTCCTTGTACATATGCAATTCTAACTTATTTTACTGAAATATTTATATCAACAGTAATATTTGCATTGAAATGAAGAAATATGTCACACAGGCGCAACTTCATTTATCTCCAGTTACATGTCATGCTTAAAAATCACTTGTCAAACCCTTTGTATTATTACTTACTGCATGCATATTTACATAAATCCAGGTAAACATAAACATACATGTATTCATGACAGAAAAGACTATAGGTGAGCTATTTTTAGGTTAACCTACATAACAGGGTACAAGGTTTACTTCCCACTAGGAATACTCTCCTTCAATGGAGGTGACATAAACAATATTTTAAGCTGAGTAATTCCTTTAAAGTTTAAGCTTAAGAAGTGAATATTTAGTGGATATTACATACCAGCCATGGCACCGAACTGCTGCTTCACTTGGCGGACACGATCACCGGAGGGGAAGCAGATATACCGGTCTGCAAGAGCAGAAAGCACCTGTCCAACCTGGCGGCAAACTCTGCTTACTGTGGGATGGCTCAGGTTGACAGTGTCACCGACAGTCAACTGGAAAGCTCCTGTTGCCAAACACCGCAGATAGCTTAAAACACACAACACCAAAGGTATTGCGAAGCATCTGCCTGTGTCCCGGGCAGCTGCCGGGCATAAATCAACAATAAAGTAGATCGTATCCGGCCAGAAACGAATGCGAGCAAAGATCTCCTCTTCCCTAAGGTCCTCCAGAGGGTTACTCATATCGCGAAAAATACGAGGACGTGGCACTTGCCTCAGATACATGCGATTTCTAACGATAGCTCTATGTCCAGCCGCCATCTTTGAAGGTTGCAAAGCTTCTAAATTATAGACTCAACGTTTGAGACTCAGACTTTGGACTCAAACTTTGATCTCAGAAACATTAGTGAGTACCGTTTTACAGCCCAAAGTCTGAGTTCTGAGTCCTAAGTCTACATTTGAGGCTAAGACATGTACGTGAATACGGGCCCAGGCCCAGCCCCTTAAAATGGTCTAAATTCATTTTTATTTTCAATGAAGAAGTTGTTAAAATTATCTTGGAGGAGTACCCCGGCCTTATACCAACTGCCAACACTTTAAATAATTAGATAAAAATGAAGGCAGTTCTGAACGAGGGGGCCAATTCAGTTACCTCTAAGGTACCCTCCCCCCATCTTCTGTGAAATCCTCGATCCCCTTGATTTTAAAACTATCTAATTTGAATTAATGAAAGTGTATTATATCATAACTCATTGGCACAGTTGGAGAACAATATTTGATAAGCATATGGACAGCTGAAGCATATAGAGAGCTGATTTTCATTCTTGTGTACAGGTATACTTGTTACAAACACGGAACTATTATGATTGGTGCCGACGGGAATTTAAGTCAAGTTTACCAATATATGAAGCAATCTTTTGCCATAGTTGTTCAATTTTAGCTATGCATACTTTTTTCCCCGATATAATAGATGTTGGTTCCACAATTGACACGTTAAACACACCTGATCGACATTCTTAATTGCCCTTTAATTGTTTCATTTCCTGACCTGATATTCATTTCGAAGCTGTCAAGAAGGAATGGGTTGAATGACTCAGTTGTAATGGGGCTGAATAATTTACGTTTATAAGGGGTTAAAATGACAGAGGATTTAAATTATTTATCACACTAGGGTTGGTGTATCGAGGGTTGCAACGCCTATGTGTTGAAACAACCTAATATTGTAGTTAACTCCCCTGGATAAAATTGCGCATTTGAAATTGAATAGCGCGAACTTTTGATTGTTTCAATTGATTTCAGTTTGAATGTTATATACGTGGCAAGTGTTTTGAAATTTTGAAATAGGGTAGGTGATGTAAGCATCTCATTCTCTTCATTTATACATATGGAACTACTAATAACTGCTTAACTCAAGATATAAAGTTCATCATTCACTACTTGGCTTACCCAAGCAGATCTTGGTTTCGTATCCGCCGGTTAACCCACAGGAGGACAGGTCATCCGAACACAAGTCCACCACCCTCTGATGCAGAGCTTCTTCTTTCTTTTCCTTCAAAGGCAGTCCTTCTCCTCCTCCTGTCCCTTTCTTGTGGGCTTTCCTTAAGGCTTCCTCTATCTTCCTATGCCTTTGTAGGTTGTCCCATTTGTTTTTTTAGATTAATTCCATTTCTTCTACAAACACCTAACACAGACAGCTGCTCAGCCATTCTGTCCCATATAATGCCTTTCATTTCCGGGCTTGGTTTACTTGACCGCAGCTTGTCTTTGTTCTCTTCGCACAGAGTCAACAACAAATCAATCTCCCCAGGTGTAAAATTCACGCTTTTTACCTTCTTTTTACTCTCAATTTTCAGGCTTGCATCTGCAGACGACATATTTGATGAACAGGAAGTAACCAGTAAAACCACAACCCAACAGTAACAGGAAGTAATGTCAATTTAGCGATTTCGCTATATATTTAACGATTTCGATATGTAGCGATGATCGCTAAATTGATACCAACAACTGAAATTTTAGCGACTCGTCAGGTAAAATAGCGAATCGTCAAAATGTAGCGATTGTACCAACAACTGGGGCATTATTAACAACAGCTGAATTCTCGGAGTTGAACTTAAGATTGATAATCACCTGCCTTTATATATATGTTGTACTTGCCTGCTTGTAACGATCTTGATTTGTACAAAGAGATTGAAATGATGCGAATGCCTTGTATAAATTCTGTTCTAGAATAGTCACCGTCATTCAAGCAGGCGATTGGAACGGACGAATAGTTCAAGGTGTCATGTCACCTAAATCTGTACTGCTAAAACGATTTGTGCATCAGAATAACCTGAAATCTGCTCGGAGTGTGGATGAATCAAACGCTGATTTTATGTTTATTCCTAATGGTACGGTACTTGACCATGTATTTATTGAAAAGTCAACAATCAATGACGTGTGCTCATACAGAACTCTATCACCTGATCAAATCTTAACGTCAGACCATCTTCCTACATTAATTTCTTTTAAAATGCAAGCGTCAACAACTAAATCCGATAGGATCAGTAAAAGACAGTGTATATCATGGACGAAGTGCACTCACGCTCATTTGGTAAATTACAAATCATTTATAGCCCATACCCTTATTGACATACTCTGTAACAATACAGTGACGTGCGATCCGGACGAGTTAAACGAGAGACTCGTCAGTGCGCTTCATTCAGCCTCGGCACACCTTCCCGTAAGCACCTATAACGAGCACATAAAACCATACTGGTCTGCGGAGGTAAAGCATTCCTATGCGCATGTCCGGCGTGCAAAGAAAAAATGGTATGATCAAGGTAAACTCCGCGACGTCCATTCGCAGACTTTACGGGACGATAAAAGCGCCAAGCGTGAATTTCGTCGCACACAGCGACACCATCGTGATATGCACAAAAACAAAGTGTTTGATGACCTAGATAAATCCGCTGAATTGGATCATACAACATTTTAAAAATTATTGCGTGCAAGAAGTGGCAAAAACTTTGAAATATGTAATTGTATTTCCATTGATAACCATTCTTACAAATATGAAGAGGTCGCTGAGGGATTCAAACACCATTTCTCGAAAGTATTTAGTACGATGACATCGGCTGATAAACTAGATACAATGCAACAATACGAATTAATTGACTATTTGCAAGAAGATACGTATGCCACGAACACCATTACTAAAATAATTACATTCACAAAGGTGAATAACGTCATAAAAAGCCTCGCATGAAGAAAAAGCCCAGGTTTAGACAACGTATCAAATGAACACTTAATTAACGCAGACGCTGAGTTCACTTCGGGAATGACCTTTCTGTTTAATAGCATTATCGCGAAGGAACGCGTCCCGTTATCGTGACAAACGAGTGTTTCATCCCCGTCTACAAGGGACAGGGTAAGGATAAATCAGACCCCGCTAGATATCGGCCAATTTCTTTGATACCATGTTTCTGTAAAATATTTGAAAAAGTTATCATCAATAGGCTTAACACATTCACAAAACTAATGAAAATGGACTTCCCTAGCCAACAACAACAACACGGATTCTAGAAAAACTTAAGTTGCATAACAACGTCCATTAACTTTCAAGAGACTTTTCTGAACAATATTAAACGTGGCAGCGACGTCTACGTGGCGTGTCTGGACCAGCGCGCCGTCTTTGATACCGTGCGGTACGGCTCCTTAATGCTGAAGCTCGGACGTCTTGGCGTCAGGGGTAATCCCCTTCGCCTGCTTCTATCGTCATATAATAACATGCGTTGCGTCATCAGATATAGCGGCCAGACATCTAACGCCTTCGAAATCGTGCGTGGAGTCCGTCAGGGTGGGGTCATGTCTAGGTTTTTGTATCTACTCTACGTCGACGAGCTACTCCATACTCTAGAAAAAAAGTTAATATGGTGCAAATGTAATGTCTGTTAAATGTAACAACCCTTCATTCGCAGAGGACATTTCCTTACTAGCGACTTCCCCCAACAGTCTGCAGAGTCAAGGCGACGTCGTATATAGATACTGCCGCCGAAGGAATATCGAAGTTAACTTAACAAAGTCGTCAACCATAACATTTTCAAAACATCGTAGTCCCCTCCCGATAAGTGTCGTCTATGGCGACGCTCTTATATCAAATGCACCTTTTGCAAATCATCTCGGTATACTTCAACATTCGAACATGACTTTAGGCGAACGAATAAGTGGTCGAATTCAAAGGGCTCGAAACTCACTTTTTCAATCATTTCACGGGGCGTTCACCCCTTATGCGTGAATCCTCTTACCTCAGTAAGTGTGTATAAAAAGGTTGTTCTACCAATTATTTTGTATGGATCTAAACTATGGAATGACATGTCTAAATCCGATGAAAATAAAACTGATGTCTTCCAACACTTTGTATCAAAGAAAAATCAGGGATTTTCAACGCGTTCACGTTCAGACATGGTGCATTCTATGCTAGGGCTACACAGAATATGTTCTGAAATTGAGAGTAGAAAGCGTATGTTCTTACATAAAATATTACCCCTTCCTCACCATTGTAATACGAAACAAATATTTACTTGCAAGTATAATATGTATATACGAGATAGAAACACAGTTAGATCAGGATTTATTTCCGATATCAGCTACATCCTACAAAAGCATAATATTGTTCATATGATAAATGATTTTACATTGTTAAATCTGTTTTGCCATCCAAATACGTCTGGAAAGCACATGTCAAAAGAACAATCAATGCTTATGAAATCGACATGTGGAACACTAGAATAGCAAATGATCCAGAATTTATGTTATTTCGTATATTGCATCCATTTATCCAACCATGTATCATTTACGTCGTATGTAAACAATGATCATTTCGAAATACGACGCTAGCTATTGCCAAACTATGGTGCAAACCAACAGTCTAAAGAAACATATACTGTATAAAATGTAATTGTATTTACCAAGAAGACTTGTAGCATGTATTTGCCGAATGCGACAACACTGTCCACCTACTTAATGAGATTTTAGTGCATGTATTGTCAATTTGTTTAAATGACTTTGTAACTGAACTTGTTAGCCTTGATGCCATTGGCCTCTGTCTCCGTCTTCTTGACGCTTCTTTGTCGCCATTACTTGATACTTCGGATGAAAATGCATTCCTTAACGTTTCGTACACTCTAAAAATTGCGTTTAGATATTAAACGCCGTAACATGTTTAAAATCTAAATGTTTCATTCTAAACGTGTTTAATATCGTTTTAAGTGTTAACATCTAAGCACATATTTCTTTTAACGCGTCCGAGATCTAAACATGTTTCTACCGAGTATCCAAGAACGACAATTCCGTTTGGAAGGAAGAGTGCGCGTAAAATAATTTGTGTATTTGTCATCGCTTTATCAACAAATTGAAGGTCATAAGATTTATTCTCTGTTATGTATTTACGTTTAATGCTAGTTTGTATTATTTTCTATCTTACTCATGTAAGTTTTAGTAGTTTAGTTGTACATTTCATCATTTGTGGTTATGTGGTGAATTTCGTAATAGGTGGGTGGGGAAATAGTGAACATTTAGAATTGTTAAATTATGTTTAAGGCACAGTTTAAGACTGCCCCAAAATCAGGGTATTCTGACAATCTGTATTGCCCTCTAGTGTCTGTTATCATGAATCGGAATATTAAGATTTCAATAATAACCGGTGCAGCCCTTTTTCTTTGAACAGTTGTCTGAGTTGAACACGGCCTTATTGGCAATAAGCCTGTAACCAATATACAGAAACATATAGAACCTGATGTGTCAAAAAAAGACGTCAGCTCCTCAGGAAACATTGCCTCGCTCTTCCAACACCTGCCAATCCAGACCGCCCTCCAACACCTGCCAACCCAGACCGCCCTCCAACACCTGTCACCCAATCTCGGACTTCAACACCTACCACCCCCACCACATCGCCACAGGCTTCATGCTCTACTGGGAACTTATCAGGACTGGCCTCGTTGGAATCCTATGTACCAACCTACAGCGTAATGGTGCTGGATAGAGGGGACATCTTTAAAGTAAGTACTGTTGTATACCTTATTAGTTACTTTTCGCGGGGCTTAATATGCATCGTTGACAAAGGATGCATACCGTTATATAATATCTCGGCTGACACTTGTAGGTTGCCAGATTGCCAAAGGCCTTTAATAACACTGTAGCCCCAGTGGTAGTGAATACTAAAAATGCCTGTTTTATGACACCTATGGCCTTTTCAGTTCTCAAGGTAACAGGGCCCAATGACATTGTTGAAATTGCTAAGAGACAGTGATTAATTACGTCATACTGTACTTTAGATCCATTTAATACAGGCCTGTTAAATAATCTTGTGTCCTTAGCTCAAATTATTTTCAGCTTGAAATAATAAATTTGATCACAGTGACCCTGATCAGACTGTTCAGATTTGCCTGATGATTCGAGTCTACACTGATTACTAATGTCATATCGTTATGGGTTTATATTGACAGGTCATTCAAACTATGTGGAAATGTTTCAGATGTGGGACACGTTTATTGCTGAAACAGCATATCATGTGTTGGCGGTGGGCGGTTTTGATGACCGCGGTAAAAGATGTACCAGCTATACCCCTGCATTGGGATAAACATCAAGCCATCCTTAAAGGATGCCAGGGTAAATATATGTATACAAACCTTTGGAAGTACTACAGTATAATTATTATGTATCATTAGTAATTTGAGAGCATTTTTCCAAAATGACAGAACACTTGTTTATGTTTTAACAATTTATCCCATTAGAGCAAGAAAGTACTCCTGGGGTGATATAATTATAGTAAATGTTTGTTTCTTTTTGCAGTCATTCTTCACTAGCAAACTGTCTATGAAGGTCCGCAACATACGCTGGAAGTGGAACAGCAAGTCGAAACGGTCACAAGTGCCGAAGCCCCCAATGGTGAAATCGGCCAAGTTTGCTATCATCCCAGGAGTCAATGGTATAAATTTAAATGCACATTCAGGCTATTCTCCTAGTATTGAAGTATGAATACTAAACTGCATGGTCTTGAATTGTCTTAAAATGTCACTTAGACCACCTTGCACCCACAAGACAATTCCACATCTTTCTGCAGACAGATACATTTAATTTATAAGCTGTTCAACTTTAAATTTTAAACTGTTCAAGATCTGTTGCATAGTTTTAATGGCGATTGATGATAAAAACAATAAATATGAAAATCTTCCCGTAAGACGAGTTTGTTCTACAAACTTACCCATTGGTAATTTAACCAAATAGATTATAACTGACTTTGTTTCATTAATTTGACCTATTTTAAACAATACTAAAACTGAAAACTTTAATAACTTGTCCGGTAGCTTGTCAATATCTTGTAGTGAAAGCATAATTTATTAAAACTTGATGGCTTCTATAGTATATTGATGCATAATGACAGATGATGTAGATGAAGATGATTTGAGCCTGGTTGACGCCAGCCTTTTCCTGCTGAATGAAATGAAGAAGCCTGCTAAGATTAAGATCAGGCTCTGATTCTTAAAGGTATCTATTGAAATTTCCAATACAACCCTTCATATAATGAGATACTAATGTTGCTATCGTCGACTCATTACTGTTTAAATGTATTATGGCATTGCACGACTTAAACCTTCGATAAGACAGGAGTGGCCCAGTGAACCTCTATACTACTGCTCCTAACGACTACTTATCTTCGTTGTGGTTAAAAAACTTACAATTTTACAACATCACATCTTTGTATGTTAGTCTACCTTGCCTTGCTTACTTGTTGCAGCTCAGAGGAGGTCATTACGGGCGAGGCGAACATACATCGGGACCAACCCGGATGTGGGTGTTGCCAAAATCGTTGAAAAATACCCTTTCTTGGGAAACAAGAAGTTTGTAAGTAATTTAATATTATTAAGTTATATATTTTATTTCATCTTATTTATAAAGGTAATATCAATTTGGATTTAAGTCACAGACATATTGGCAAAGACAGTCGTTACCTGGCCTTGAAATAGGATCTTTCTAGTTGTTTTGCAGCTGCTACTGTCATGGCACAGTATTAATCTACACTACTTTTCCAGATTGAGAAGGAGTTCTTCCTTATGCAGCCTTCGCAATCCAATGCATCAATCTCCGACAACTGGGCTAGTGTCCTGGACAAACTGTGTAAACTGCTTGGGTTCAGTGAAGATCAGGTAACTTCATCTTGAATCTGTTTTGATTTGTTCAGTCAACTATTAATCAGCTCACTGGCCAGTTAAGCAAAACTGTGACTGATCAACTGTGACTGATATTTCAGTCATTGCAACGGGAAATCCAACAAAGCTGTTGGTTAAGCTTCCGACCTAACATTCTGTTAAATGTATGGATGAATAATGATACTCATTGTCACCAATTCCCATAGTGGGCAATACCCCAAGACGAGTGTTAGTAGTTGGACCAGTCATAGATGGTTTAACAGGCTTAAGTAGCTTATTTCAATTAGCTTAAATTGAATTTTGATAAATGAAAAATGGTTTAGTGTGATTATCATACAGGTAATTTTTATCTAAAGTATAAAAACTCTTAAAGAAGTTAATATTACGCAATTTATTGAAAACAAAAAATAATGAGATTAGCTTTATCCTGTTATAAGAGACTTAAGAAGTTTCGAGAAATTGGAGCCAGGTTCTCTAACATGCTCGGTTTAAAGTCCCATCCAAACGTTTGTTAGTAACTATAGTAATTTTATCACCCTGGGTAATGAACTATGCCTTGCTTGAATATATAGTATAGTGCTGGCAGGTGTAGAGGTCACCACCTGTGGTACTTGGTAGGATTTTTTTAACTTGTGTATCGCGACAAGGCGAGGTTCTTGTCCTGTAGGGTCAAATTATTTTCTAGTTAATACAGTCAGCTTTTCCTGATTGCTAGGATGATGATTCTACACCTGATGAGCTGGAAGTGCTGGAACGGCTCGAGAGCAGGATCAAGTACACAGCAAAGAAGTCCAAGGCATCCCAACCATCGATTTTCCGATGCTTGGTAAGTCAAAACTCTTTTCCGTCCTAATTCAAATTGCTTAACTGGATGATCGGCCAGAAGTATGTGACCTTAACTTTATGAAGCCAGCTGTCTGCAAGGATTACATGTGGTAAAAGACTTACAGAATTAATAGTACAAACAGATCCATCTATTAATTGTAGGGGTCTTGCTAGGTTTAAACTGTTTTCTTCAACTCTTGAGTATTATCTTTAGGCTCTATACACAAGTCATGACATTGTTGCTATACAATGAACAGGCTATGTGTAATTTATTAAAGTTTCAGTCTGTTTTGATTATTAAGCTTTTTAAAAAATAAATGTTTTTTGACAGGCTAGTGAGTTGGAAACTTCAAAAGTACCTAAAGGGACACCTTCAAGTTTGGCATAAGTGATGAATGCCGATGGGACCAGGGCAGGATGTGCCATCATTAGTGAGGCAAAGACATTGCTCGTGTTTGATGGTTTGATTGAGGGCCTAATGGGCCTAATGTTTGCATACTATGAATGGTTTTGTCGTACCCCAAGCACTTTCAGCTTTTGGGATTTATTCAACAGTTTATCCTAGAAGACAATACAAATAAATTCTACACAAGCTCGGGGTATGTAAAGATTGTTAAGGAAATGGAAAATGCCCCATAAATTAATGATTACAACTGTTTAGTTGAAGGATTCTACACAAGCTCAGGGTATGTAAAGATTGTTAAGGAAATGGAAAATGCCTCATAAATTAATGATTACAACTGTTTAGTTGAAGGCATATTACTTCATGATGCCTTCTGCATCACCTTAACATCATTGACAATAGATTGTTGAACACTGAGCTTTTTACCTAACTAGTATATCAGGGTCAACCTCATTTGACCATATTTATAGCATTTCAGTTATGTTGTGGTTGCATCATATTATTATATTTAACAATGCTGTTGACAGTTTTGTATGTCTGCAAATGTTTGTTAGTAGACCTACAATTATGCTTACAGTTAATCTTTTGTAGAATTTGTTTTTGTCATTTGAGTGACGCATGTTCTTGAAAAATGTATATTTTTGCAAGTGTAACCTTTGCTCTTATTTTTCGGAGAGCTCTGTTAATTGGACCACTCTTCAGCTTAGAAAATCATATTTTAAACGATATTACTATGTTAATCAATCTGTTTTGGAATGTATATTGCATAAATATTGAGTTCCATGAATTACTGTATTCGTCAAATAAGAACGATATTGTGAAAGAAATTTCTGCTGTTGTAATGTTACAGTGAATTTTTGTCGTTTTCAAAACAGAGCAAATCTATTATTATGTTATCAATTGAAACAGGTGATGATAATGATTCTAAATACTTGAATTTGACAACATTGTTTATCAAATGTTTACGCATTGATCGGTTCTATTACTAGACTTTGTGGTATTATTCCCTGTTTTTGTCTGAAAATGAATATTATAATAAGCGAAATAAATGGGATGGCATATGTTTATATTTGTTACAAAGCCAAGGTCTTTCCTTTCTTCTTTTTGTCAAAACATATAAACAGGCAAACTAAATATCATAATATTATTAAAATATATAATATTATTAAATAAGGATGTTGTTTGTATGCGTCTGTATATACATGTATCTTGACTTTGTCGCATGCTTACATATATTGTACATATGTTCCATCGCATTATTTGATGCACAGTTTTGCTCTCCAAACGTTGGGGGAAATAAAGGTATTGTTAACCACTTGTTAAGATTATAGGTTTAGACACTGATAGAGTACATTATTACATATGTGTATTAAATAAACTATCTGGTCTGTTCTGTTCTGTTCTGTTCTGTTCTGTTCTATAAATTATCCAGCAGACTGATCAGCATTTACACTATTACCAGTTGGCGTAAGGTTGATGTCTAAGAATATAACCATAATGGGCATGTGTGTTAATCTGGGTTGATAATCGTATGTATATAAATAAATTAAAATTATTGTACTGTATTTAAAATGCTTGTACTGTTCAATTTTCGAGACTTAATTGGTGTTTTGTACTAAGCAAATGGTCATAATCTCAAGTACCATTGATGTAACTGTTTTGTGATATGCTGCAAGACAAGGTCGAAACAACATTCTAAACATGAGGATTTTCTAAGCACGTTCATTATCTACATGTGGATTTTCTAAACACGTTTATAATCTAAGCGTTTCGTGAAGTGTTTAGATCTAAACGCGTTGAAAATCGGAGACCAAACATGCGTTTAGGAAAACTTTTAGGATCTAAACGCAATTTTTACAGTGTATTCTTTCATTGTGAAATGCATGAAAGCTTACTTCTCTTGATGACTGATGTCTAGGTACATGTACACTTATAAATGGCCCTTAGCATAAATTGCTGTTTTTCGATACACAAGTGTTAAATTATTTCCAAGGCGTTCAAGCAACGTATGATTACTTACTCAATTATGTATTGTATATTGTATATCGACTGGATATGGCACAATTGTTATATAATGTGTGTTTTTCTATTTATATATGTATTTTCCTATCTTTATTATTGGAGGCAATAAAATATTGAATTGAATTGAATTGTCATGAAAATGGCGATCATACTTGTGTATACTGGAACGTTAATTTATTTTGTCATGTCACTCTACAATGGAGTTATTTCTCGTTTTAAGTCTTGTTATAAGAGAATGTTTTGAATTTGAGTGGAAAACAAAGGTGTATACAGGTCGTGTGTACCTTATTTGGACCATATGGTAGTATATAAACGGGAGGTTGGGTCTTATGATAAAACAGATATATCAATGTTAATAATAAAACAGATATATCAAAGTCAGACACATATATGTAATAAAGCCTCTTTATGGATATGCAACCGACTCATATCAGATATAACTGTTACTATTTAAATGGTATTTTATATTCTTGGTTTCCATCCCCGCCCTTTACTTATTAAACATGGTGACATACACGTCTTTGACCTTTGAAAACAAGCATGTCAATGGTGAACATATGCCATATACATATTATGTTCCAGTCAATTGTAACCACGCCAGAACCCCCACACACCGCCCCCCCCCCCCCACACACACACACACACGCCCCCAGGTCTGAGAAATAGCGGTTCTTTTGACTTTCGGTACAGCCAAGTCGGAGTAAGATCTCAGTCCTTCGGGGACAAACTGCTGGTATAACCCTCGCCAAACGCCCCGCACCCAGGGGACCCAAGGTTAGGCCCATTCCCCGCTATTTTTGGCGCAAAGACAAAACCACCGCATTCACCTGGCACTGCAGGGCCACCTGGAAGGTAAAAACTCGGCTCATTTCCCGGGGGGGGGGGGGGGGGGGGGTTACAATTGACTAGTGCATTATGGAAACGTTAGCTAAAATAAATTACAAAATTCGATAAAACAAAGTATAAATATTAATTATTCCAAGCATGAAAGCTATTTTTTATAAGAGTATCTCATACATTAATGCTTTGTTATCTTAAATGGTAAATCGAATGAGACATTTATAAGTTCATCTACTGGGTTTCTGTAGGTGAGTTGAACTATGGCGACAGTTAACATTGCCATGAGCATGCACACTGCCATGTATACAACCATTACCCGTAACTCTTGGTGTCGGTGTAACATTTGTCTTACATATTTGCTCCCCTTAGACTGTTAAATATCACCGACGTAAACATTAAGGGCATCGACGGCATTATAAAATTATGTAATTAAATATTGCAATAAAAAACAACATTTGCGTTATGGTTATAATATTTAAAAATTCAATAATGTACTAAATATAACTTGTGACTATTTTTCATACATACAAAATAAAAATTATTATTATGACTTGAGTAAATTTACAGATACGAATAATCGTCCGTTAAATTACGTTTATAATACTCCGAAGGTTCAATGATATATGCATATAACTAGGTTAAATCTGCCTGAATGAGCATAACATCGGTTGCTAAACAGTTTGATGACACAAGAAAACCCTTTTGTGGTCGAATTAACAGTCAAGTCCCCCTGCAGACCAAAATGGGAGTGACTAAAACTGCTTGCAAGCTGCATAGACAATGTGAAAAGTCTCATTAAGTGGGAGGGGTAAAGGGTTAAATAAGATAAAGTCATAGACCAATTAATTTACGTGGCTGACGTATGACAACCAAAGTACACATAATTCTTTATTTCCAAACAATATGCATTATAATTTATAATGTTATTGCATTATTTTTACCTTTCTCAAAACACATGCATACATTAAAGAACTGAGTGTGTTGAATGCGGCCATGCCTTAATTAAACTGACAGTCAAGTTCGTTAAATACAAAAATATAAGGAAACATAGATCCTCGAAAGTTGACAGTAACAATGAAGTTTCTTAACTAAATAATTTGGAGAAGAACATTTTTTTAAGCTCTAAATGATATTATACATCATTATATCAAAGGTCTGTTTATTGCAGTTTCAGAGAAGAAGATTTTCAATGATGTAATTATATTCTATATAGAAAACCTGTCACCCCTTGGACAGGGCAGCTTTAAACCACAGGGCCATACTTTGAACAATCTTTGTAAAAGACAACTACATAGTACATGTATGTCAGACAGCATACACAATGTTAAGGAAGAAGTTTGAATTGGAAAAGTGAAGAAGTATTTTTTCCCTCTTAATTTGTGCTTGGTATTCCATTCATATAAAATGTTACGTTGATAACTAAGTGCTGCTGGTGAATATTAGGCTCCGCCTACTGTCTATTGTTATTCTTGTTACTGCTGGAGACTTTTGTACATAGCAAAGTTGTGTTGACTATCATGAGATGTACGTATATCATTATTAAAGTATGTCACATTGAGTTCTCTTTATATACACTGGCCATCAAATGTTATAACATGGTGTCAGAAGTAAATCACACTGCTAGTGATAATGGAATACCAAACATAATAATATTCTTTATAATATATCCATCATAAATCCACACGCAATACATATCGCAAAAAACGGTAGTCCGTATTCCACTCTTGTGACGTCATGTCATATTAAGTATCGTTGCACGATGTTAAAATGACGTCATTAAACCAAAGAGTGCGTCCTTAAAATGACATTTATTATGAAAACATGTGGCGTTTAAGTGATCTAACCAGTATTCAATGTATATAATAAACGGGTTAATAGTACTGCGTTTTGATCCGGAATGTCTTTTTCGACTCTCGTGGCGACAAGTAAACACAGTTCATAATGCCATGAGCATGCACATTGCAAAGTTAACAACCATTACCCTTAACTCTTGGTGTCGGTGTAACATTTTTCTTACATGTTTGCCCCCCTTTGACAGTTTGTTGACACAAGAACCCCCCCCCCCCCCCCATGCGACGACGAGTAGGAGTGCCGCCGCGATATGCGTAGAAACAACGAAATGGAGCAATTTGAAGAATCAAAGATACTTATGCACCACTTAAATGTAACCACGCCCCCTCAGGTCCGGGGCTATAGCGGGGGAAGGGGTCGTATTTTTACCTGTTTTTTGTCAAGGTGGCCCCGCAATACCGATTGAATGCGGTGTTCTTTTTTTCGCGCCGAAATAGCGGGGAAATGGCCTTACTTAACATTCAATTAGCGCCAGAAATCGGTCCATTGACCCCACAGGACGAAGATTTTACCTGTAATTGGCTGGGCCGAAAGTCAAAGTCCCCACTATTCCCCGGATCTGTCTGCGTGTGTGTGGGGGGGGGAAGGGGCGTGGTTACAATTGACTGCATTACGAGCTTTGAAGTACAGCACTATTGCTTACGTTAAAATCAGACTTTTTAAGGATATCTATATTCTTAAATATTTTTAAATTCTCACATTCGCGACAAGAACAGCACTTTTAATGATTCCTGACACAACCTAAACCAGAGAAAATTATGTTATTCAACGAAGAATTATTGTTGTTGTTTTTATAACATACTCTGTAGTTGAACACTTAGAAAATAGCATGCATTTTACATTTTTCAGAACGCAGGCGCGGATACAATGGTATCAGGTAAGTGAATAAGCATTACGTAGTTTCAAGCAGGGTCGGTATATTTCTACAAACAAATCTTTGTTGTAAAACAAAATTAGTTATAGAACGGCCGATTATTAACTAGACATGTACCTCTGTGTTTTAAATCAGTGACTTATAAGGTAAGCGATTTTCGTAGACTGTAAAGCCTCGTACAGTGTTGTCTTCACTGTGTATTATCAAGCCCGTGGGGCAACTATAGACTAACTGATTTAATAGTGAACAGCAGTTGCTTCCCTTGCAATATGTTCGTGTTTTTCAAACGTCATTGCTTGTTCATTAATGAAAACCTGGCCTTCTTTATTAAAGTTAGCAGTGTATAAGTACTTGTTATATCGATGTGTGTAAACTGAAGATGCAACTAAACGTATAAAATTTAATTTTGTTCTGTCCTGATGACACGGGTGATCATCAAACAAGTTAAAAACCCCAGATAGTCACTTTCTCTATATTCCAGGCATCCATTTATGGCGGCGAGTCACCTCTGAACCTTCAGATTGTGCCAGTCTCCCCGCAAAGCCTTCAGGACTGGATATGGCGCCAACTTCATTCTCCTAATTCTCCCAAAGTAAGCGCTTTCTGAATAATTTTGTGTTATACATATCTATTAGCACGAAAACCTCATTTAACGAAGCCGGAATTCGTTACGCCGGTTATTTACTTCAAATCTGAAGCTCAAAGAACTGAATTAGAAGGTTTATAAGGGGTTATAAATGTATAGTAAAGTTATCAAAATGTGGAAAAATGGCTGAAACTGTTAGAATTATGGCAAAAAGCCTGAAATGATATATATGGTATGGAAATATCGGAAGAAGAGCTATGAATATTTATAAGCTGGTGAGAAAATGGCAGGGTTTTAACTGAGTTTATAGACATTGCGGAATCTAAGGCGATTTTCGTGTGTATTTGAAGAGGAAGCTGTCAATTTTCTTCGACTATGAAGCCGGAAAGAGATGTATGGAACGTTTATGGGGGACCGAAGTGACAGGTCTGATGGATATATAGCATTCAAGTGTGCTCTTTAATTTGACAGTATTTACCACAATTTGTAAATACTTAAACCTTTATCAAGACAAATATGTGACGTTTAATAGAAAAAGGTAACAAAATAAGTTGTATAGATCCATTCATTTTTATAAAGTACGCACGTTCAGAGTTTGGAACTACATGTAGTAACAAAACAGACCAGAGCTATTGTAATGATTTACCATGTGTTGCTTACATTTGCAGTTATGCTATCTTCACACTTATACAAATAAAGTTATTTTTTCGTAGAAACAATGTTAACATTCCGCCACATAAAATTTGAAAGAACTCCCTCAAACCGCTATTAGTTCAGTAAAAAGAACAATGCAGTTGAAGTTTAAAACGTGACCATTCGGAATAGTTCATCCCTCAACGCCCCCACACGTCCTTCATCCACGCAAACACACACGCACACACATGCAAACACGCACCCCCTCCCCACCCTCCAAGAAAAAAAGCAAAACACAAAAACAAACACCCCTCAAAATGAATGTCCATCAAACTGCCAATACGATACAAAATCAGTCCTTAAAAATCAAATTTAAAAACAAATCAGAGTTTCTGTATATTCAACAAGTCCTAGATTGTTTGTGAGGCCATATTTCATTTCAAGCTGTCCAAGAGACAATCCGCCAAAGTAACGCTGTGTCAATACAATATTCTCAGCGGACTACCCTCGTTATCAAGTTATCGTGCATCGGCCAATCCGTTGCCCGCATCGAAAAAGCGCTTGCCGCTATGGTTGGCCAGCATCAAAATCCAATAGGCCAATAGCAGGCCTTCACACAAAAAGGTGCGGAGTTAGAATGAAATTCAAGAATAATGTGAAAGATCTACTGTCTGATGTCATGTGATTCCTTGCGATCTCGCTAACAATCTATCCATGTAACAACCCAAATAAGTAAACACAGAATAGCTTTGAAACAATGCGGATGGGTACTTAACATTTTGGCCTTCGATATTGTTAATAAAATATTGTGGAACGGATTCTTGTTAAAAAAGTTGATTTCATGCAAACGTGCAGACTTGCGATGGTTGTTGTTGAGCATACTATTTATTGAGAATTATCTGTGTTATTAAAACAATAGGTGCAATTTAAGCAAAATGGAAACTTTGAGCGAAGATTCAAACTCTTCTGTGGGAAGCTATCATAGCAATAACAGCCCTATAAACTTTTCTAAAAATCAGGGCCATATGTCCACAAAGGCATCAGCATTTTCTATAGACGCATTAATCGGAAAACGGACATTAGCGCAGATGCATACAAATGACATTCCGTCGGCACTGAATGGTCATATTTCCGACGATAATGACCATGATCGTGAAACACCCTCCGTTCCGTGCTGTGATTCGCCGCCGACGAAAAGGCTCAAACATTCCGACGGCGTGGCCCTTGCTCCGCTAGGTCAGTATTTTGTGATGTGCGATTCTAATATTCAAAACTCAGAATCGTTTGGAAACTATTGTTAAAATATAACAATAGTTTTAAGATATTATTCTCGACGTTTCTTTCATTTCTTTTTGTAAATCTTGAAGTGGTACATTCATTGATTAAATAATTTAAAATACAAGCCAAACATTAATGTTATATCCAACACTGGCGTAATTAAGTTGATGTGCGAGTGTATTTTATTTCATGTCAAAGTATAGATTTTCAATATAAGTAGACTATTTTCGCTAAATTCATGAAAGATGTGTGAGTGTGTTTTTAGTTTCTTTCTGTTCATTACAGAAATGATATGCTACTATGTGTATAAAAAATATTACTAATATGCATATCATTAAGAAGATCTAGCAAGAATGTAACCATGAAAACGAACTACTTTTCCAAAATCATATAATCTTAAATACTATCTCTTTACTCCATTACCTTTTCATGCGATATAATCCACATTGACACCCAACCCTGTGCATTGTCTTCATAAAATAGTTTTGTTCAAAACGGCGCTATTTTCTCGTATAGTTGTGTAGCGCTAAGCTAAAGGATATAGTCACGTCAATTGAAACGTTGGAAACGCTTCTCAAAAGGCTTCATTTGCATTAAAATATTCAGAGTTAGGTTCTGCCAAAAAAATCTGTGAATGCGAAATACATTTTTTGTCTAAAAAAGGGAAACTCAGAGAAATATTGTATTGATAAGTGAGTTTCTGTATAAACTCTTAAACATTATTCAGGTTTTTCACATGTGTGTTTGTTTTGTTTCTCTCAATTTTAAACTTAGTTGTGATATGAAAGTGTTACAAGCATACACTGAGCTTTATGTCGTATACATGATAGTCAAGTAGGAAATTAGTAAATTCTTGTATGTACATATTAAGCTTCTGGTATATTTTTAAGCGTGTATATTGTATGTGTGTACAATAATGAGATTTAAATAAACAATCCTATAACTTAACATTTTGATGACTGTAACGTAATGACTGTAATATTCTGTTGTTTCATGTTTTGCATAAATTAAGCATATGTCCGTGGTATTGATAGCTTTTCTTTTGAAAATCCTACTCTCTGTGGTAAATAAATTCTTTGTCTAAACACGCCCAAACTGCCAGCTATTTTATCTCATTTATGCGGTGTGAATTTATTTCTGTTTAATATAAAGTCACTTACGTATTTTTTATATGAAGGTCATTATTAACTTTGTTTATATTTTCGTAATTAAGTTCTACATGTACTGTCAATTCATTTATTTTATTTGCACATTTGAAATGCTGTTAAATAAAAACAACTTACACGTACAAAACAAAAATGAAAGGTTTATTTTTAAAGAACATTTTAAAGATTACATATATTCAAATAGGTTATATATTATAGTATTTAGTTTCTGGCATAGTGTCTTTCAAAATGGAGCAATTTAAATCATGGAAAATTATCGTGTTCTGAATTTATTACTAAATTTTTATTACTAATTTATATCAGGTGGATTTCTTTTTCTTGAAGAAATTGCAAAAATAGGTTTCGTATCCAAGGAAACAGTCCCAGTTTCATTTATTTACATCTCCAGTCCATCTTAAACTGGAACAAATAGGTCTGAAATGAATTCAGTATAATGACATCAATTCCTTGGAAATCTGCACATCCTTGCCTACTGAAACTTGTAAACTAATACTTGATTTTGTGGCTCACTGCTGCGTACTATAAACATGATCAAATATCATTTCATTTAAAAATACACGATTTTGTTTTACTCGGAATAGTTCAGCAAATGATGCAATGTGTCCCGATCGACCTGCAACCCCCCCCCCCCCAACCCTCACCCCTTCACCAACCCCCGACATGCCGCGACTCACCCAACATGCCGCGATTCATTTTACTTCTGAAATATGCAAAACAAAATATGTAGGAAGTTGTTCTCTTGCTTCATATAAAGGCACCACTCAGTTATATAAGAAAAACACATCCTACCGGCCCACTCGAATCATCCTGTGTCGAGACGCTGCATAAAGTTTGGATGGACAGAGTGAAGATATACTGTAATCATGTTTTCATGTGTCATTTCCTGTCTCTCATAGAGCGCCTAGTGGAGACGGCGACCTCACTGAGCTCCCAGAAATCACCGGTCACAGAGGACCTCTCCAGTCCCCGGAAGGGGGACACGCCCACATTTCCGGTCAAAGCACCAGCACGGGACGCAGACACAGATGATGTTGACGTAGCAAGCGAAGCGGCGCCGTCACCAGAGTGCTGCCAGGAGCTCGCGGACGTCCAGTGTTGCCTGGAGACGAAGGAACTCTGGGACAAGTTCCACGAGCTGGGCACGGAGATGATCATCACCAAAACCGGAAGGTTGGTTTCTTAGAGCTGCGTACCAATACATTTTTATTCCTTTATGCTACTCTTAGACTGCTGGTCAAATATTTCCATTTCATAATATTAAACTTTAAAAGAAACAATGGCCTAATTCTGAATGCTGTATTTAATTGCTAGGCTTGTTCTTGTATTATACTTCATCAATTATGTTCGAGTTCGTTTCTTGGTCAATTGTATAAAACTATTTTTTTTTGTTTATTTTTTGCTTGGTCAAACTTTGACAGCCTGCATATTAATTAGTCCAAAGTTATTATTTTTAGTTATCAAATGATGATAAATATCAATTATATAATTCAAATGGCAAAGTGTAAACATAACATATTCTCCAAATGTATACTGATGTTTGCGTCTTATGATAGACTAAGAATTCCGCCTTGGGCTGGTGGCTTTATTCAAGTCATTTCAACTCATTAGCTTAAATGTGAGGACAAGTGGGTTTTATTACCTTTTTCTTTTTTTACAAGCAATCCAAAATGTTTAAGGAGTGGCATTGAAATATTATCAATGTTCGAGTCAATGGGCGACGGTGGTTTCTTATATATTATTATACTCTGTTTTTACTCTGTTTTATATTATTTGGTGGCACAAGAGAACATTAATAAAAAAAACATATTAAATATCTCAAATGAATTAGAAAGATAAAAAAGTAATCGAATAAGTATTTTAAATATAGTAAATAAATAAATAAATAAATAAATATAAATAAATAAATAAATAAATAAATAAATAAATAAATAAATAAATAAATAAATAAATAAATAAATAAATAAATAAATAAATTAATGATAAAACGGAATAAAAAATAATTTCTACAAAATTTGAATAAATAAAAATAAATAATCACATTATTAAATACTGATTCACCACAAGCTGATGTATAGAAGCAAATTCGTTTTTATCATGTGCAATCTATTTTCACTTATCACTTTAGGTACCAATTTGCCAATTATACTATTTTCCAGTCATTTGACTCTCAGGGCTAAATAAACGGGTAAGATTTATACAGTGTCTGCACAACAGAGAATGTGAGAGTTTGAAGGTCCGGTCACTTACAACTATACATCTTCCTCAATCATGGTCATCCATCATTTGAACATTTCAAACGGCTTTTGGTGGGAGAAACCAATATTTACTTAAAATCAACCCATCATTTATTCAAGCGCACGCATATTGTTTATCCCTAAATGTCCGTAAAACTATAAAACTCGATACCTTTGATTCGTCCCCTTTAAGTAGAAAAGTTTCACCATTGAGCAATTTTGAGGGCCTTTTGTGTCGTGATGGGTGCTTGGGATGTAAATGCAAATATGCACGGTGTAATTTCGTTGAAATTAACTGAAAATCAAGCCGGTTAACGGAGACCGCGAGACACGGCGAGAATTCCCGAGATCACATTGCTTTGCAAGCGTCTCGTGGTCGATGCGCGTGCACTTTGGTGGTAATCAAACCAATATTGGTTTCAAGTGGAATATTCACAGAACTTTATCAAGACAATCTGGCTATGATTGAGAAATGATTGTCCTCCACTTTCGGACGTTTACTGCTTGTTATTGAAGACACGCGACTTTGAACATCTCAAATAGTTTTCAGAGAATATCAAGACGAGTTAGTGCAATGGACCAGATTTGCTGAATTCAAAATAAGTGGAACACTTAAAAGAAATTGTAACTTTAACGCTCCATACGTGTTTATTAATTAAATGTTGTGTTCAAATTCAAATAGCAATTAAAGGTAAATTACCGATTATACTCGAAAATGCCTGGATGTTGTATAATCGACAATATATTCTATAAATGGTATTATTTCTTCGAAAACAAAGTCCTTTATATCAGATTAATTTATATTGTGACATTTGGAATAGTTACTCAGGCTTGCGGGCATTGAAATGGTGAGGACCCCGTGTCTCCGGTCTATAATTAGCCGATCATCCCGATACTGGCCCTTAAACCAGCCCTGTACTTTGCCAGTCCCGCTGAGCCATTTTCTGTCCACGCATTTCCGCCCCCAAGACCATTTCTGTACCCTGTACATTTTCTGTCAAAAACAAACCGGAAGCAGTATTTTTTTGCAGCGGTTTAGTCCACTTTGCAGTCGTTCAGTATACATTGTGGCGATTCAGTTTACTTCGCGGCAGTTCATTACACTTTGTCGTGACTGCCATATATATATATATATATACACATATATATACCCGCAGGAAAACAACACTTTCAAGCATGGTCATAATCAGTAACTAAACTGCAGCAATAGCAGAGGCAGCAGCAGCAACAGCAGTACCAAACACTATCATCATCATTACAAGCAATATTTAAATCGACCTTACAAGCATATTTACGTGAACGCGCTATAAGTTTGTTGTTTATATAAATATATATTGTTCCGTATCTGAATATGATAATACGAATATGAGATATAAGGTTATCAGTGCCAAAGTTCAGCAGTGTGTTTAAGCGCTTAGTATACAGTTGTCATGTTTATAAATCCACACGGTCGACATGAAGTTAACTGATACAGTAAACAGTATTGTTATTATTGCAATGAATTCTAGCGACTACCTCATCAAATAGACTATTTTAAAGTTCAAAGCCATTTCTCGTTCTTTAAGTCAATTAAAGGCAATGAAACCTCGTCATTATCAAACACAAAGGCGAGATTTTTATCGAATCACAGAAACGGTCATCTCCGTGGCGCAAGTGGTCATTTTGGAAATGAGTTTATCCCAATTAAAGAGACAATTTAAATGTGATAAATATTCCTGACAGGCGCGAGCGACACAGGAAGCCAGGGATGTTTATTTTGTCCATTCGCCAGTCAAACGCTTTGAAGACGCAGCGAGCTGAAAACATCACTTGAATATGAATACGTAATATGTGTGTTCGCCATTTGCGCGTAAAAAAGACGACTCTCAAACTGATTGTCCTGTTTTCAAGTCCGCTGTGACAGTTTGAAGCGAAAACGTGTTATTTTAACACTGATAATTTCGATTGGGAAATGGCGACCATATCGCCTCCATCTTGGACAATATTCGGAAAACCTCGGACATTTCGACACGCTTATTGTTACTGTTACGGATTCTAATTTAGAAACCGTCTATTTTCACCCGCACGTGGTCATTACACGTTTACCTCGGGGGCTCTGACTTGCTGATTTAGCCCCACGTTTGGCACCTCAGCGAGCGCGGACCAGTAAATTCACCCATGATTGACAGGTTAATTTGATGACTAGTGCACGGAAACGACCACGGACGTGATGGTTTTGTCAGCTTGGGGCTCGGACACTGTCCATATCTCTTCACTGTTAGTGTGGCCGTTTAAGGATCTTAATTTTACCTTCTTATCTTATTTCAATGAATTGCTGTAATATTTATAAAAAACACACATTGTGTTTGTATAAACATGAAACTCACAAAAACGCTATATTTTGCACAACTTGAAAGACTTATGAACGGGTAATTAATATATGTTTACGAGTTTGACTTGTAACACATTGCGTTTTAACATGGTTTTAATTGCATTTTCCTGGTCATCAAATAGACGTATGAAATTCCATAGCATTGAAGGATTTATAATTCATACTCTTGTCTTATCATCGCATAACAAATAAAACCTCAATGGATGTAAGAGATACGCTTTTCCGGAATATTATGAATGAATTAAGTGACTTTGCAAATTTTGATTTAAATAAAACTACCAACGTTATGTTAAGTTATATTTTTTTCACGCGCCATGTGCCTTTATCTAGTAGTTATAAAGGGAGATCACTGCGTAAATGATTGCATAGATTGAGTAGCATGTGCGTAAACTTTCTTACTACAACAACGCATGCGCAGACTGTGCGTGAGATATGAAGCTGTTTGTTTAGTATATACAATGAGACAATGTTTCAATCCGAATGAAAACAACACCATAGAAACACAATGTGACAATGACTCTAAGTCCCTCGGATTGTGACAATTATCTTCTGTACCTACCACACTATATAAATGATGCACATGTCACAAAGGGAGAGCACTGAACACATTCGTCTTCTCAACCAGCACTCTACGCGTCTAAGTGTGAACCTGAAACCAGCCATTTACGCGACGAGCTTCACAACAAAACACATTAACAATATTGTCTGTTTTCGGGGATGATTAATGCTGAGCGATTAAAGCTGAGATGGTTGGCAGGCTGTGGTCTGGTGGGGAGGGAAAGGATGGCCATTTTCCCGTGCTCGTTTATAATCATTCATCATAGAGTCTGGAACAACAGATTACGTCCTCAAATAGCGGACTCCGGTATTGTTGATAAGTATCTTCGAAAATGCATTTGTTTCAAATCAGAGACCGTCCATTGCCACAGTTTTACATTTGCGACGAAACTGGTAGCTGACGGAATTCCTTATAGATTGCATCTTTCAGGAGCATGACAAGGAATGTTTGATCATTGAAATGGCATAGCATACAGCGCGAAAAATATGCATCGACAAAAATGAACAAATTGATTTTTGCAATTAGTTACATTCTTATAGCTATTGTTTCCTTACAACCACAGCTATACTTAACAAGATCGTTGATGGCCTTAGTTCGCAGTTATAGAATTACTGTATTTGTATGTAAGGACGTTGTTTTTTTGGGGGCATGGCAAAGTTTGTTGATGGTGGTTGATTGCAGTGTGGCCTCGTGTAACCCCGTTATCCCAGCAAATCCTCACGAAATTGTAACTAGTTTTCCCTTTCCAGATAAACACAGCGATAAGTTCCATTGTATTCTCACAAGTTGGCCCATCACTTACCATGTTCAATTCGGAACTGTCATTTAGCAAATTTATGATGAAAGAACTACAGTTTCCCTCTCCCTCCAATCCCTGGGGTACACAATCAGTAACAAAATCTAAGTGATTGTCGGGTCTAGGTGATAAATGGGCTTGATAAAATATGAAATTCCCTCCTAGGACTAAAACGAATCGCTAGCGGATTTTTACCAATTTTGGTGCCGATTTATATGTCGTCCTTTTCACATCGTGTTCTCGAAAACGCTTGAAATGGCTAATTCTTTTCCATGAGCGTCTCCACCGGGAATAAAAGTGTTTAAACCCCGGCTCGGATATCATGCTAATGGCGAACTGAATAGTTATTGAATGATTTGATAGCAGGGAATTATTGGGCGTCTGGACTTTGTTTTCTCTCAATCTTAATTTGTTTTTATTCACAAGTTCGCATATCGGACAATTCATCACGCTCGCCATTTTCACTAAAAGCTCGCTAAAGTGTTTATTGTTGGTTATTGATATATTCATAAGAAAAAAGAAGACAGGTCCTTCCCAGGAGAAACCATTGTTTTTGATATGTTTCCATCTAGGTTTTCCCGGCCTTTCTTCAATTATGATTATCGCCATGACTGAAGGAGAGAAAACTTTCGGTTTAAAAACCATGAAAAAAATCCCTCATATCTTAATATCTTAATAAATGTACAATGTGTCTCCCAAATAAAAAGCGCGAAAACATATCACCTTTTTGAATTACATTTATGCAAGACTTTGCGTGATATACAATTTCCTCTTGCACCCAATAACTTTACATACCGTTTTTTTTTAAACCGGAACTTTAGTGTACGAACTCGAACTTTTTCATGAAATACGGCGACATGCGTATGCAAAACCGAAATATAATGCCAGTGATAGGAAGACATCCAATACCGTGCTCAACACTAGCCAAGTATATCTGTACTTTTCACGTAATAATACATAAGCAAAAAATAACCATTTTGTCTGAGTGACCATCCTCATTTATTGTAGCAATATTTCTCAAAAATACTAACAAATAATTATTAATGGAATAATAAATATCTTTCGTTGGTTTCTTGCAGACGAATGTTCCCAACTGTGCGCGTGTCCTTCACGGGCCTGGAACCAGACACGCGCTACTCAGTACTCATGGACATAGTTCCGGTGGACAACAAGCGCTACCGGTACGCCTACCACCGCTCCTCCTGGCTCGTGGCCGGCAAGGCGGACCCGCCACTTCCCACTAGGTAAGACTGAAATGCACGCGTATGTCCTCTAGCAGTTGTACCTTATGTTTATTCAGTGATCGGCGGAAAAATGAATACAGATGGTGGAATTAATATATTATGATTTTGCGTCACATGCATACAGTTGTAAAAACCCCTACCGTGTTCAAGTTACATGTTCGTCGTTTAACTGACTGTGCAGGTGACGTTTGCCCGAAAGGAAATATATTCGGTGATTTGATACGTGTTGGAAGTGATTATAACTTGTATGTACTGCTTTCAAATAAAAATGAATAGAAGTCGAATTACTTGTAACGTTTACACTTCTGTGTTTTTCTCAGGTTTTACGTGCACCCGGACTCCCCGTTCTCCGGCGAGCAGCTTATGAAGCAGACTGTCTCCTTCGAGAAACTCAAGCTAACAAACAACATGCTGGACAAAAACAGCCAGGTATTGGACGATTGTTTACTGTTGTCTTACGCATTGTATCGTTATCATATACCTGTTTACATCAAAGTATAAGAAAATTATAGCCGAATGCAAAAAGTCAAATAGTCAATTCAAAATCTTATTAAATATGAAGCTAGTTTTCACTCACAGAGGGCGCAGTGGGACGACTGATAAGCGAGAACGGAAATAATAGTGTTTCAGATTGATCTAAATTGTCAACAATAAATATTACATGTCAGCAGTCTATTTTTCTGTGAAAATTATAAAACACTTCTAACATGCTATTTTATCCATCTCCCTCACAGATAATCCTGAACTCTATGCACAAGTACCAGCCGCGCATCCACATCGTGCGGAAGCGGGACACCACCCCCTGCCTGCCGTCCGTCACGAGCCTTGACGCCGAGGAATTTAAGACGTTCGTCTTCCCAGAAACCACCTTCATCGCCGTCACCGCATACCAGAACCAACTCGTACGTAATTGAATAGTCCTTAAAAAGAGATAGATTTGATGTCTTTGTCATGTTATCACAAATCTTGAATAAAAGAAGTGAAAGAAAATACATGGGTTTTGCGTTAGGGTTATAATTTCAGCCGTAATCTCAATTACATGCTTATTTTTTGCATTTACACCATCATTTGAATTATGGAATAAACTAAAAACCAAACCGTATACTGTTAACATTTAAAATTAATCTGTAAAAACAACAGGAGCAAATGATAATATTTCAAATGTATAATATTACATCTTAAATAAAAAAAAATGCTGTCTTTTAACAGATTACAAAGCTGAAGATCGACAGTAACCCGTTCGCCAAGGGATTCCGGGATTCCACCCGGCTGACGGAGTTTGACAGTTTCTACCCGGGTAGGGACGGGATGGAGGGGCTGATATCCCAGCACAGCTACGCCCGCTCCCCGCTCAGGGCCTACACCGAGGCGGAGATTGAAGAGTCGCTCAAACAACACAGGGAAATGATGGCGAGAGGTGCGTTTTTGCATAATTTGTGTAATAGATTTATAAATACCAGTCAAAAGTCACAAATTCGATCTTTTATTATAAACTAAGAGAACAATAGCATAGAATAGACTTTAATATGTTTTAGAAGTTATTAGACGTTTTTAAATGTGTCAAAAACTGCATTCAGTCTGATGCGCTGTTTTGCTATTGAAATATATTTTACATATAAACGATTTGTCACAGGCAGTATGCTTGGTTGAAAATGAAAAAAATAAATTAATAAATCAATGTTAGGAAATTTTCACAAAAATGTGTGCATTATATCAATAACATAAATACCCATTGCCATATTTATTGCTTTAACCCGTAGGCGAGACTTGTATTTTGTAACTTGTTTCAGAAGATCCATCATCACTAGAGAAGCAAGGATTGATGACGTCACCTTGGTCAATGTGGCGTCCATTACCTACTTCATTACTCGGGGGTTCCCCATATCCGCCGACAGACAGGTCTTCTTTGTACGCACTGTATGGTGGACTTTTTGGACTAAACAACTCAAACTTTATGTTCCCCGCACTGGGGTTGCACCCTTTTATGGCTGCAAATAATTTAAATTCAATGAGACTGAGAGGAGAAGGAGTTTCAGCTACGTCTGTGTACAATTCAGATGGAAGCCCCAACGCGCATGCGCAGTTGCATTACCCTAGCGCCCTCTATAGGTATCACCCGTATTTGACCAATGAGAAACTGGCTGCTCAGAAAACATCTACGTCATCAACAGAATCATCGCCTTCAAGCATAGACGGGGGAAGACCTTGACACACTTCTTTCTAAAATAGTTCCAAGTGGTGAAAAATTATATTCATTCTTGAACGTTTAGTCATTATTGTATTGTGATTGTGATATTTATTTGTAAATACAACGGTAGTTTTAATATATAGAAAACAGTTTCTGTACTTAAGTGTGATTAAAGTCCTATATTAGGTTGTCTCAAGAATACATCAAAAGAAAAGATCTCTTGTTTGGGTGTACATAATTAAACGCATACTATACGATTTCCTTATATACTTATGTATGTAAGGAGTAGGTTTTAACTGCACAATATTTTCTTCACAAACTTAACCAGTTCACTTAAGCACAGTTGTTCGAAGGTAATTTAAAGAGCCATTTTATACTTATATATTTTTTAATTTATTCCAAAAAAGATTTTTAGAAATTAATAATAAACATTTTTTTTAACAAGGCTGTGGAAAAAATAACCGAGCTTATGTTATGACAAATTCTTGTGATTTCGGCTATCAAAAAATAACAGTCAATATAATGCGTCTCCCTGCCTCACACCCGTCAAGACGCAATTTCACGGCCACTGAGGACAATTGACAATCAAACAAAACAATACTATTTTTCAATTTCGCAAGTCAGTAAAAACTCAAAGGCTTTTCTCCAGTGCTCGCAGTAATTATGTGTAGTTTTAGGACAAGAAAATAAGGAATTTCTCCTATTATGCCTGATATTTAAGAAACATATAAGAATATACTCAAGAAAAACATTGCAGCTTTCTGCTTTCTAGATGCGTATTTTATACTATTTTGTATAACTGTGTCTGTTCCCGCTTTGCTAGTTAATGTTGAAATGAGTATTTGTTAGATCATCGACATTGTGTTAATACATTGGACTTTTTGTACTGGTCATGTTTTTCTAAGAAAAGTACCATTGTTTTCCATTGCGATTGTTATGTTTTTTCATTTATTGATAATCCATTTCTAACAATATTATAAGTATGAATTCACAATGTCGTCAAATCATCGATTAATCTCAAATACTCCGTACACATCGGTGGTGGTTTTAGGGACCGAGATTTACCGGAAGTGACAGCTGACTGATTGCCAATTCCCACCAGTCGCTCTGAGTTTGTCCACGATGAAAACAATCATTTTGGGGCAGCCGAGTGTTAAATCGAATAAGAATTGCATTTAGTAAGTGTTAAACTGTGTGAAATTGACAAGAGAACTTCAAACAGTTCTTGTGATTTCCGCATTCGCCTGTTTATTCAGAAACTTGGTCTGGGGAAACTTTGATTGTTATTTTCTTGGTTAATTTTGCTTGAATTGATTATTTTCGATTCTTTGCTTTAGACTGATTTGTTACTGATTTATACAGATGACTTGATTGATTCTTGCCATATTTTGTACAG
This sequence comes from Mya arenaria, assembly GCF_026914265.1. Taxonomy (NCBI): domain Eukaryota; kingdom Metazoa; phylum Mollusca; class Bivalvia; order Myida; family Myidae; genus Mya; species Mya arenaria. The sequence goes on from NC_069129.1 coordinate 3,283,789, forward strand.
AAGCTATTTATTTTATACCATGTTTTGTTGACTATTCACTGCATACAGTAATAAAGAGAAAAAAACACACTTACATTTCTTATATGGAGAAGCCGTTTCAACGGTCCCTACTTTTGAACTCAACTTTTATGAATGAAACTGTGTTATGACAACCTAACGGAATAATTACACAACTATGTAAAAATGGAACAAAATGAGTAAAAATGCGGCAAACAAAGTTATGAAACACGACTTGTTTAAAGAGCAACCAAAGCTGTGATCTACTTTTCGTCTACTACGTCATCACTTTATGTGTATTTGGCATATGTACATGTGCAATCGTCACTGACCCTTTACGTAGATCTACGTAGATTCTTCAACAAAGGCCTTCGCAAACGACTGTCAAACACAACCTCACGTGCACATCACGTTCTCTTTACCGACACATCACGTTCTCCACAAGGAGCTACTTTCAGCAATAAAACTTTACGTAACGTTGCGTGTGTACATTAGCCTTTTAAACTAGTTCTTAGCAACTAGACTCTCATAACAGGCCCGTAAAATAGTAGTAAACAATTGCACCAGCTTGTACATTGGGTTTGTGTTTACCCTTTAATAAATACTGTGAAAAGGGGGTGGAAGGGCGTAGGCCAAATGATTGGTGGAACATCGCCCACAGCATTGTGCGAGTAGCATGTCAGGAAATACCTATGTTACCAACTGCTAGATAACTGTAAAGTTTATATATATGTTCGCAACTGGTCTTCGAATATGGTAAAGTTATTCATACAGGCAGTAAAAAGAGCCATTAGTCTGAGGTCCTTTTTGGAGGCCTATCCGTAGCAGTAAGGCTGCTGTTCTGCCTTTGAGATCAATTCGTGTATAGTATAGTAATTTTCTGGGCTGGTGTCCTGTCAAAGAGGCATATCCGCGACAGTATAGTCAGCCTTTAGGTTGGTGTGCTGTCAAAAATGCATATCCGTGGCAGTACAGTCAGCTTTTAGGCTGGTGTCCTGTCTTTGAGGCCAATCCGTGGCAGTATAGACAACCTGTTGGCTGTTGTCCTGTCTTTGATGCCAATCCGTGGCAGTATAGACAACATTTAGGCTGTTGTCCTGTCATTAATGCCTATCCGTGGCAGTATAGACAACATTTAGGCTGTTGTCCTGTCATTGAGGCCTATCCGTTGCAGTATAGACAACATTAAGGCTGGTGTTCTGTCTTTGAGGCCAATCCGTGGCAGAATAGACAACCTTTAGGCTGGTGTCATGTCGTGGATGCCTATCCAGGGCTGAATATACATTTTTTAGACTAGTGTCCTGTTTAGGAGGCATATCCGTGGCAGTCAAGTTAGCTTTTAGGCTGGTGTCCTGTCTTTGAGGCCTATCCTTGAGCAGTATAGACAGCTTTTAGGTTGGAGTCATGTCGTGAAGGCCTAATCGTGAGTAGCATAGACAGCTTTTATACTGGTGATGTCTTGGAGGCCTATATACATCTTGTAGGCTGGGGCCCTCTCCTGGAGACCTATTCGTTGACAGCAGCAGATTTCTTTTCAGCCGGGTCTTGGAGGCCTATCCGTAGGCAGTTTATACAGCTTTAATGCTGGATACCTGTTTTGGAGGCCTTTCTGTGAGCAGTAAAGAAAGGTTTGAGGCTAGTGTATTTCTTGAATGCCTGTCTGCGAGTAGTATAGACAACCTTAGTCTGGTCTCCTGTCCTGGTTGCCCATCAGTGGGCTGTATAGACAGCTACTAGTCTGGTGTTCTCTCTTGGAAGCCTATCCGTAGGCAGTATAAACAATATTTAGGCTTGTGTCGTCCTGTCTTAGAGGCCTGTCAGTGGGCTGTATTGACAGCTTTTAGGCTGGTGTCATGTCAAGGAGACCTATCCGTGAACAGTATACACAACTTTAAGGCCGCTGCGTTGTCTTGGTGGCCTATTAAAGGGCAGTTTAGACATCTTGTATACCGTGTTTTATCTTGGAAGCCTATACGTGGTCCTGTCTTGTCGGCATGCCCCTGATCTGTAGTGTCAGCTTTGAGGCTGCCGTACTGCCTTGGCGGCCTGCCCCTGGTCTGTGGTGTCAGCATTAAGGCTGCTGTGTTGTCTTGGCGGCCTGCCCCTGGTCTGTGGTGTCAGCTTTAAGGCTGCTGTCCTGTCTTGGCGGCCTGCCCCTGGTCTGTGGTGTCAGCTTTTAGGCTGCTGTGCTGTCTTGGCGGCCTGCCCCTGGTCTTTGGTGTCAGCTTTTAGGCTGCTGTACTGTCTTGGCGGCCTGCCCTTGGTCTGTAGTGTCAGCTTTTAGGCTGCTGTCCTGTCTTGGCGACCTGCCCCTGGTCTGTAGTGTCAGCTTTTTGGCTGCTATCCTGTCTTGGCGGCCTGTCCCTTGTCTATATTGTCAGCTTTTACCCTGCTCTCCTGTCTTGGCGGTCTGTCCATGGGCTGTAGCGTCAGCAGTTTGGCTTGTGTTCTCTCTTTGGAGCCTGTCCGTGAGCAGTTGAGACAGTTTTTTAGGTTGTGTCTTGTATGGGAATTGATGGGAACTATAAACAGCTTTTAGGCTGGTTGACAGTTTCTGAAAACCTCTATCAACTAAACTTCAATTTTCTGCATTATGTTATGGAACATCTCAAAAATTCATTTTCCTCTAAAAACTAATACTGACACTTTTATACTTAAATGACAAAAATGTTGACGGCTAATATCTTATTATCTTAGAGGCAGCAAATGCAAATCATGTCTGAAAGTAATATGAGTGTTTTTACCATCCTTTAGCTCATGTACTGAATCTTACGAACATACCGGAATGCACTATGACCAGGCGAACAATAAAACCTTCTATCACAAGAATGATAGATGTTTGGCGGGAAAGCCTGACATGGACTGATACACAATGATGACCCGAGAAGCCAAATCCAGCATGCATCTCGATAATCACAGCTTTCTTTTCGAGACAGCGCTGCTGTAAACATTAAAATTATCTATTGGGAGTTCCTTTTGTAATTCTTAACGAACTGATAGATGATTATAAACATTACTATCGGCGTATGAGAAGATATCGTCCAGTGTGAGCCAAAAAGGTGCATCAGCCTATCCACTACGAAGTGTAATAAGCCATCATGGCTCTCAGTTAAAGGTATGTTCAGCGATTGTTGGGGTGCGCTGGTCGCCTTGGCAAAGCGAGAAGATGACCTCCAGTTGTCTGATTTACACGCAGAGAGAGAATTTCATTTTACGGACTGTAAAACGAGATTTTACATATGATTATATGATTAATGCCATTAATTTGAGTACCGTTTTAGAAAGCACAATCATACCTTAGTCTGGAAAGGTATTACAAGTGCAAATTGTTTGGATGCAACATTTTATGCTGATGGAATGAATTCATTTTGCAACAGAAATACCATAATGTGTTTCCATTCAGATTTAATTCATTTATTTGAGATATTTAGTATATGTTAAATATTTTCTTAAATAAGCTTTTAATTGAAAGACAATCATTGTGATTGATTATTGTTACAATGGGCTTCATACCAGGATTTGTTAAGATTTTGTATTTGATAGAAATCTACCCATCATTGTTGCGTGAGTCGAGATCTTCTGAAATGTTGAATATATTTACCGGGTCACCAAATACTGTGTTCAATGTTTGCTCGTAATCGAATGACGCGTGGTTTCGTATTTAAAACTTAGCAACATATTCCTGGTCTCAAATTCGAAATTTAAACCAAAGCCCGTGAGAGACTTACGTGGATATATACTTGACTAATTAGTTTTATAGCACTATGCTATTTGATTGTCCGTAGCGAGTATTATCCGAACAATTGGTACAGAAACAAGATCTCCTACTCAACAAGTTGCCAAGAGCAGTGCTAAGCAACGCGAGACACACGGGCCTTCTTAAGACACAAACACAGCTATTGCATTTCAAGGCACTAGTTGACTAATGTTCTAAACCTTTCGTGCAACTATGAAATAAGCTTACTTGGTTTCCACATTCCCTCAACGAAATCATTGTTGGGGTCCGGATTAATTTCCTTCCAGTTCCAATTCGAACAGTATCATGTGCATGCGCGGTAGGTCTAACAATGCATGACGGGAAATCCAAGATGGCGGCTCAGGTTCTCATGAAGATGCTGTATTGTCTGAAAAACTACGGTCCTTATGATTAGTTTCTTAAGAATCAAATATTATATAACGTAAACAGTGAAACAAGATGCTAAGCTATGCAATTAATTCATAAATGAATGCCTTCTCGTTTTAAGTATTAGGTTTTTTATTAAGGATAATGTTATCGTGTGGATAATCTATACATCAGTGTACAAAACGTACACCATTTCAATGGTTTCAGACAATAACGAATAAATTTATTTGGTCGAAGCCACACTAATTACTTCAGAAACGAAACAATGCATTGCCCATTTACTCCGGAATATGAATATGTATCTGTTTGTTTAATAAGCTACTTGTTTGTCGCTGACATCCAGATGTTAGCATTACTCATCTTAAACCAACTTGTAAAACATTGAATGCATGATGCGTGTTCATGTGTGCACACCAATATAATGAGGACATTTCTTCATTGACTTGGAAAAAACACACCCATGTCTTGCCATCCCACGCATGTAGGGCGCACATGTTCTGTTTAATTAAAACTCCACCCAGATGTTTATATACATATACATGAATATATGCTGTTTTGATGCTGCTGTTATTATTTGAAAAAGAAACAACAAGTATTCAATAATTGAAATATATAGGTTTACCCATTAGAGTTAACATACCCTGTTTTCAATGATCTAGTCACATGCAATGCTTAACGTTTGTTTTTATATCTTTTTTACAAAAAAATCAAAACAAATAAAGAAATTTTGTTTTCTACAGAATAAATGCATTTATCTGATTTTCATCCGCCGTAACATGACCCAGCTGCTTTATCTTTTAAATAGCTTTATAAGGAGAAGCAGACCTCTGTTGTTGTTTTTTCAAGTAAAAAGTATCTTAATTAACGTTCGCTGTACAGGAGACTTGCGTACGAACTATTTATATGACTCACACAAATAAAATCAAAAAAAAAATCTTATAAATCTTGACACCTGACAATCATTCAATCAATTAAACGTTCTTGATTGATATCTCCTGAGAGCCCATCATCGGCCTTAACAAGCCCAAAACACCCGAATGGGCTCGGTATTGTCCGAAAAGCGGTCGGAGCATTGTTTCAGCTTAAAGGGACGTTGTTAAGCATTTAGCACCTGTAGAATACGAGGAATGACTCACAAAACCTCTCTGTTATTTCGGTGACAGTCAACAGTAGCTTCTCTGTCATATATAGTGGGTTTCTTGTCATCTGTGGATGTGTATTGCAATGCATGATTCATTTATATTCTACAAATTCTCGACTCAGTTGAATGAACTAAAGCTCGCCGTTCTGCCTTTTGCCTTAGGTTAAAATATGATCCTTAATTATTTTATCTATCTGTTTATTTTGTTTTAATTATAATACTTTTGAAAGTAATGTTTTAATTATTGATTGTTATTTGGCTATTCATTTTGTATACGTTCGTTTGTTCACTAGTCCAATCAATCAATTTTTCATAGATTCATTCATTAAATTGTTAATAATTTAATTAATTTATTGAGTCTGTTTAAGTATTTATGTATTAATTAATATATATTTTTTTTCATTTATTTATTTATAAAATTATTTATTTAGTTATGTTTTTATATATTTTTTCATTTATTAATTAATTAATTTATTTATTTATCAATTAATTAATCCATTCATTCGTTTGTTCGTACATTCGTTCCTTTGTTTTTATATCTATTTTTTCATTTATTAATTTATTTATTTATTTATTTATCAATTAATTAATCCATTCGTTCGTTCGTTCGTTCATTCATTCAATTATTATTTTACCTATATATTTATTAACTTTTTTCTTAATTAATCCACTTATTCGTTCATTCGTTCGTTCATTCATTCAAATATTCATTTACCTATATATTTATTAACTTCTTCTTTTACATTTACGCATTTATTATACTATTTATTCATTTGGATCAACAGAAGTTTAATAACAAAATTTTAATCAGTATTTGTTTTATTTATTTATTTCTTTATTGGTAGTTCAATAATTTTTCACTTATTTGTTTATTTCTAACAATTTCGACTGCATAATTTGATGAGTTGACCAAATATTCAGACTGCAAGGTGGGTGGAACAACCATCAAAGTACACGTGCCGATGTGTTGTTGACATAGCCTTTGCATTATGTAGTTTGCACAACTTTTATTTTTATAAGAATATGTCGAAGAGCATCTCGTAGTACATTAACAATCATTTTCCAAAAGTGAATCTACATTATCTCCTTCAACCCTTAACAGCCTATCTGGGTTCAAGTGCGTACTAAGAGCCTGTACCGATATACGCAGCTATTACAGGGAGCGATTAAGGTGGTGATTTACTGCACGGGGAGACAGGCCCGGCTCTGGCATGCGGGTATTTCACTAAACACTTGATAGTCTCACATGGCTCGGCCCTGCAACATATCCTGGCCCCACGGTGGCAGGTCCGACTGACAGCACTTACGTACCCAAAACATGATAACCGGTGACATCTCACATAGACCGGTCACCGTCGTCCGCTTAAATCCCGTGTCTTTACCCAGTCCGTTATTCTTTTTCTCTTTATTGTAATCTCAGTTTAAAGCGCCCAACCGAAGTTGGAACTACAAACACACCAACGAAGAACCATGCTTGTACGTGGCGTTTAAAGATGCACTTATACTCCCAATTAAGATTTACAACAATTAATACAAATGTTTAAATATACCAGAAAGGATGAATAAATGTCGAAAATAAGGTTTCTTATGAAGGATTCCGAATTTAATTTGAAAGAATTGTGCAGAAAACACGGTATTTCTACCTTATGAGACTAAAGTATAGATCACTGTAAATCTTTTAGCATTCACCAATCATTAAATATTGTTTGGTTTTCAGCTATTAAATACACTGTTACAATCTTGTTGTCAGTAATTGATATTTTCCATAAATGCGTTATTCAGTAAGTTGTTCAAGATGTGTCACTCAAACTTTATGTTTGTTATACATGTGTATTGATTTTGAATAAGAGTGTCACTTTAAGAATCGAAACTACATGTACCTTAAACTGAACCGACTACCTACCGCTCAGCTGAGACTGACTTTTCAGGTCATTGAACTACTTTATAATAATGTCGAATGTATATTTTTATATACAAGTATCTGTTTTTGTCACGATAAAATGGTTTCCGGTAACAATGCTTGCGTGTTTGAAAACGAAACAGTTCAATGTAGGCACTTGTAGTGCTGTGTACCATGTTTGATGTGTGTGACCTTGATCTGTGTGCCCTTAAACAAGGTCGTGGCTACAGTTCCGGTCACTGGGCTTGGCCCTGTAGTTCCCATTGTAATATTAACAAAGACAAAACATGCTGGGAACAAGTCTACCGTAATCAACTCGAAAGTTCTTTATCTAAAACACCTCTCAAACACTTGTGGTTAGTATGGAGACATCATCGTTACCCAGCATGGCAGCCGAGAAATGTGTAAACTATCTGACGGCTTGATACAAGCCTGAAGTTGCACGTTCGATGCCTAGATTCTGTCTTCTGTTCACTGGATGTGCGCGAGGCCTGTTGCCAAACAATACCGGCAATTAATCTTAGTAAAATAAGAAATTGTTGTGTGTACTTTTTATATATAGATGAGGGAAAACGTGTTTTCACGAATACGAACACATGGTAGAAATGGCTGCGGTGTTTATAGCAAATCTTCATCACTACTACTCGTACAGTTGAATATATTTCTTGAAGTGGGTTCAGAGAATGTCCAAAAATAAATGGATTTTATGCATATAATATGCATTTTGAAATATCAGTTAAGTCTTGTGTACTTTTAAACGTGGTCTTTGTTAAGTATTTTGCTATTAGACTTGTCAGTGGAGTCTCCATTGCAGCGGCGGATCCAGGACCTTCTAAATGGGGGGGGGGGCACAACTATTTATAAACATATCAAACTTTTTTTGGAATGCATTATACATATTTTGACATGGAATTAACATTTGTCTTCACTGTCAATAATGTTTGGCAGATAAATTGAATTAAAAAGATATTTTTTACTGAGATAAACCTTTCATAAAAACAACAAAGATATCTAGTCGTTTTGGGGAACCGAACCAGGGTCGACGGATAACAGACTAAGTCGTTAACCACTCGTCCACCTGAGACACACATATTTACGCTCTAAAATTAATGCTATATAAACCTACACTACAGTATATTGATTGCACCCAACGATATTGTAGGTACTTCGGATGTCATTGTTATAAATTTAAGTTAACTGAAGTAAAAACAACTTGACACACACATATCTTGTTGGCACACAATGTAATAATTAAAAGCAATAACGAACATATAATGTGCACATGTTAACAGTTTAAAACAACTTATATTTCTGTTATATGATTTATTTTAAAATCAGTAAACTTACGCGTATAACTGCAGCCATATTTGTCTACTTTTGATCAGCTGTCTGTGTAAAAATGCGGCGCCGATTTTTTTTAACGAATGTTCTGGCCCCGATGTCATTTTTCAAATTTATATTGCGACAAAACAACTTAAATGTACAGTTAACTCAATAAAGATGTGCCCCCAAAAAACATTACTTGCCGGCCCGCTGGGGGGAACGGACCCTATGTGCCCCCCCGGTAGAACCGCCACTGTATTGTTATATTACAGAAAGCATACAATACTTGAGCAAGTTTATTTGTCGTGTGTAGTACACTTGTACTATACCTCGGCAAAGTACGCGCTGCACGTTGTGATACAATACCACGCGCTACACGTTGTGATTCAATACCACGCGCTACACGTTGGGATACAATACCACGCGCTACACGTTGTGATACAATAACACGCGCTACACGTTGGGATACAATAACACGCGCTACACGTTGTGATACAATAACACGCGCTACACGTTGGGATACAATAACACGCGCTACACGTTGTGATACAATACCACGCGCTACACGTTAGGATACAATACCACGCGCTACACGTTGTGATACAATAGCACGCGCTACACGTTGTGATACAATAACACGCGCTACACGTTGTGATACAATAACACGCGCTACACGTTGTGATACAATACCACGCGCTACACGTTGGGATACAATACCACGCGCTACACGTTGGGATACAATACCACGCGCTACACGTTGTGATACAATACCACGCGCTACACGTTGGGATACAATAACACGCGCTACACGTTGGGATACAATAACACGCGCTACACGTTGTGATACAATAACACGCGCTACACGTTGTGATACAATAACACGCGCTACACGTTGTGATACAATAACACGCGCTACACGTTGTGATACAATAACACGCGCTACACGTTGTGATACAATAACACGCGCTACACGTTGTGATTCAATACCACGCGCTACACGTTGGGATACAATACCACGCGCTACACGTTGTGATACAATAACACGCGCTACACGTTGGGATACAATAACACGCGCTACACGTTGTGATACAATAACACGCGCTACACGTTGGGATACAATAACACGCGCTACACGTTGTGATACAATACCACGCGCTACACGTTAGGATACAATACCACGCGCTACACGTTGTGATACAATAGCACGCGCTACACGTTGTGATACAATACCACGCGCTACACGTTGTGATACAATAACACGCGCTACACGTTGTGATACAATACCACGCGCTACACGTTGGGATACAATACCACGCGCTACACGTTGGGATACAATACCACGCGCTACACGTTGTGATACAATACCACGCGCTACACGTTGGGATACAATAACACGCGCTACACGTTGGGATACAATAACACGCGCTATACGTTGTGATACAATAACACGCGCTACACGTTGTGATACAATAACACGCGCTACACGTTGTGATACAATAACACGCGCTACACGTTGTGATACAATAACACGCGCTACACGTTGTGATACAATAACACGCGCTACACGTTGTGATACAATAACACGCGCTACACGTTGTGATACAATAACACGCGCTACACGTTGGGATACAATAACACGCGCTACACGTTTGGATACAATAACACGCGCTACACGTTGGGATACAATAACACGCGCTACACGTTGGGATACAATAACACGCGCTACACGTTGTGATACAATAACACGCGCTACACGTTGTGATACAATAACACGCGCTACACGTTGTGATACAATAACACGCGCTACACGTTGTGATACATTAACACGCGCTACACGTTGGGATACAATACCACGCGCTACACGTTGTGATACAATAACACGCGCTACACGTTGTGATACAATAGCACGCGCTACACGTTGTGATACAATAACACGCGCTACACGTTGTGATACAATAACACGCGCTAAACGTTGTGATACAATAACACGCGCTACACGTTGGGATACAATAACACGCGCTACACGTTGTGATACAATAACACGCGCTACACGTTGGGATACAATAACACGCGCTACACGTTGTGATACAATAACACGCGCTACACGTTGGGATACAATAACACGCGCTACACGTTGTGATACAATAACACGCGCTACACGTTGTGATACAATACCACGCGCTACACGTTGGGATACAATACCACGCGGTACACGTTGTGATACAATACCACGCGCTACACGTTGTGATACAATAACACGCGCTACACGTTGTGATACAATACCACGCGCTACACGTTGTGATACAATAACACGCGCTAAACGTTGTGATACAATAGCACGCGCTACACGTTTTGATACAATAAAACGCGCTACACGTTGTGATACAATAACACACGCTACACGTTGAGCTGCAATAGCACGCGCTACACGTTGTGATACAATAACACGCGCCACACGTTGTGATACAATAGCACGCGCTACACGTTGTGATACAATAAAACGCGCTACACGTTGTGATACAATAACACACGCTACACGTTGAGCTGCAATAACACGCGCTACACGTTGTGATACAATAACACGCGCTAAATGTTGTGATACAATAACACACGCTACACGTTGTGATACAATAACACGCGCTACACGTTGTGATACAATAACACGCGCTACACGTTGAGCTGCAATAGCACGCGCTACACGTTGTGATACAATAACACGCGCTACACGTTGTGATACAATAGCACGCGCTACACGTTGTGATACAATAGCACGCGCTACACGTTGTGATACAATAACACGCGCTACACGTTGTGATACAATAACACGCGCTACATGTTGTGATACAATAATACGCGCTACACGTTGTGATACAATAACACGCGCAACACGTTGTGATACAATAGCACGCGCTGGACGTTGAGCTACAATAGCACGCGCTGGACGTTGAGCTACAATAGCACGCGCTGGACGTTGAGCTACAATAGCACGCGCTGGACGTTGAGCTACAATAGCATTGGTTATCGTGGCAATATAAGCGCTACACGATGTGTTACAATATTATTTCTTTGTGACGCAGAAACATTCAGTTTTACTACCAACTGCTTTGTGAAAATTATTGACAACTTCAATGTGAAACAGCGGTCATAAATTGTAATTTATATTTTAATTTCCTTACTCTGTTTACAACATCATCTGACAGACAAGTTGTGTGAAATTTCAGTAGAACCTTAAAATGTGCAAACGAGGATTTTGTGGGCAACTTTTACATAAAACAGTTGTGTGAGGCTTGTACTGCCATTTAGTGGTGATATAAATGTTTTATGGTAATAGTCCTGAACGGCGTGGTTTATAAACTTGGCATCATAAAACATGCCTGGCAATCTAAGGTGGTCCTCACACACATTTGCTTATAAGCGCAGCCCAACAGTGTTTAAGAGTGCAGTCGATTATATAGGGTGTTACAGGAAGTTGATGTTTTTAAACACAAACCTTTGCTTCCTTCTGTTCAGTATCTAAGATAGAATAACACATGTAGTCAACAAGTAAGAGTACGTTTTGATTTTGAATAATGATTTTTACGTGTCCTCAGACGTCACAAGATTGTTTACATTGGTCGTAGAGGGAGATACGGGGAAATTGTGTTTACAAAAACGCGCAAAAACCGTTAGTCGAACGTTTGTTTTTCAAATATGTTGACGTCAACACCAACACGAACATCAAGGGCGGCGTTCACTTTTTTGAAGTGTTCAGCATTTTCTGATTAGAACTGGTAACAAACGTGCATATTCACATGCAAATAAATATATACCTGCACCGAGAACGCCGGGTATGTTTCCTCGTGCACGCGCACACCGCGAGGTGACGTCGTATGTCACGTGGGTTATCACAAACGAACGTCCGTGCAGTTCAATTACACACCTGACACACAACTGAACGGCGTCCCAATACTCTAGATGTATATTTGTGCCAACAATTATGATTCTTTATTGATACTTTTTGTTTCCTTTGTACAACATGGAGTATCACTTTAACGGCTTTGATGTGAAATGGACGTTACCATAAAAACATACTTGAATCAGTCACGGAAAATTGAAAAATTGCGTGGAAACAGACCGTGACATTAATTGTTCATGCTTATCTTTAACAATGTTTTATAAATTGAATGCAGATTTTGCTACATAATTTGATAAGATTCGCAAATTAATAGCAGAAAACAAACTCGAAACCTGGTAAAAACCTTGCCACACGTCACTCAAATATTTTCTAGAAAATGTTTTGTAGAGTGTCTTTAGGTCTCAAGGTGTATTTGGTGCAAAAATGTACCAGTAAACGGGGCTGGTGCGCGACACTTTAAGGACAGACATGGGGCCGGGGTATTTGGTGCAAAGATATGTTGGACTGGTGCGCTTGAGTTTTAATATCATTTATGTAGACATGATTGACACTACCGGACAAGAAAAAAGCCAGTTTCGGTCATTCAGTCATGCTGCTCGAGCCATTCCTTGTCACTTGTGTTCTATACTATCCAACGATGCTATCGAAGAAGGAAGCTGGCTTCGCTGCGTTTTCCTTTACTCTAAATGATATATAAAAAGTGCCAAATGTGTCAGAATAGATAGAGAGCCCCATCCCAATGTTGAAGGCCCAAAAGGCCCAAACCAAGAGCCCAGGTGTCATGGGCGCGTCAATAGTATCATACCCAGCCACACGTGATCTGTCTGGTTTCGAACGGAAATGAATATGACGGTCAAATAAAGCAACAAAATCATTAAACTAATCTATCATCTAATCTGTTGTAATCAAAAGCAGGTCACAATGCATGTATCGATATGCTTTGCCCATACAATTGGGATAATAGCGGTTGATTGTCGATGTTATCGCGAGCAGGTTTCATCAAACGTAACCCAGACCTGCGCAAATGTTGCAAATTTCGCCTTGTTAAGTTTCCGGACCATTTACAAATGTGGTAACAGTTCAATACCCAGAGAGGGTGACAGGGCTTGCGTAACTCTATACTAGGGCTGCCTCATTATGGGTGTAAAGCATAAATGAGTAGTTTACATATACTAAAATATAAAAACATTTCATTTGGTTTTGTAAAATTAAGACGTATCTACATAAATAAAATAAAGAATCTATTGCTTAAAGAGGTTAACGTGCACAATATAATCAAGTCTTCTTGCATGGAACTTTTGTTCAAATTTGTATTTAGTAATACTAGTATATTTAAAGAATGATTGATTACAGATAATCTATATAGCCGCAAAAAAATGAAGGTGTCCTACCTATAGTATGTAAGGCAGCAGACAAGATGGATCTTGTCAAATTAGGACAGTTCAAGAGTTCTAAGTCCAGAGCGAAATTTGCAATCTGGATGGTTATCAAACTTTGTTGAGATATCTGAGAGAAAA